>NC_049209.1:29232592-29585092 GCF_013347855.1 Anguilla anguilla
TGTATGAGTCTTAGCTTGATTAACTATTGGACTAAATGTAGTGTTTTACTTGCATTTACATGACCTTGAATGTTATGATTCACACGAGCCAATGAGCCAATATCAATACAGGACTCATTTCCTGTATGAAACTCAGTGCAATCATGTGAATGAAAAATTACCATGTTATTTGCACAGGCCTCTCCTTAATAAACCATAGAAATGAAGTGTTTTTGAAGTACTGCCATTATGTCAAAGACAGAGAACATTACCTGACATTTCCTCACACAAGCAAGTTTAAACTATTTAAATATCAAAACAATTACTGGGAAACTACACTTGAATGGCAATTGTATGTGACTCCATTATTACAAACAAGGAAGAACTATACTTGTTTTTGTGTATAGCAGCTGTAAAACGTCCCTGGGGATCAACTGATCAATAAATCTTTATTCCATTAAATCTTTTGCCATTAACAAAAAGGTTGTCACACAATGCTTCACAATTAGTATTTACTAGAGGGAATATTTAAAAAAAATTAACCAATTTGGGAAAACTGGAAAAAAATCTGTGGTCTCTCAGAATTCTTTCAAAACTCTTGAATTGTATGCAAATTATGTAGCTAGTCATAAAATTGTGACTTGGGATTTGCCATGTTTCATTTAGCATGTTTTCAAGGAGTAGACTACAAAAACGTTAGAAATTCCTTGGAGCAAATATGTTTCAAGCACTCCAGTCTGGCCAGTGGGAACTAGTAGAAAGCTCATAAATTCAGCCCAGAACCCTTGTCATATTCAGGTAAGTTATGATGGTGTTTAGAAAATGCTTAAATTAATTCCTGTCAACTTATATTCTGTTGTCAGTACCTGTGTGTGAACCCTGTTGTTGAAAGCCCCTTTACAGTTTCCAGTTGTACACTACCTAAGCACAACCAGAACTAATACAATGGAATGTGGGGGTGCATATACATGCAAAAAGGGGGGAGTGGTGACTAAAACAGTAAACATATGACAAAAGCTTGTGAATGAAATTGATGCAAAAGCTCACAGCTCTTTACTTTTACACTCAACATACTTGCTCGTATGTCATCATGGGAAATCATAAAAAACATTCAAACCGGTATGTTATTTTTGTCATTTTATGATCAGTTGAACAGTGGAAAACAAGTGAATGTGTGGTCTGATGTGTGTGAAAACTAATACTTGGACTAAATGGGTTTCAACAATCCTTTTTTCACTGGTCATTTTATTGGTTTATTGAAAATTATGCACTTGTACAATAAACCAAACAGAGAAACTACTGTGTTGTGTTGGCAACAGTGCCCATGTTATGTAAAAATGCACAGATGACTACAGGAATCAGATAAGTAGGCATATCAGATCTCACGCATCTAGCTCCTGGCTCTGGCTCTCATATCCAGATGGAGGTGGATTGTTTTCACTTCATAATTCATGTTCTTGTTCCTGACAAACTGAGACTCTTTCTGTGGTAATGGCAAAATTGGCCCTGATCAGTATTATTTCCCTTCCAAGTCATAAAGCCTTGTTTCATTACAGTTAGGAAGTGCTTCATTATTGCTTGCTTGTAGACCATTGTATGTACAAGCTTTACAAGACTTGACATGGCATGAAGAGAGTTAGTGAGGTCTTTTACTAAACCTGGGGTTTACCAAAAAGCTACATGAAAAAATCATGTGGTCCTATGCCTTTTACTACTAAAAATATATATTTTTTCAAAAATATTTACATTAACAAGATACTGTGTCTTGATAAATGTTTTAAAACTGGTATTTTTCTGTTTATTCTGAAACATTTACTTCTGGGGTATTTTGTATTAAAATACATTTTGATGTATTTTAATACAAAAATACCCACAAACACAGACACACACACGTGCAGGCACACACACACACACACACATATGCACATGCGTACACACAAATGCATAACAATCCAAAGCATGGTTAAATCAAAAGCACGGTCAATAAAGTTTATACTTGCTAAGAGTTTATTTAAGTTTATTTTTTGCATTGTTGTTTTATCAACCCTAGCTGAATACGCTTAAACTGTAATTCACTCTGGACTAAGAATCCCTGCAAATTGACTAAATAATAAATAGTAGACAAAGCTGGCTTTGTTTAAGCAACCCTGCCATCTATGTATTCTCTGCATCTTTCTGCCTGCAGGCTCCTGTGAGATTGGATGGGCCTACTACTGCACAGGAGCAGGAGCGCTGGCAGCCATGTTAGTGTGCACCTGGCTGGCTTGTTTTGCCGGTAAGAAGCAGAAACAGTACCCCTACTAGAGCAGGAACCAAAGTGGCCGTCACAAACGATGTGATGACCACCAGGGATGGTCCAAGAGGACAGCCATTATGACCACCAAAGGACAGGCCAGCAGCAGGTATAGAGATGGAGGAAGAGAGCGGGAAGAGGGGGCAGTGTGTCTGCCTTTTCCCATCATGCCTCATTGTTGATGTCGAGTGTGCTCGTCAGGCTCCTGCTTTTGACTGACTGCAACGTTCTGTCCACCTCGAGACCCTTTACACCTGGACACATGCTTTTTAAAGGACCGATCTTTCTGTTCTTCTCACATTATTGCTCAATATATCTATTGTTTTTCAGTAAGTTCTGCTCTTCTGATATCCTGCTCACTGACATTCTGACAACAGAACAGACACGTTTGCAAAGATGAGAAAAAAAGATTCAGGTCTTGAGAGATAGTCTTGGTGTTTGCTTTGTTATTGTGATGTTTTTTATTTATATTTTTTCTTTTGTCTGACCTGTCACCACTATAAATGCAACAACTATTACTTGGATGCAATGCAATAATATCCATGTTTTGCACAGTCCAGTAATTGCTATTATAATGGACCTCTTTACAAAAAGAGGAAAGAGCCCATTTCAAAGAGAAACATCAGTATATCGGATGTTTTAGGCCATTTCCCATTTTGTGTATGATATTGTGTGTTGTATATTATTAGCAAATCCTTTTGTATAAAACAGCATAAAAAAATGAATGTTTTATTTGACTGTGTTTGTAAATAAATACTGTTCATTGAAACCATATATGTATGATGCCCTAATGTACTTGTTGGAGACATAGGTCTAATATGACTGGAATGTGATGCGTATCACTTGGTGTATAGACCGCTCAGAAACATCTAATGTTGTGATACCTCTAATTCCTCTGTGATTATTCGTCACAGTCATTATTGTAGCAGTTTCATGATTGATTTTGAACCTCAGACTTCCCACTTGGTTTCCCGAGAATCAAATCGCGCAATGGTAGGGAAGCGCCATATGCATAATTACTGATTTATTTGGGAGCTATTAATCATGCAGTGCATTTTTATCGATGACTAACAGGCTAAAACTACAGTCAATCCAATTCATGTAATTGGAGGCATGACTATAAATTACAGCGATGAAGTCTTTGCAGCCTGGAAGTCCAATCGAGCCCCTGTGATTTACAGCAAGGATGAAAAGCTGTCACCAGATGCCGGTACGCAGCTGCTGATAAATGCGTCTGCGATGGCGTTCTGAAATTTCCAATCGGCGGTTTCCTCGACTGACACCGGCATGCTCTGCGATATTACCTGCACTGGAACGAAAGGGACGGATATAATTAATCATCAGGTAGGTGGAGAAATACCTGCAACTAACCGAAAAGTCCCAGGGTTAAACAGTTTTCTTACGAATAGTATATCCTGTGTACTAGTAGGGGAGAATGGGGTAAGTTGTCACATGGGTAAGTTGTCACATTGTTCATACGTCCAACAGAAAAGGCGCTATTTCAAAAATTAAATAGCTACTTTGTGTGACAACATGTTCTATGGTCAAAATCCTGTTCACATGTGGTCAAAGTCACTCTATTCTGAGGTGAGCTCAATTTTCTTATTTTTCACCTTCAAAAGTAAAGAAATGACAGTTTACATTTTATGTAATAAAACTTTGTTAGGTATGAATGTTCAAAATTCTATTTTTGTACTGAGTAGAGGAGACATTAAAGTGTCTTTTGATACTTTAGCTGCAGTCCTATGTTGAGCTAACCTTGAGATTTAGCCAACATTAGCACACATGTCAGTTTGGGGCAAGTTGTCTCAATGACTTTGGGGCAAGTTGTCACATGTGACAACTTACCCCAATATAAATAGGCACATAGAACATTCTCAAAAAACACTGTGATATTGTGATATTTTGAAAGAAAGAAGGAAAGAAAGAATGAGTTGAAGGAAGGAAGGAAGGAATAGAATAATAGAATAGATAAACTTTATTAATCCCCAGAGAGAGAAACTTCAGAAGGAAGGAAGGAAGGAAGAAAGATGGTTAGAAATTATGAAAGAAAGACAGAGAATGGCAACACACCACCTGATATAATGTTAAAGACAGTGAGGCAGGTGAAGTTGCAAAAGAAATCAATCAGGAGTACAGCGAGGGATTTTGGCATAAATTACCGTACTCTGACCCGGTATTGTCAGAAGGTTCCCACAGAAGAAGTAGAAACAACAGTGGTTAATAATGTTGAATTTGGTTTTGAATTTGAAATTTAAAAAATCAATATTCACAATTCACAATTAAGTAGTTGTGTTTTTATTTGTTGATAATCCAATGTGACAATTTACCCGACATAGTGTGACAACTTACCCGCTGATGGGGCAAGTTGTCACAAGTGTGCACACTGTTTTTAACTGTCTACAACTTTGTACTGAAATAAGATATGAAAATGTAATGAATACAAAATATGTACCCAAGACTTCTTTGTTTCATTTGGTATGACATTTATACCATTGTTATGTATTGTGCCCAGTCAATGTAAGAAAGAGTGAAAAGTGTGACAACATACCCCGCTCTCCCCTACTAGTGCACTCTATTAAGGATATGAGTGTATTTATATATAGGCCTATTTTATGCATTACAAATCACAGGTTGGCGGTGTGTGATAGTAGGTCTATATAGTAATTCGCATGAACAAACTTTTTAAAACCAGGACATTAAACCTATGGAGCTTTGTGTCTGAACCTCTCCACCTCATTTTTCTGTCTGTATGATGGCTCTCCCTTCCTATGTTTAACTCTCCACTGCCATTAATACCCTCTGTCCTCTTGTCTCCAGGCCCACACGCCCATCTCCTCCATGCCCGTGGCTGACTGACGTTCTGCGATCTTCCAGGACTGCCCTGCGTGCAGCAGAGCGGAACTGGAAGAAGTCTAGAATGCCAACGGACCTCTCTGCCTACCAGTCCCTACTGAACTCCTTCTCCTCAGCAGTTGCCACTGCCAAGGCAACATACTACCACTCTAAAATACACAAATCTATTGCTAACCCCAGGCAACTGTTTTCAATTTTCTCCTCTCTCCTCAGTAAACCCTCACCTCCAACTCAGACCTCCCTTACTGCTGAAGACTTCGCAGCCTTCTTCGAAGCAAAGGTCACACTCATCCGCAGCTCCCTTGACCCTCCCGACTCCCCACCCTTCCCTCCCCCCATCCCCTCTATGACCCTCCCCACATTCTCCACCTTCTCCCCACTCTCTCTCCCTGATGTCTCCCAACTCTTGCTCTCCCACCGTCCCACCACCTGTGCCCTTGATCCCCTCCCCTCTACCCTCCTCCAGCTGATCTCACCAGAGATCATCCCCTTCATCGCCCACCTGATTAACTCCTCCCTGACTTCTGGCACCTTCCCGTCATCTTTCAAAAGAGCCCACATCACCCCCATTCTGAAGAAACCAACACTGGACCCCTGCCTCACCCAGAACTACAGACCGGTATCCCTTCTTCCATTCCTATCTAAAACTCTCGAACGTGCTGCGTCTAACCAACTTTCCTCTTTTCTTTCTAAGCATAACCTCCAAGACCCTCAGCAGTCTGGTTTCAGACCCGGTCACTCGACGGAGACTGCCCTGCTCTCCGTCACTGAGTCTCTCCACGCAGCACACGCAGCATCCCGTTCATCTGTCCTAATTCTTCTTGACCTCTCAGCTGCCTTCGACACCGTTGACCATCCTACACTTCTGTCTTCCCTGACAGAATTGGGAATTTGCGGACCAGCCCTCAACTGGATTGCGTCCTATCTCTCCGGCCGCTCCTTCCAGGTTGCCTGGGCCGGTGCAGTATCAGCTCCTCGTCCCCTCACAACTGGGGTCCCTCAGGGCTCTGTCCTTGGTCCCCTCCTCTTTTCTCTGTATACTAGGTCCCTTGGCCCTGTTATTGCCGCCCATGGCATGTCATATCATCTCTATGCAGATGATATTCAACTTTTCTACTCTTTCTCTCCCACAGACACTCAGGTCTCCGATCGCATATCCGCCTGCCTGAGTGACATCCAGAGCTGGATGACCAAACACCAGCTCAAGCTCAACACAAGCAAAACGGAACTTCTCCATATTCCTTCTCTTACCTCTCCCACTTCTCATCTGCCCATTTCTTTAGGAGACACTCCCCTACACCCTTCGCAGAGTGCCCGAAATCTTGGAGTTGTGCTGGACAACAGGCTGGCACTCTCTGAGAATATCGCGGCAACCACCCGGTCGTGCAGGTTCATCCTGTACAATATCCGCAGAATAAGACCACTCCTCACCAATTATTCCACACAGCTCCTGGTCCAGGCCATGATACTGTCACGTCTGGACTACTGCAACTCCCTCCTGGCTGGCCTCCCAGCATCAGCCACCAGACCCCTTCAGCTCATCCAGAATGCTGCAGCACGTCTGGTTTACAACCTCCCTCGTGACTCCCACGTCACTCCCCTCCTCATCTCCCTCCACTGGCTACCAGTGCAAGCTCGCATCCGGTTTAAGACACTGGTGCTTGCTTTCCAAGCAGTCAAGGGGTCAGCTCCTGGTTATCTGCAGAAGATGATCAGACCCTACAAGCCGGCCAGATCGCTCCGATCGGCTACTACAGGGCGGCTGATTCCTCCCCCAACACGAGCAGCAACAAGGTCTCGACTCTTTGCAGTTCTGGCCCCACGATGGTGGAACGATCTTCCAGTGGAGGTCAGAACAGCAGAGTGTCTGAGCACCTTCAAACGGAAACTCAAGACGCACCTCTTCTCTGTGTACCTCTCTCCTCTTCCCTAAACCCCCTCCCATAACTATTTAAAAAAAAAAAAAAAAAAAAAAAAAAAAAAATATAATTTTGGTTCAGACTATCTTGTTTCTCCTTAATGTATGCTACCATAGTAAAGGCTTTTTATCTGCATTTTGTGCAATGGACTTAAGTGGACTTGATCCTGAGTTTGGTTACACTGTTGTAAGTCGCTCTGGATAAGAGCGTCAGCTAAATGCCTATAATGTAATGCACCAGGCTCGCACTCTCATCTTTTATTTTATTCGGTATCACAACAGTTATTTCGTCCAGCCGAATTGCCCGAGACACTATGACACATTTCGGGCCAAGGTTTTTTGAAACGGTTTTCCTGGGATGTGATAAAAAAATTTCATGCAGCGCGTAGTTTAATCGGTATCTAATGGGAGGTTGTTGAGTGTATGTGTACTGGTCTCCTGCCATGGCTCGTGGTAAGACAAAAGTTAACATACGGCACAACAGATTTTTCGATTAATCACAGGGCAAACCCAAGCATGGCCTTGTCAGAGTATGTGTGAAATGGATGTCATCCGATTGACAGTAGTACCCGCCTTGATGGAATATTATGGGGATGTTCATGGGGAGAGTCAACGACTTGTTCTCCGACTTGCTGTCTTCTGAAGCACTGGCTAGAGAGCCAGAGACCTTAATACAACAGCAAACTCTAAACGGACTGAACCCTTCATTAAGGAAGAAAGCTGAAATCGGTACTGTGCTCCGACCGTATTGAAACGAACAGAAAATCGATGCCACATATGGTGAAGTCCTACTGATAACAGCTTCTGGTGAAGGTAGATGTTGGCAGTGAACTTTCTGAGGTAAGGCGAGCCAGTCTTATCAGGCAATGTAAATATGCAACACTTTTACCCTGCAAACTGAACACTTTTACAAATGAGAATAAGTAATTTACTCTAAACAGTGATGCACCATTATTTAAGCAAAATACAATACCCTACCATGAATACACAAAACATACACATTAATGAAGCCATGCATTGTGATTTGATTCCTTGTAGACTCTCTTGCCTGTGTCCATATGAGTACAGAAGGAACTGTGTTCAATTCCATGCCTGGGGATTGCTGGGTTACAAGGAACTCAGGACAGGATGTGATCTCATCCACAGGCAGAGAAACAGATGTCTCCCTTATATGTTGGCCAACCGTACCTCCGTGTGAACAGTTCCCTTGCACATTGTTTTGTGTGCATTAGTTCAAAATAAATATATGTGAGCTTAAATGTCTTTATGTCTTTCCTCACGAGGCTTTTTCAACTTTGAAACTGACTTGTTGGAAAGATGGCATCACTGAGTACAACCCATTCTACTACCAGTGTTTGTCAATAGAGATTGCATGGCGATGTGCTTGATTTTATGCACCTGTTAGCAATGTGTGTGACTGAAATAACCAAAACCTAATTAGAAGGGGTGTCCACATACTTTTGGAAATGTAGTGTATATGATGTATATAATTGCTGTTGCTTTAGGTGACCATTTCATGTCATGTTTGCAATGCAACCCATTCTGTGTACTGTAGTGTCCATATGCTATGTCCTTTTTCGCTATAAAGGTGGTGGGCTGCAAGAGGGATCTCTCAGTGTGCGTATAATGTAAGGGATGTGTTTAATGTGGGCTAGATTCCCCTGTCCCATATACAACCTGTACAAAACCTGTCCATAATGTTATTTTGCAGCCAAATGTTTTCTCACTTGCTTGTGGGAAAATTGCTCTGTAAAAAACGAATACAGTAACAGCATGACAACTGTGCCTATGGGATTGGTGACCACGGGTGTCATCAAGCAGCCCTCCAAATGTTGTGCGTACAGAAATATGTGCTGCTGATGGCCTTCTGGGTGGGCAGACAGCTAGACCCCTTGTTAGGGTAGCAGTGCATTCTATAGACCATAAAGGAATGTGGACCATGCCAGCACTGACAGGAGCCAGGAGTCCCGCTGAGAGATTATGTATTATGTATTATGAAAAATTCACTTTTACAATGAACACCTGGAGAATCAATGTGGGGAGGCCATGCAAAGGATTTTGTAGTGAATCAGATACAGGGAATGATTAGGTGACAAATTGGATGTGGCTTCAAGCAATGGGTGAGGGGCTTTAGTCAGCAGGCTCTCCCTGACCATATCGCCCAATAACGGATTGCTTGTACCAGCTGCAATCAGTGCAGTCTTCCAGTGCAGTTAATTGCGCAGCTCAGCTACTATTTCACTGACTTTTAATTAAAAAAAAAAAAAAAAAAAAGATAGTATTGGATGTTTTCTGTGCTTCACTGTGTTACTTTGCTTATCAATCGAGATCCAACAGGGTTAAATGTTCTTGTTGCTTTCGAACAGTCAGGTGGGAACTAAAAAATGCAGAGCGCTGGTAAACCATCTCCCAAGCGTGTCACGACAAGCCATGAGTGACAAATGAATCTAACTGATCTCAAAAAAGCTATTTAGTCAAATTCCAATCTGCATGCCTTATTTAAAAATAAATAAACATTGCACTCAGTAATGTAGTGATGCAATATATGGTTGACATTTAACCTATACTGCTCTCATGAACCATATATTCTACTATGTTGAAACCTACACTACAAGGGACATTCAATAAAAAATAAAATAAATTATATTTTTCAAAAAAAAATTTTCACTGCAAAATATGTTCTTCATCCAAGACACTGGTATTATGTCAAAAAATTATAACACTTCAACCGTTTTTCTGACAGTTCTCAGGAAGATATTGGATGGGGGATGGTCGTGTAATTTTACTCTGCATGTTTCTTTTGTGAGAAACAACATTAAAAAGGAAAGCATGAAGTACAGGTGGGCCTTGAGTTCTGTCCAGAGTTTGGGAACATATTGGGAGGTCCTAAAATTCCCTCTGAAATTCATTAGTGCATGCCAAACCCCCTTTCCTCTCCATCCTTACCTCCTTCTTCTGAACACCTGACAAGATGACTGTCCTGTTTCTATTAATCAGATTGCTTGTTGCCCATAATATACAAGTGTGGCATGAGGTACCATAACCAATCTGTGAAACATTAGGGGTTTAACAAAGCACAGAGCCACAGCTATATGTGTACACTTCTTTATTTCTTTCTTAATGTTTTCTTTTTTCTGCTTTTCTGTCTTGATGTGTTCAAATTTTCTTTATTTTCCTTTATATGTCATTATGATCATGTTGGTTGGTGTGTGGAAAAAAAGTTTCAATTAGAAAAGAAAACGCAATAGAACTGTGAGGTATGCTACCAAATGATGAAACCGATATAATAAAAAGAAAGCGTTAAAAAAAGAAGCAGTGATCTCCAGCTCAGCGGCTCTGATCTGCCTGAGCCTCGTCCCGGATCGTCTCCTTTGAACGGCGTTCTGAGGAAGGCGGGCGCGAGAGGCAGGCCTGCCGCCAGCGGCACGAATCCCCCGCTGCTCTTTTTTTTTTTATCGACGCCTCATCTCGGCTTTGAGTTCTGCTCCTGCCTGTACCTTCAATCCACAGCACTGACAACCCCAGGGGCTCTGGCGGTAAACACTGCCTGTTCGCCCGCTGAAGACGGGAAGTGTATCTATCACCACGCAAGATTAGAACCTCAGATTAGGTCTGCTTAGAGAGATACGTTTCAAAGGGCAAATTTATCTGTGAGCAGAAGTAATATAATGCCTGAAACTGAAATAAATAAATAAATAAACAAACAAATAAATAAATAACTCTGATGCAGTTCAAGTTTCCTTTTTTGAAACATTTGTTTTACGAGCAGATTTGCTTATTGAGGCCCTGAAAGTTTAATTTATGCGGGGAAGTTTGTTCTCTTGTCTGGGACGAAGGTAAGAAGATTTGGAGCTCAAACATCCTTTTCTCGTTGTCAGATTCAGATCTAACAAAAGACCTCTTTTCAGGCCCACATTAATTATTCAATGGCTTCAGCCCCTGAAGACAGCTGTCTGAAATTCCCCAGGGTTGAATTATCAAAAACTTGGATGCTCAAATAAGAACAAACTCCTCCTCCAATCTTTTTAGTTCCAAATGATGTTATTTTTTTGTTACAGTTTGTCTTTGACTTTTTTTCCAAGATGCAAGAGACAAACAACACACATCAAACAGAGACATGGTAGATCTGCACAGAGAAATCAGGGCATTGTATAACACATATTGGTATATTTACCACACAGTTAATGGCCCAGTCTAAAAATGTTACCATGCAATAATACTTTTTTGACACAGCTGTCAAAAGGAAAAAAATATGCTCAGTGCTTTGCATATTCCATATAAATAATGTACATAAATTCAAACACACAACGGGTAAAGCATATTGAAACCCTGGCATTTCAGCAACAAGGCAAGGTAAGTTTATTGGTATAGCACATTTCAACAACAAGGCAATTCAAAGTGCTTTACATAAAACATTAAAAGCATTAAGACAAAGTGCAAAAGAAACACATTATAAAAGGACATTATTAAAGAGTTGAAATTAAAACCCTACTTGATAAAAATAAGATAAAAATAAAGATGAAAATAGAATACATAGAATGCATAAAATCAAGTAATAAAAGTTACAGTGCAGTACAAGAAATGAATCAAAAGCCGCAAATTTGGTTTAGTGAAAGGCAGGGGCAAACTGAAAAGTCTTCAGCCTTGATTTAAAAGAATCTGAGAGTTGCAGCAGACCTGCAGATTTCTGGGAGTTTGTTCCAGATATGTGGTGCATAAAAACTGAACACTGCTTCTCCATGTTTAGTTTTGAATCTGGGGACAGAAAGCAGACCTGTCCCAGATGATCTGAGAGGTCTGGATGGTTCATAACGTAGCAGAAGATCAGAAATGTATTTTGGCCCTAAACCATTCAGTGCTTTATAAACCAACAGTAGTATTTTGAAATCATTTCTTTGACAGACAGGAAGCCAGTGTAAAGATCTGAGAGCTGGAGTGATATGATCCACTTTCAACAGACAAAGAAATCTGGGCAGGCATTCTCATATTTGATTCTGGGTCCTCCCTGTGAATGCTACTTGTGGTTCCAACCACAATTTTGTAAATATAACAAGCTGCCAATTCTGAATGATTCACTCTTAGGCAGAGGTTCATGCACTCAGTCCTGTGGTCCTTCCATGCATGCTGGTCTCCATTCCAGCCATATTTGCCATTCTCAATGCAATGAACTGTTAATTGTTCTGAATTACACACTAAAAATTACATGTTATCTAAGGCCACATTAGGGTTGAAATGCATACTGTATATATAGCCTACATGCTTTTTAATCACTCTGATTAGGAGAAGACAAGGACATGAATGCACACTAAGAAATGCATGTATGGACACAGCGTCACCAACATTAAGCTGCTTGCTGAAAATGAAGACTTCAAGAACAAATCAAAGGAAGACAAATGCGAAAGCACTTAAATACCGGTTCAAAAACATAAACTCAAAAGTTTGGCTGGAACATTTAGACCCAAGTGAACATTTTAGACCTAAGAATTTAGGTGAGGGAAGTTAACTGAATGCCGGCTGTATATGCTGTTTTCCTTGTAGTGCTTTATAAATAAAATATATTATTATTACCAGTGATGGTCTGAGACACAGCAGACCCTGCAGCTGCAGGACTAGGACTGGGAACCCCTGGTCTAGGGTGAAGGTATTCATATCAAAACAATTATCCTGATCACAATATAATCTATTTTCTAATTAAACATTTTTCACGGAGAGAAAAAAAAGACCTCTCAAAGTAAGAAAAAACATAAAACATTCCTACCAAGCCTCTGCTCTCCTAGCAGCCACAGATGCGCTGAAAAAAAATCTTCTTTGTCTACCTTAGAAATATAGGTGAGCTCACAGGAGAAGATGCTAAGAGTGTGAAGTCTTATCAGTTTTTAAACATATCTGAAGATGCACTGGGTCTCTGCGCTGATCAGGGAATTAGGAAGTCTCTTGTGTTAAGCAGGACAAGCTGACGAGGTAGATATGTGATCTTGATGGAACCTTGCAGATTAAGAACAGGAGAGAGAGGAGTATACCCCGGTACATTAGCTGGTTAATAGCAGGGGTGTGGTAGATCACAGTAAGACAGGACCCAGTGTGTGCGCTGCTTTGTTCCAAAGTTGTATACACCAGTGCTGGTATCAAACCGCAGTAAAGCGTTTCCACCAAGCTCACGTGGAGTTTGCTGCTGCGGCTCATGACCTGTTGAAATGTTGGTTCAGATAAATGATTAGGTTAATTAACTAAAATACAGAAGCTTGCATGAAACCCCGAAACAGATTGGCCCACCTTCTGCACCCCTGTAGTAACATTGTTCAATCGATGCCAAGCCGGCACAAACTAATTCCTGTGGCAGCAGCAGCATAAATTTGCATAAAATTAACATTGTATGGAACTTTTCTTTTAAAAATAAAAATAAAATAGGGGTAAAAGAGGTGGATTTACTTATTAAGATGGCATGACATCTATATTTTTACAGTTTTAAGACCGTATGAAGTTGTAAAATGATTCTTGGTATTTCTATCCATTATATTACCCAAATATGTACATCTACATATATGAATCTAGACTGAAAAAATGCCAATTATTCCAATTAGCTTGTCATTCTGGAATGTTGTTTCTTTGGGAAAACATTGTATTGCCATTATGACCAGTCTATAGTGTTTAGCCAGTCCTTGTTTCCGTGAATCTGCAGTGCAGTGCATGGCTAGCTATGCACTCATGAGAAAAAGGACATACTCTACCGTCAGCCCTCTGTGGTCTGGCACACAATGTCCTCAGTGTATTTAGACCATGGTTGTTCTGAGTCAGTGTGATCTAATTTCGTTTCCACTTACAGTCAACTTATAGAGGAACAATGGGGGATAGGCGGTTATAATGAGTGTGTGTGTGTGTGTGTACGCGAGTGGGCTTTGATCAATTTATTAGTCGATAGCCTGCTTTCAGGCAAGAGTGTCAAATGTATCCTTACCCTCACCATTCTTACTGTAAATGTGTATGTTTGCATGCATGTGCACATGTGAACATCATATGTTATTATCAGTTAAACACTGAATGTGTGTGTGGAGGGTGGGGGTTAAATGAACTACAGCAGTAGGTGACAATGTCTACCTTTGGTTTCTCTGTAATCTGTCAGGATGAGATAACAGGTAAGCATTAGGATGCAAACAGAGAGTAAAGATTGAGTAAGACATATAAAATCAATGCACTAAAATACCAAATAGAGGTGTGGCAGTATTTCACAAACCACACATAAGGCTTAAAAGTGGCTGCAGTGTTAGAGATGCCAAGGAAAGAAGTGGGTCACGCTAATTGGATATGTAAATTTCTGTTTGCATATATCTTCTGTAATACATCACTCGCATGCTAGCTGATTAAAATACAGAGAATTATGAGTTAGGAATGGAATGGTGGTAGTCTTACTATAGATCTCATGGTACTTCTGTATTTAATTGCAATAAGAAAAAAAAAAGTAAAATTCGGTAAGAACCACTGCTGCATACTTTACGAAAGGACAGTTTTCAGATCCTGGTGATTAATTGCTATTGGCTGCTTGAATCATTTGAATTTCCTTCCAAAGCGAGCGTGATGTTTCAGATCTCTTTCCATCATATTAAATCTTAATTCACACACCAAATCACATCAATAATGCATCTGCATTCTGATCATCTGCATTCTGCTCACTTGTTAAGCATTATCTTCATTCCTAAGTATGCACCGTTTATGTAACTTGGTCTGGGAGAGAAGCAGTGCAGATTCCAGTTACACAACAGGTAACACACTCCATTTTTTTGTACAATTAGAGGCTTGCTCACACCTCCATTAATAGGCAATGCCTGTTACAGAAAAAGCCCTCTTCCTCTAGAACGCATATTAAATTACAAACCATGAAACCATCAAAACTACTCACTGATTATTCCAATTTATTTTTTTGCCATTATACAACAGAAAGCCCTTCATGCATAGGGGAAACACTGACAAAAATCATTTTGGGGTTTGCTTTAACAGCTTGCTATTCACAAGTCTAATAAAATTATAACCAACTGGAAAGATTGACCATGTACATTCTCCATTCTTTTTGTTAGATATTTCGATATTTGTTAGATATTTCATTCTTTCAATTCTTTACATGGTAACTGGCATAAATTATGGAAACACTGCATTTATAAACAGAGTTTGACAATTTATGCAATGTGTCTTCTTGGCATAATAAATGTAATATTTCATAAATGTCATATCAACATAAAACAAAAATGAATCAATAATTTGCACTTGTATTAAACAAGTAATAATCATTACACTTCCCTATATGCATTAGTTCATACCTACATAATTGAGCAGTGTATATACTGTGCGTATATATATATATATATATATATATATATATATATATAAATACATACAAACATATACATACACACACACACACACACAGTGTATAATTGCTCTGTCCACATTTTTATAAAATCTGAAAAAAGACTAGGACGTGACAGCCTGCGCCTGTATCAGGCTGTGGTTTTGGGAGAGGTGTCATAGCACAACAGCTTCCTGTCTCGGCTGAACCGGTTTTCTCTGGTGAGGAAATCCCCCTGCACATCGGCTACAGGAGACCTTTTTCGGCAATCCCATCTCTGGATCTCTGCGACATGGGGGTGAACTCATCTCACAACCTTGAGGCTAGCGGTAACCCTACTCGTGCACTGTGTACAGCATTTCCTCTTTTGGAAATGTTAATGATACATGTGAAATACATGATGATATATCATTATAGTTTCAAACGCAGTCCACATATTTACAATGTATTGCAGCTGATTGAATTTCCGTAAGTGCAGTCCCTCTTTCTAGAACACTGCATGGAATTTGCAGTGCAGGCTTGAAAACAGGTTCACAAGCCACGCTGTCAGAATATTTCAGTTCAAAAACTGCCTAAAAAGAAGAAACTTGCAGCACTCTTAAATTGCCATAACCCGGCAGTTAAACAGCCTGACCCATAAATATTTTGTTGAGTTTTTAAATGAATCATTGTCATGACAAGACACAGGCGTTCCATTGGGCGTTGGGAAGTTATTCCATGTCATTGTTGCCACCTAGTGGCAAAAACAGAACTGCACACACTTCCCTTTCATTATTTAATATAGTTAAAGAATGACAGTCGCACATTATAAGGGATGACAATGAAAGAAGGCATTTTCAGAAACTCTCAGGATCATTACAAATCCAATACAAAATCATTTGTGCATGTGTATAATTTATAGAAAAAACAAAGATGAGCACACCTATTTCAGATCAGACACATCAAGAGGAAATTTCAGCACAATCACAGTAGAAATAGCTACAGCTCATTAATTCATATGGCTTTATCATTTACAATATATACACATATTAGGAAGGATGTATTATCAACTAGGCTACATCTGTACTAGTCAACAAAATAATTATAAACTTTTCACAACAACTACTATTCAATGATGACTAAGAGTCATTTAAAAAGGACACCGAACTTACATGCAGTCAAGTGTCATATTCCATTTAAACCATAGATATGATAAGACATAGATACTGAGATATTACTGAGAATAAAAACAGCACCATCCAAACACCAAACATTTTAAATATATTTGAGGCCAAATAATTTCAAAATAAAATAATTAAAATTTCTTCAACTTTTTGACCAATCTTGTATTTCTAAAATACACACTCGCATTCCACCCACAGTACACTGAAGCACATTAGTCCTGTACCAAGTACAGATCTTCCAGACTCTGTGTCACATATATAGGCATAATATACAGACAGATGCACTGCACACACAAGGTGAGACTTACCAGCCTGACGACCCAGTGACGTTCGAAACCTAGAATCTAGACAGCAGCAATTTCTTTCACCAATCAACACCATTCAAACCAAAATCTGAACAGCAGAAACACCTCTGTCTGACTGTGCTATTCAAGTAAGACTGACAGGAGGAATTGCCCATTGGAAATTCAGGCTTTTGAACCTTCATTTCTAGGCTGGAAACTCAATCACTCATTCCATGGTACATTCTATGGCATCTCAAGCCATTTTAACCTTTTCCCCTGGTGAATCTCATAGGTCTGTCCACAGGCTCCATGATGTACTCTGTCAGTACTTTAGATATGATAAAGTGCACCAGGACAAATAAAAGGGATAAAAGGGATGAAAGAAGGACACGATGATCGTGATGTCACTGTATGATTGTGTATGTCTTGTATGTCTCGAAAAATAATAAGTAATAAGTAATCAAGATGGAATCGTCTGCTATGTAAGCGTCTCTTTTTTCATTGTGATTTTTGAGCCCCATGTGGAGGTAGAGTGCCCGTGAAGAGCCGAAAGCTTTATTATTTTAGAGAGGAACTCCACCGGTCTAGAAGTACCCTTCCCCCACCCCCAATCCCCAAAAAGTCCAGTTACAGATTACCGCCGCCCAGGGTGAATGGGGTGAACTTCTGGGCCTGCTGAGCCCCAATCTCAGCCACGTACAGAGCCCCCGTTTTCAAGTCCAGGTCCACCAGGTGGGGCTTGATGTCCTCAGCCAGCTGGATGACACTGACCACCTTGCACTGTCCAATCGCACCCACGGGCGGGGCTTCCAGCAGAGTGATCTGATTGGTGTTCAGTTGCACCACCACAAAGTACTTCTGGTCCGGCGTCAGTCTATGGGGGGAATAAAGAAAGGGAGAGGGGGAAGGGGAGAGAGAGACGGAGAGAGGTAAAAAAAAAAAAACAGCAGATATAAAGATGAGAATACAATGTAATTCTGTGATTAGAGATGCAGCTGACCTCAGTATTCATCGCATACAAAGGCAAGGCTGAGAACATTTGCACCGAGCACAGACAAAAGGGTTTATTTCCGTCTCCATTTTCATTCTAACCAGAACTAGCTAATCCTGTTTCATAATATGATATTACCACTTTTAAAGGAGTGCAATCTTTTAAAGGAGTGTAAAGGGCCGGCAATGTAGTATAATGGGCAAGGAGTTGGTCTTAAAGGTCTCAGGTTCAATTCCCCGGTAAGACACTGCTGTTGTACCCTTGAGGAAGGTACTTAACCTGCATTGCTTCAGTATATATCCTGCTATATAACTGGATACAATGTAAATGCTATGTAAAAAAAGGTTGTGTAAATTGCTCTGGATTAGAGTGTCTGCTAAATGTCTGTAATATAATGGAATCTTTTTTTACAAATATAAGCCCACTCTGTATCTATACAGATGTCAGCCCAATGCGTAAGATCTACGCTCCTCACTGTGGTACGAACAATGAGCATTCCAAAACATCTACTTCTCAGTTATTTAGAATGATTACTTGTGTATCGCGTGACTATATTTCCCCACCTGACAGAATATGGGGCGTCCTCTGTGAAACAGCTGCCCCAGGACCCCAGCCAGTCACCTGTCACCGAGTTGAACACCTGGATCCGCTTGTTCCCCCGGTCGGCCACCCACACCTGGGGACCCACAGCACATGCAGGAAGGGACTTTGTTTTTTTTGGGGGGGGGGGTGGGCTTTTATTCAGCTTTATTAGACAGGATAGTGTAGAAAGACAGGAAGAACTAGCAATGAGCATGCGGAAAGCACTCTATGGGCTACGCCACTGGAGGCCCCCAGGAAGGGACTTTTCAATCAACAATCAGTAAATCACACATTCTTCCTTTGGAAACACCCAGACGGAGAGCATTTTTCCACCACAGACACCAGTGGTGCTCGATAACTGCAGTCTTATAAAAACAGCAGCAGATTACATGGTTTAAGAACATTTATGGACGTTTTGTTCAGTGTGAATTACTGAGTTTTGGAAAATCTGCTAAGGGCTGTTGTGGTCTCAGAATCAAAAAGTCAAATCTTGAGTCCGGAGTTTAAAGAGTATGGGGCTCCGCACGAACAACTCATAACTTATGAAAATGAAGACATGGAATGGATAGTCTGTCCTCAGCAAACTTCTAAGATCTTTTTAAAAAATCAGAACTGGGCTATATGGAACAAGTGCAGACCGTCACCATGGAGGCACAAGCTCTGCTTCACATATTCCTGATCTGTGCAGACTTACCCTCTGGTAGTTATCCACGGCTACGCTGTGAGGGATGTAGAACTGTGCCATGCCGGACCCCTTCTCCCCATGCATCCAGAGCACCTGCAGGTCTGCACAGAGAGGGCTGTCAACCAGAGGGTGCACACATCACACACAGCAAGGACAGAGGGTCTGCTTAAGATGTCCCATAAGTACAGGTTGGTTAGTCATTTCAAATACATGGATATGAAATATTCATTTGCACATGCACTTCAATGTGCAAGTGCATGATGAAGTGAGTCAAGCAAGCCCAGTGGATTGTCCCGGAAAATTATGCAGCAGATGCAGCAGTCCACCTGGGTCAGGGATGAAGATGCTGTACTGAAGAGGCTAAAAGCATGCTAAACTAAGAACAGACTGTTAGCACAGCTGCGAGTAGCTTTCACGCACTCGTACCTTTGGACAGCTTAACGAGTCTGTTGTTCATGCCGCCGTCGCCGTCGACGATGTAGATCTCCCCGGAGCTGTGGACGAAGATCTCGGCCGGCTGGTCGAACTGCAGGGGGTTGATCCCGGAGCCGGCCTTACCCGCCGAGCCCAGCACCCGCAGCAGCTTCCCAGAGGGGGAATACTGCTTTATGGTGTGTCCATACGGCCCTGTGTCACAGGGGAAAATGACCTCACCATCACCCACAGCAACACAGTGTAACATTCCACCTCAAATCTGATTAGGGGGCAGACTTACTGTGTTCCAGTGATGTTTTTACAGCTACAATACATTTGGCAATAAAAACCAAGCAGAAAAATGATAAAGAGCAACAATTCCTTATATATGTGGATCTACTGAATATATAACACATATATTTTTCATCAGTGATTTTTTAATAATATATTGCGATATCCTGATAATGAATTTCATTTCTGTATATTACGACATGATCAAGATGACGGTCAAACAGCTGGTGAAATCAAACAATGGACAGACACTGACTCAGGAACAACTGTACTTGTGTACTTATTAATCAAAGTGACATAATCACATCAAACTGAGCACAAATCATTACATTTGAATACCAACGCGATCAGAACTCACAACAAACGAAGAGCTAGACCTGCATGAAGACAGAAGAGGTTCAGTCAGTGGTTCAGTTTCTCTGTGAATCCTCATGAGACTGTTTTGCTTTAGAGGCTAATCACTCACAACAATTTTCTTGCAGCAACCTTTTGGAAAACAAAATGTAACTGTCAACTTTTCTGGAACGTCGGAACTGTGCATGATGCGTTCTTAAAGGGGTCAGCGGACTCGGCACCCCAGTCACGCAGCGGTTCTCTAAGCATCACCGCCCGGTTCAGGGCACCTCCCGCACTCACCGTTCCCCACGTCTGTAATCCACACGGACGGGCTCTTGGAGGCATTGGCCAGAAAGATCCCGTGAGGCATCTCCAGGGTGGTGGTGTTCCAGGCCTGGATGAAGTCTCCGTCTGTGGTGAACACCAGCACTTTGGGAATGTTGTCTCCCCGCTGTGACAGAAAAACAGGCCATCAATATGAACACATCTAATAATAATAATAATAATAATAATTGCTGCATACAGCATTTTTCATCTCAGGATCTCAAGAGCTCTTTGCAGTGAAGTGGAAATGTTCATCTTACATTATCTTACATGGAGAGAAGGGAAATTATTTTGCCAAATATACTGGGGTATGATTAGGTGGTCAGGGTGAGAAAACCAGTTTGAGAATTTTTTTCAGCATGCTGGGAACCCCTTCTCTTTGTGGTATGTATGATGGAATTTTTCACGACCACATTGAGTTAGGACCCAAGTTTAATATCTCATTCTCTGGAGGAGGTTATGTCCATTCCCTTCAACTAAACATGAATCATTTTAAAACAAATAGTACTTCCGTGTATTTTATTTGGGTTTGCTTGTTTCATGGTTTATACCTCTTGCTGCCTGCAAAGAAACCTACAACCTACAGTATACCTCCATTTTGACAATATATTTTTTTATGTTTTTTCGATTTGTAGTAAAATACATTTTCCATCCTGACCCCATTCATATTGTGAATGTATATGCACTTTAAGAATTAGGAAGGTAATAAAATAAACTATTATTTGGGAGTTTGATTCAACAGACTCTAACTTCCATTACTGTTTTCATGCACCCTTTTGTGCTCTAACTGGAAAATCACTGAGACACTTCCTGTGCAGTATCTGTAGGAGACCATGATGTGCCTGAATGCCTGATTGCTCTGTGATATCCCTGAAAGCCAGAAAGTTTTGTGTTGGCTTCTTCATTGTTGTACTTAAACCTAGACCTGCTGGCTTCTTTCTGGTATCAAATGATAAAAAACCTAGTCCTTGGTCAATGTGTACTTGTACATAAGGTTGTGTGGATTTGAACCCGCCACAACAAAATTATTATTGAATACATCTTCATAAAGCTCAGTGAATGCAAAGAAGGCTAAGAAGAAATTTAACAAAGCTAAATGTTTCTTCTGGTATTTCAGACATCCAGGAAGGGAATTTCCTTGTTAGGGATAATTTAAAACTAGAAACCAGCAGAATGAATTAGATTAACTTAGCCAAAGCAATTAAAATATTTTTTAACAGTGACTTCACATATTACTGAAATAAGTGACATAATATTATCTACAGCCAATTTATTCAGCCACTCATAGAAGGGCACGAGACAATGTGCTGTTACTGTATAGTTGAATAAGGGAGAAAATGTTACGACTTAAGTCAAACATCACAGAGTGCTGTCTATAAAAAGTGCATGGTGACCGTCTTATTGATTGAAAAAAATAACAACGCAGTCATGATGCAGATGCTTCCTAGTGTTTGTTGTCTAACTAAAATGGAAGTCCTCTTAGACTTGGAACAATAAGAATATTTTATATAAACACAAATCTTTTTTTTTAAATTATTTGTTTAAAAATTATATTCTTTTTGTTGTGCAACTTTTTCATTTGGAATTCCTGTAACTCAGAAAGACTTTGCTATCGTGGCTGATGCAATCCTTGCATGAGTTCTTATGCTGTTCAAGAGCGCACATTCTGTACCGCCTAATCTCCTATTAGATCCTTGTGAATCTGCTGTAGGTAAACAATGCTTCTCCTCTAATTGGAAAAAAACAAAACAGAAATATTAAAGCTTTCCAAATGGAAATAGTTTCTGTGCTATATGTAATTTCATACTGGAATGGTTTTATAATCAATAAAGTGTTATATATATATTAGAAATTGATACATAGATTTTATCCAGATAAATGTGCTCTTTAAAAAAACTTAGGAATGATTAAAACACTTAGAAATGATAGCAACACATGCTGTTATTTTAGTATCGATAGCCCAGAAGCTGCTTAGCATTTATTTTGGTATGGTACCTACACTGTGAAGTTACGGTCTGACTGTTGCATATACTGATTTCTCCTTTACTTTTAATAATGTCCGCTTTAGCTTCTTCGATTATGGTATTTTTTTGTAATAAATCTTATTTTTCTTTTAGCTAAGTATTATATAAATAAATGTACATTTTGTCATTCCAAACCTCTCTTTCTCATTCAAAAAAGATTTAAAATAATATTTTGATTCTAATTGGCTTCTGAAAAATTGTGAAGTTATGCATACTGTAGCTAGTTATGCATAAAAATTGGAGATTAATTTGGGATTGAGCTGTTGTTTTGTAACCTATTTTCTCTCCTGTGACTTCTCTCCTGTTTCCCTGGCATAATATTGGTGTTACGTGTCTGTATGTGTGATTTGTTTTACTTGATTAACTTATTTACACAAACTAAAATGGAAGTCAATGCATTCCACACCTTCACCTGCTGTATCTTCATTTTACAGTACGTCTTGCAAACACACACTACCAGCCAGCTTACCTGTGCTACATACACCAAACCAGCCAGCTGATTTACAGCGACCCCGAACACATCGCCCGTGAAATGCTCCGTGTACTTGGGCCAGGATATATCAAGTTTGTACAGCGTTCTTCCCAACAAGCGATAATCTGTTTTAAGCCCAGAAGCGTCAGACAGCTGGAAGAAAAAAGAAGGATATTGCACAGACAATGAATTTGTCCCACACAGGTTTTGTGACACAATCCACAATGCTAGGCCTATATCGTTATCTCAATTTGAAGTTTTTTCTTCCTGTACAGAGTAAATACACATTTTCAGTCTACCGGAGCTAGCTGGCTTGTTGCTGTTTTATAATCAAGCAGGAATGCTTCGTGTATCGCTACGTTTTATACATTCTCGTGATCAGCACAATGGAGAAATTGTCCCCCATAGACAATAAGATAGCTTGTAACATTATATGTTCTTAGATCCGGCTAGAACGCGGATCTCGTTGCAATTAATGTAGAACACAACTCACCTGAGAACCGATAGTGCTATACAACACCGCCATTAGTAAAAATAATATACCCATCGTAACTGCGATGAAACCTTTTCTTTTCATGAAGGAAACTTGAATGGTTTCAATTCCGTGCTACTGCCAGCACGCACAGTAACAATAATATCTCAGAAGACTGTCACTGTCACTGCACTTCCTATTTTTATCACGTGACACCCAAGGACACGCAAAACGAAAAACAGCGCTCTCTGGTGTTTCATTATGAAAATTTTAAATTAGTAGTGGGGTAACAACAGGATTTTGCATATCTCGATTTTTTTCACTTAAAATGTTTATATAAATCGTTCGTGGATTGTAAAAAAAAAGAGAAAACATCCTTAGGTAACCCATATTTACTATAGGTATAAGTTAACTGACAGTATTATCGTTTGAAGTAAGGACTTGGGGTGAACAAAATTTTAGGATATT
Source organism: Anguilla anguilla (assembly GCF_013347855.1). Lineage (NCBI taxonomy): Eukaryota > Metazoa > Chordata > Actinopteri > Anguilliformes > Anguillidae > Anguilla > Anguilla anguilla. Next base: position 29,256,483 of record NC_049209.1, read on the forward strand.
ATGCAAAAAAACAAACAAAAACTGTCAAGATCACCTTTCAGGGACCTGTGACTCCTTTTGAGCCCTGAGTCGCATAAAAGAACCACTGGTCTCAATTAGATTTAACCTAATAATTAAACCCTTCCTGTATATTGAACACAACATTCTCATTCTGTAAGAATGACATGGTGAAGAAAATATGCAGTACATAGAAGACCACTATCAAGACCTCCTTCATAGCCTGTGTCTTTTTAAAATCCATCCTTATCAAGTCTCACTAATGCATCAACATTGTTGACCTTCCTTTCTGGAAGCCATTACGGCATGGTTCCAATAGCTCTCTACTCTACAAAAAATGTGCCAGCTTCCCTTCACTCATCCATTCCATAGAGGTCAGTGCATTAGGCATACAGCTACAGGAATCAGTTGGGTTATGTCCAGGCTTAGTAGCTGAGATAAATAGTGCTTCTTTCCACACGTACACTTGGGATATAGCCCTCAGCCCATATCTTCATAAACGCCTTTAACACAAGTGTTAGTGGGTCCATTGAGACATGTTTGAACATCTCATAGCATCGTAAATCCTGACCTGAGGATTAGTCTTCTGCCTTATTGATGGCATTAGTAAGTTCAAACATGGTTATGTCCACAGTCACTTTACTTACAAATGTCTCATTTCTGCTCTCTAAGCCCCTATATTCCTCTAAAATATCTTCATGCACTAGTAGGTAATCTGAATTTAAATTAATCCATGTACACCAGACAGTGTTTCGCTGTTAAATCAGCCTTCTCTGACCTTGCAATCACACCTCTTTCAACAACATCAGCTATCTTCTTCAGTATTTCCCATACAGCATGTCTGCATTTTCCTGCCACAAATCACTTGGCGATGGTAGCAAAAAGCTCATGTATAGGGCATACAGCTCAAGCCTTATCCATTTCTCACATATAGGAAAATCAGAATTGATGTAGACTTTATATGGGCCATGACAGAAGTGGTTGTTAAGAGGACTGTACTCTCACACCCTTTCAGAGGAATACTTGTTTGCAGTGATAATATATTGTATTGTATTATTACTGAAAGAAACCATAGTAGATTAAATGGGGAATTGGAGTATTTTGACCACTATGGATTTTTTGGGAAAATATCCCTTTAGTCACTAAAATAAAATAATTAGGCCTACTTCCACTTCCAATAACAGTGTGGACCTTGAAAAGCATGTCCAAATTGTAGAGATGGAAATTGCCTTCACAATGCATACAGCTGCCAATACAGGTTTTACTGAAGCAAAAACTGATCTACCAATTGATCACAGCGTGCACTGCATTGACTACTTCTCGTAAAAACTGGGAGTGGCTTCAACTGCTCTTCATTGGTGTTATTTCAAAAAAAAGGTCAACGAGGTACTGAGCCGAGACACAGTGATCCAAGGCAGTAATTTTATACAGTCTATGGCAGTAATCCAAGGAGGATATACACACTCTACAGCCGTTTAGATCCTACAAGAGCTTTGCCAGGACTAAAGCGCAAATTGGCAGCCAAGTTACCACTAACCTCAAACATACATACAGCATTGCCCACCACAACCACACAGAAGGCAAACAGTCAAAACGTTGAAACGGGAAAGTCAAGAATGCTATTTTGGTTCGAAATTTCGCCTCGGGATTCACGCCTCTTTGCTGTTACAGCTGCAGTAGCCAAAAAAAGGCTGTAGTCAGTTTTGAGCGATGTGTTCTTCAGGGCGACATTCCTATTGGCTCATTCGAGTTCATCGGGAACAGACAGAGCCAATTGGGATTGACGAAGAGTCTCTAGCGCCAAAGTCAAAGGCTGTTTTTTGAAAAACGTGTCCTTGTGACCTAGCTAGGAAACGGTTTGATATAGCCTACTGAGTGTAGATGCTTTTGATGATTATTTGGGAAACAGCCGTGCCACGAACTGACGTTACCGTACAGACATGTCTTCTGAAGTTTCTTGCAGCACCACAGGTAAAGTTACGAAACGTTATCTAGCTAACGACAGATAGCCTGTATTGGCGATAAAAGGTGGCTAGCCAGCGTTTGCTCAGATCGAATTAACATTCGCTAACTAACTTTAATTTACCTACCCATGACATTGCTACTTCTCTGCTTTGAAAACGGTTATCAAGTTGTAACAGTCATAATATCAGACTAGTTGGCGAATGGAAGGTGGCTAGCGGATAAGACTCGCTACACAGACAATGTTGTCTAGCTTTTGTTGTGATTGAAGAAAGGGTTATCCAGACGTAAGCTAGTAAGCTAACTTAGTTGATCCCAGACGGCAGTAGTCTAGTTGCTAGCTCGTTTCAAAGCGGCTGCGTGCTTGCTTATTGGTTTGGGTAGAATAGCTAGAGTAGCTAATAAATTCATTCGTTTGCTGTCTTCGCTATGTCTAATTAATTTAACATTAGATATTTGCGATAGCTAACACAATCTAGTTATACTAGCTAGTCTATCGATAGCTAACTAATGTTTATTTTCGTGTGATTTCTGTCACGCGGTGATTGTTTTATTGACCATAGTTAATTAACCTGGCTAATGTATCGCAATCTATTTAACTAACTAGCAAGCTAACTTAGATCCGTATTCGCAGGTTACCGTTGTCACATAGTCTAGCAAGTTATGTTTTTGGCATTTATTTATTGGTAAATCGGGTGCGTTTTACAGAGCAAGAAAGTAAGTAGCTGACGTTAGCTGGATAACTTAATGTTAACGTAATTTCCGGATCTCGCGACAAAAACAATGATGTAATACAACGGTAATGTTATTATGGCGAACTTTTGCTAGCTAGGCGTTGCCAGCTGTGCGATGTTCCCAATAAGCTAGACTACAAAATTTCTTATATGTTCCCGACTTCCCTTCCCTACAGAGTACTTTACATTGTTACGTTAGTTCAGTGGTTCCCAAACTAGATCCTGCGGGACCTCTGTATGACTATTTTTATTCCGCCCATAATTACGATGCCAGGATTTTAATAAGATGTTAATTTTTCTTAATTTGGTGCTTTTCATTCTTAAATGGATTATTTCCCCTTTTATTTTGATTAGTTAATAATTTTGTTACCTCTTTTTATGTAATTGTGCTTATTGAGCTATACTGCAAACAATGTGAACATGGCACTTTATGGCATGCATATCTTGTGGCTTAAGAGGGTAAATAATCCCTACAAACATGAACAGCACCTAATTTAGAAAAATGAACATCTGGTTATAATTCTGGGATTGCAGTTGTGGGTGGAACAAAAACAGCATACAATGGTGAGTGGATTCCCATGACCCAATTTGGGAACCATTGCGTTTGCTTATAAGTAGCCTTATAAGCAAGTGTATGTGCAGAGACAACAATGTGTGCAGATCTATTCATTGGCTACAAATAACCATTAACTTAAAGCATTTAAATGTTTCATTTTCAATCATTTGGCTGAGCTATTGTGGCATCAGGTAAACAGAAGTTTTAACCTACTTGATCCTCCTCCTATAGAGCCAAGGCATAAAAACATGGAGTCCCATGCAGCCAAAAAGAAAACTATTCCTTTAGATATTGAAAACAAAGCAATCGACCCTGTAATTCAAATGGCTGTGGGAACTAAAAGGGTAAGTAGTTTGCTTTGTTCCTTGACTAGTTTCCCTTAAATTTAAATATTTAATTTATTTATTCAGGCCTATTTATTATTGAAGTTATTCTCATACTTTTCTGTTGTCACACAGAACAACAAAGAGAACACAAAACCGGCAAGCGGGCACAGCGTGTCTGTGACAAAGAAAGTGCACAAAAAAACAACGGCGGGCTCAACTGCCCCTCTGAGATCCAAAAATGATAAAAATGGTGAGAATTTGGGAGAAGAGCTGAAGAAGCCCACGACCCAGACTGTGCAGGAGGCGAAGACGCAACCTTCAGGTAAAGGGGATGCTGTGAAGAGGCGCCAGACTCTCAGCCAGGCCTTTCTATCCCAGCACGCTCTCCAGCAGAGGAAGCTAGCGGCGGAGGTGGCTAAGCCCCCAGCCTCCGTGCCACCCAAACCCCTCCTTGGTGCTTACAAAGGCAGGGTTATCCAGTCCAAAGTCAACTCTTTCAGGAAGCCGACAGGGGGCAGCGGAGAGGCGGAGCCCACGGCTGCCATGACGAAGCAGTCTCAGCCGAAAGGCAGCAGTAAGCCCCAGGCTGCGATTGGAATGAGAGGGAAAACGCCCGCTGTAGTACCCAGGCTTTCCACGTTGAAGGCGTCTGCAGCTCAGAACTCCAGGTCCAAGAGCGTGTCCAGTAACGCGCCCGCACCTGCGGCCAAACCGGCACCGAGCACTACCGCTCCCAGAGTAACCAACTCAAGGGCTCGGCTGCAGTCCGCTCCTGGGAAGCTGGCCAAAAGCCGCGTGATGGCTCCTCCAGCCAGACAGACTTCAGGGCCTGAAGCCGCAGCCCATCCTGGCTCCAGCAGGTCCACTGTAACCGCAAAGAAGAAGGAGATGCCGCAGGTCAGCGAATCCAAGGCAAAGCTGGTGGTGGCAGCAACTGACAACAAAGCCCCTAAACCTCCAGCTAGCCGCTCTTTGAGCCAGTACAGGATGGCTATAGAGACTGCGGATGAAAGGAAGTGAGTGAATTTTAACAACCATTTTGTTTTTTATTTTGTATGAATGGGGAAACAAATGTACATCTATGTTGTTATCAATTCTTGAAGTGTTGGAATAAGGCTTAAATTATGTATTTTTCAGTCATTAATTAATGTTTTTTTGTGTAACGTGTCACTTTTTGTCACACTTCTTTAGGGCAAAGCTGGCCGAGTGGCTTGCATCCAAGGGAAAAACTCTGAAAAGGCCACCGATTGCATCGGCTCTGCCACAGACCGTTTCAAGAGCAGCTCCTTCTGAATCATTACCAAAACCTGAAGCAGTCACCGAGGCCGGAGACAATCCAGAAACGGAACCCGTCACTCAACGGGATTCCGATCCGGAAATTCCCCTGGTACAACAGCCCGAATCCAGCCCTGAAGCAGATGCGAAGCCTGAATCTGACCCTAAAGGAGCACCTGAGACTGCTCCCTTTTCCAGCTCAGACATTATGAACACTACCCTGGACTTGCTGGAGAACTCAGAAATGGACCTGCCAGTGGATCCAGAAATCAGAATGGCTGACGTAAGAGCAATTTCTTGTAATCTTATTTTAGCAGTAAACTTCTAATGAGGCTTTATGGTAGGGAAGGGGTCCTTTGGGGGTGTGACTCAAATGCCAGCCCCATTAAGCTAATTTAGATGTGTTGTTTTTTTCTCCCCTTCCCACCATCCCCATGTTAATACACTGGTGAAAATGGTGATCATTGTCTGAGGTTATGTTCATGCATCTATAACTGATTGTGCAAGTCTGTTCTGTATGGTGCAGATACACTTTGAAACGTACATAATGCTGAAAAACGATAAAGGTTTGATCTGGGAGTTGTGGTTACTTTGGCCCACAGGTCATTGCCAAGATTGTTGTTTGGCCCAAAAAGCTCAAAGGCTTGGCCATGCCAGCCTTATGGTAATCGAGGCTGTCTCTTCTCTTCAGGTGGTTGTTAATCTTTGCAGTGCCATGGAAGCCATGCAGGTTCCCTCATCCAGCGAGAACGGTAAGCTTTAGTGTTTGCCTCAGGACTTAACTCCGAGTAACAACCTATTGATGGATTAGTTTGGATAAAAATGTGTAAAAAGCAAACCAAGTTTTTGGAATGCGTTTGAGGGCATTTTAGATTTGAGGATTTTCATTAAAATAAGACCATTTTGGAGACTTGTGCGACTGGATTACCACTTGCTTGCTAATGCCTTAAAATGTTGTTGCTTTTTAAGATGCACAGGTCCAAGGAGATGGTGAAGGAAGGATTTTGGAGATGGATAACCAGATGGATACGCTGGCAGAGACGAGTAAAGAGGAAGCCGATTTGGAAAGCGAGATGCATGGAACAGAGGAAGTGAAGGCCGAAGGAAAGAGCTCGGTGAAGAAAAGCGTGAAAATGGAGTGCGCGGATGAGATGGACGACGATGAGGAGGATCAGAGTGAAACCGCACCGGAGGGAGCGTCGGTGGTGAGGTACAGCGTGAAGACCACGCCCTACCTGCAGAGGTGAGACTGACAGGTGTTCAGTGAAAGGGTTATACCGGCCTGCTGGAACATTCTGAAGTTTTTATAAACCCATTCCAGAAGGAGCTCTGCCCTGTTTCTTTGACTGTCTTTCATAACTGGAATTGGCAGTGTGGGCATGGGCAGGCTGCTTTTGATGTTAAGTCCCCTGTGTACATATTCAAACAACGCATCTATGTATGTCGGTAAGCACTGCGGGAAAAACTGCGTGGGCCGTTACTTTGTGTGTAAATAAATTAACTTGGTAAGAAGTTGCTATCCAGCAGGACACAGTAATGTCATCATGTGAATTCCATTGTAAGTTATAAATGTTTTTACTAAGCAGTATTCGTGTTACCTGCAAGTTTTGGCCAAAATGAGTGGGTCTTAAAAATCATATGGTCATGGGGAAACCATTTTTACATTTTGTAGAAGGAAGGAGGTTTATGAGAGAACCCAAAGGTAAAGGCATCCTGTGCAAAGGATTTTTAACTGCCCATCTTTGCACATTGCGTCTTTTTTTTATGGGATATTCATATGCAAACACTCAAACTCCAATACACGTGCAATAAAACCGACTGCCTCAGGGACTCTACCGTTTTAGCTGTTTTCTCAATCCGTTTTTCCATTCCTCTGTCCCTCTTTCTCTCCTGTCTTCTCTCTGCCGCGCAGCATGAAGCAGCGGATCCAGAGCGAGGCGGCGGCGTCGGGCAGCGGGGGGAAGCGTAGAAGCGCCATCAAAGACCTGAAGTTCCTGACGCCAGTGCGGCGCTCGGTCCGGATCCAGCGCGAGTCCGGCCGGCTGCCGGGGATGCTGGCGGACCACGACCCCTGCGTGGCCTCGCTGGCCGAACTCGTCCGGCTGGATGACGACCCCAACGCCTACATCTACAGGAAGAACCCCGCCCTGCTGGAGGACCTGCCCGACCAGCCAGAGGGCCAGGGGAGGTTCTGAAGCGTGTGTGCGTGTGCGTGTGTGCGTGTGTGCGGGCTTCTAAAAGTGATGTTACCAAGGGGTGAAGACGTTATGCATGAAAAAAAAGTGGCACTTTCATAAAATGTTTATTAATTCATTCATTAATAATAATAATAATAATAATAATAATAATAAAGCATAACTACAGCATAGTGTGCAAATTGGATCTTGTCAGCATTCGTGCTCCGTGACCTTGTGTGTGTTTTGTCTTTCCCACTAATTCATGAACTATAATACTCCAACACTATTCTCTCATTGCTTTACGCTGACATAATTGTGTGTCAGCCATTATCTGGACAACTAACCACCACTACTATAGTAATATTATTATTTGAATAAGCAATCAAACCACAAAATATTTGTAGAACCCATGAGTGGAATGCTTTTTTAAAAATTGCCCTCGAGCTGAATTTTTGTCATTAACATGCAGGATTTTAAATGTAGGTTGGTCCATCAAGATGATGTTTATATTCACTAACCGCATACATCTTGTTTTATTGTCTGATTGACGGAATCCATGACTTGTTACTTGCAAAATGGCGTTGGCCTGATGGGGGATGGCACTACCTTTTGAAAGTACATAAAATGTTACATTTTGTGCGTTATAAATTTTCTCTGATGCATCTTTTTTGTTTTCCACTGTGATCTTGCCTCCTGCTCGCCTGTGTTCTTTTCAGTTCTTTACTGTTGAAGTTGTGTTTTTGCCATTTTCTTTTTCACAATGTATTTTAACTTGTGTAAGCTAAGCCATACTATTTTAATGTTTGGAGATGTGTGTATGTAAAGTGAAGGGTAGTCCCCCTCTTCTGTTGAAGGATGTCTGGAAGTGCAAAATATTTCCAGTTTGCATGTAAGTGCATTCAGTGCTGCATATGAGAGACACTTAAAAAGATTATCGGTGAACCTGTCAGCAGTAAGCTACATTTGTACTAATAAAATGTTCAACCCAGCTTCTACTTTTGTGAGGTTTTATTGTAAATGTTTTGCATGTTGGTTTCTAATTGTCTTTTTAAACTGTGATTAGGCTTTAGATTTAATATTAGATAAAGGGATCCTGAGGGAACAAAACTTTAATGGTTTAATGAAAAAAGTTATCAAACGTTATTTGCGTTAATGAGCAGGTGTACCTAATGAAGTGGCTGGTGATTATACACGCTTGTGCTAAGATGGAGTCACTCATTTGTGCTTCATTATTTTCATACCACGATGGAAATAATGAAATTCAAATGAGTGACTCACAGGATGTTGCCTCAGGAATGAGACCGTTAGCAGTCCTAGATTTGCCTATTTGGTTAAGCTGTGGTCAGTACATTGCGGCAATATGAATTTGACTCTACATGACAATGGTTCAAATATTAAAGCTTGTCCAAATTATTTGAATGACTGGCCTTCAAGCTAACCAGTTTCTTGTTCGTTTATCACTTTCCTATGCTGTGCAGAGTATTTGTCTGAGCTACTTGCGATTTTGACAGGTTCAACGCCCCTGTGCAAATTCAGGTGACTTCCCATCACCATCGATTCAAATTCAACTTCTTTTGCTTCGAAATCACATTGAGCAGTCAGCTGTTAAAATGAACAAGCAGCCGTAACACCCAGTTCATTGGTCACAACAAACTGAAATTGTTTTGTAGCATGTTCACATATTTCATTACATCAGACAAACAACTATGCAAAATTGTGTGCACGTTTTTTATATGCGCTAACTTGCTACTCCTTTAAAAAAGTTATTTCAACTCCTATTTGAATTTGTTGGTTTGGTACCTAACGTTAAGCTGAGAAGCACACGCATCATCTATCCACAGAATAACACTCCAATTAAGTAAATGTGGCTGAGGAAAATCATGAAGAATATGTAGAACAATGAGACCATTTTAAAAGTAACCACACACAAACCAGTCTATGAATATTTTTACTTGGTAAATCATCCCCATAATAGCAATGTCTACATTTGCCATGTTACAGGAAAGATACCAGCTACAGTAAAACTTAATGCTTGCAAGCATCTTCCACAAGTACTCCCTCGATGATGACCACCCCCCCCCCCCCCCCCCAAAAAAAAAATAAAATAAAATAAAATAAAGTACAGGGAGAAATTGTAATGGCTGAATGTCACATAAAACAATTCTATATGATAAAGCTATAAGAAAAAGCAGATCTGCTTCAATCCATTTTGTATTCACACTACACTAAGAAATTGATTTGCTTCATGGTTTTTCTGTCAAGTGTTCTTCTCATCCAGAGTTTGGTGACAGAAGAACTGAAGACAGCCAAAGATCAAGGCATGAGCTCCTTTCACGATGGGTTTGGCACCACCTGGTGGCCGTTCTAGAAACTGACACATAATATTTCTCAGTCGCACCGTATGGTGATTCTGCATTCCCAGAGAGGTCCAAGGACTGAGCTCGGGCAGGAACCTGCTGCACAAGGTGGCTGAAGGTCAGAGGCGCCCCGTTCCCACTTTTGCCGCACCCGAATTGCTGTGGTAACAGGACAGGGGGAAAATGTTCCGGCATATTCCTGAGATGACACAAAGGTTCCCATTTTATGTTCTTGCGCATGTCTGCCAGACACGTGCAGTTTTCCTCTTTTCTTCCAGACATTTTTGCCCATTCCCATGGGCTGTGTCACATAACACCTCCATCACCTGACACACATTCTCTCCTCCCCGTCTGTAAACACACACACGCTTACACACAGTCTCACATACGTACTGATGCAACCAAATGTGAAATAAATGATAACACAGGGATGACATAAAAATAAAAACTCAAAACAAAAAATATGGTTTTAATATATTCTATATATTTTTTAAATGAGTCTAAATCTTTTCATCCAAAGTTTCAATGGGAGGAGGAGACGAGTTCAGGCAGGCGGGGGGTGTGGAACGGGGGGGAGGAAACAAGACAATCAAAACAAAACAAAATTATGAAAAAAATATTAGAATGTTCATTAAGATTTCTGCCCATTTTCAAAAGGCAAAAATTTTAAAAATAAAAACTACACGTCAGTGACCACGCCCAGAGGTGCGTCAAAGAAAGATTAAACAACTTTCACACCTTCGTAGCCAAATGTGTAGTGAAAACATGATTTCATAGAACATTCCACCATTGAGTCATGATGTTGATGATCATTATAAAAGTAACATCTGTGATCTCATCGCATTATTTCACTGAAGCTGGACACCAAGTAAAGTACAGTGCCTTCGGAAAGTATTCAGACCCCTTCACTTTTTCCACATTTTGTTACGTTACAGCCTTACTATAAAACGGATTAAATTAATTTTTATTCTCATCAATCTACACACAATACCCCATAATGACAAAGCGAAAACAGGTTTTTAGAAATATCTGCAAATTTATTAAAAATAAAAAACAGAAATATCACAATTACATAAGTATTCAGACCCTTTGCTATGACACTCAAAATTGAGCTCAGGTGCATCCTGTTTCCATTGATCACACTTGAGATGTTTCTACAACTTGATTGGAGTTCACCTGTGGTAAATTCAATTGATTGAACATGATTTGGAAAGGCACACACCTGTCTATATAAGGTCCCAAAGTTGAAAGTGCATGTCAGAGAAAAAACCAAGCCATGAAGTCGAAGGAATTGTCCGTAGACCTCAGAGACAGGACTGTGTCGAGGTAGAGCTGGGGAAGGGTACAAAAAATTTTGCAGCATTGAAGAACACAGTGACCTTCATCATTCTTAAATGGAAGAAGTTTGGAACCACCAGGACTCTTCCTAGAACTGGCCACCCGGCCAAACTGAGCAATTGGGGGAGAGGGGCCTTGGTCTGGGAGGTGACCAAGAACCCAATGGCCACTCTGACAGAGCTCCAGAGTTCCTCTGTGGAGATGGGAGAACCTTCCAGAAGGACAACCATCTCTGCAGCACTCCACCAATCAGGCCAGAAGGAAGCCACTCAGTAAAAGGCACATGACAGTCTGCTTGGAGTTCACCAAAAGTCACCTAAAGGACTCTCAGACCATGAGAAACAAGATTATCTGGTCTGATGAAACCAAGATTGAACTCTTTGGCCACAATGCCAAGTGTCACGTCTGGAGGAAACCAGGCACCGCTCATCACCTTGCCATTACCATCCCTACGGTGAAGCATGGTGGTGGCAGCATCATGCTGTGGGGATGTTTTTCAGCAGCAGGAGCTGGGAGACTAGTCAGGATCGAGGGAAAGATGAACGGAGCAATGTACAGAGAAATCCTCGATGAAAACCTGCGCCAGCGCGCTCAGGACCTCAGACTGGGGCAAAGGTTCACCTTCCAACAGGACACTGAGCCTAAGCACACAGCCAAGACAACGCAGGAGTGGCTTTGGGACAAGTATGTGAATGTCCTTGAGTGGCCCAGCCAGAGTACTGACTTGAACCCGATCGAAAATCTCTGGAGACCGAAAAATAGCTGTGCAGCAACACTCACCATCCAACTTGACAGAGCTTGAGAGGATCTGCAGAGAAGAATGGGAGAAATACCCCAAATACAGGTGTGCCAAGCTTGTAGTGTCATACCCAAGAAGACTCGAAGCTGTAATCGCTGCCAAAGGTGCCTCAACTAAGTACTGAGTAAAGGGTCTGAATACTTATGTAAATGTGATTTGTTTTTTATTTTTAATACAAAATTCTAAAAACCTGTTTTTGCTTTGTCATTATGGGGTATTGTGTGTAGATTGATTTAATCCATTTTATAAGGCTGTAACGTAACAAAATGTGGAAAAAGAGAATGGGTCTGAATACTTTCAGAAGGCACTGTATGTTAACTGACCACTTTGCTGTCTGTGGGCAAACACAGAAACAATTCAACAAGATGATTCCTAGCACAAAGCTCCCAGCAAATTTAAAGGACTTTTTTTCCCCTCCAATAAAGCGAACTACACACATCTGTGTGGCCGTGTCCCCCTCAAGATTAACCGATGGACAAAATCAAAAACAGACGCACGCATACATACTCTTGTTCTTACACACATAGAGTATATGAAACACACACACAAGCACACACTTGCGCTCTTTCACACACACACGCACGCACACACAGTGGGAAGAGAAATGGCCACCATGTTCCCCCTCTCGTTCTTCTAGCCCCTCCCTTTTCTCTCAACCTGTCATTCACAACAGATCAATACTATTGGTAACAGCTATTTCCAGAAAGAGCACTTATAAAAATTGCAGAAATATGGCTTTTAAAACCATAACAATCAGAGGGAAAAACAATTTAAAAATACTTTTTTTCATTTCTTTCTTTTTTTTTGTTAAAAACAAGAATTAAAGTTTTTTTTTTTTGCTTTAAAGAAGGGTTTTTCCTCCTGCAGTCTCTGGGAGGACGAGTGTAGGCGTGTGTGTTCAAGTGCTATGGCTCCTATGTGTGCTGTGGGTGTAGTGTGAAAGCTGGGTCTGTGGGCGGGACTGTGGGCGGGGCAGAGCAGAGTGACAGCTGCCAGTCAAGGCACTTCGCTCCCGGATGAGGTTGGCTGTCTGTCGGCCTGCGGGTTCTGCTTCCGTCTGTGTCTGCCCTGTTTGCCCTGCTTTTGTGTCTTGGTGTGAGTGCGAGTGTACAAGAGTGCTTTGTGAGAGACAGCGTCACTCCCGTATGCTGGCGGAGTAGGAGAACTGGGGGAAGTGTGTCCTCTGATCCGGGTCCTCACAGTCCAGGCTGTCATCTGTAACACAAGGACACAGCAGAGCCGCCTGGCTCGTCACTAACGCTCACACACATGCCCATACACACACCCGTACAGAAACACGCAGTCCAAAAAACTCAAGCAGAGCCACCTGCAGTGCCTGGCTCACTAGTTACTGCCCACAAAAATTTAAAAGCCTGTATGCAATTGACAACCCAAATTCAATTTTATGTTATAGTGCATGGATTGTGAAAATAAATAAATAAATAAAATAGAGAAAGGCAGGCAAACAGTCAGGTATACATAAAATAAAACGAAGAACAGCTTCTAAACTATGAAGCTAAATGAAAGAGCTCTGAAACACGAAAATATTCACTTAAATCTTTCGTTCCTGGACAGCTTGACAACCAAGGCTAGTTTAAAAATGGCCGCAGCGGGGGTGGCTCGTGGCTGCAAGTATGTACGTATGCGTGCGCACTCACACTTGTCTGGCGGCGTGACGGTGATGGTCTGTGCTGTGAACTCGTCATCAAAGTAGCGCGTGTCCGTCTCTGAGGTCACCTGGGGCTTGAAGGGCGGGATCAGCTGGAGGAGGGAAAGACAGACGGGTCAGACAGCATGACGCCAACGCGGCCTGAAAACTCCATGTCCCACAACTCCTCTCTCCTCAAGGCTCAATCCTGGGCCCGTTGATCTTCAGCCTTTACATCAACGACCTGTCTGAAAGTTGTCCAGGGGCTGGTTGTCAGCTTTATGCAGACGATACAGTCATATATGCATCAGCTAAGACATCAAGTGAGGCAACTGAGATATTATCTTCATATATGAATGGGGTATATCAGCGGCTTTACCGCAATAAGCTCACTCTGAACCTGAAAAAGACAGTCTCCATGTGCTTTTCCATCAAAAAAACACTACAATCAGAAAAACTCAGAGTAACAATACAGGGAGAGGAAAATGAGATGAATGAATTCAAATTTTTAGGTATAGTTCTAGACCCCAAACTCAAATTTGACAAACACGTCAAAAAGATTTCAAAGACAGTAAAAAGCAATCTAAATTACTTCAAACTAATTAGACACCATATACCAATTAAAGCAGCACAGCTGTATATGCATGCAATGACTTTTTCACACGTCTTATTGTGTTAGAGTGGAGCCAAGCATCTTTGGCTACAATTAAGCCTATTGCATCTTAGTATAACCAAGCCTTAAAAATAATGGATAAAAAACCCATGAAATGGCATCACTGTCACATACTGAAGCAGTATAATTTGCTCAGTTTTGATAATTTCTTAAAATTTTTGTACGTTAAATTGATTTATAAATGTTTACAAAACTTAGCACCAGATATTTTATGCAAGTTAATAAGCAGGCAAAATAGTAGTAGGATCGCCAGGGGCACAGCAAGTGGCAATTGTAAAATCGCACGCCATAAGACCTCCTTTGGGCAGTCAGCTTTTTCCATAAAGGGCTCTCAATTGTGGAACATGCTGCCAACTGAGATAAACTTAACTCAAGATATTAAAGTTTTAAATAAAAATGTTAAAGGCTGGCTGAAGCAAAATCAGAGCTGTATGCATGTTTAATTACTTCATGATTTGATTTTTTTTCTTCTTTAAATAATGTTGTATAATTGTATGTTTTTGTATTTCTTTTTTCTTATTAAAAGCCTAACTAGGGACAGGAGTTGGAAATTGGCAATAGCTATAATCTCTGTATGAGGTACATCAGTTACATCAACTTGCTTGTAACGAGTTGAAGTGGTACTATGTTAACTTGCAATAAACTATATGAATGAATGAAAGACTCCTGCTGATTTACAAGGAATCTGGACGCAACAATTCAAATATATATTTTCCTTAATGTAAGCTCAAGTCAGTTCTGACAATAGCTGTAAAACTAAGGAACAGTAAGGAAGAACAGCACCTTGAGCGCTTTCTCCTTCACACACCTGTGCTCATCTGCTCAACTTTATGGACACAGTGAGGGCTTACAGCAATGGAATATATTAGACGTATATTGCAATAAAATATTTTTTATGACTATAGCAGCACTATGAAGCAACACCACCAGCCCGGTCCACCCTGCGTTCCTCACCTTTCTCTGCAGAACATCCTGCCAGTTGATGGCGGTGAAGAACTTGTGTGTCATCACGTCTTTGGCATCGTCAGGACCCCCTCCGAGCCTGCAGGAGGAGGACACACGGGTCACCGTCTGCAAACCCTAAATCCTCCCCCCCCCACTGCAGACTGGACCATGGCTCCCCTGACCCCTTCACACATCCTGTCGTTCATTCTTTGCTTTTCCTTTTGGGGATAATGCTTTGTGTACAGCGCTGTTAGTTCATCTGTCCCATGGCAATTTCTGTTGTTACAATCGATCAGTGCTAACATATCACTTGTTGATTATTAATGCAGTTCTGTAGTTTTTTTATGATATCACACTTTATTCCTGAGACTAATATTGATGTTTTCCCACGTGGGTAAGTTTCTCTGGATAAGAGAAACAGAGCACAGCTCCTGAACACCACCAGCAGGGAGTGCGGGCGAGCGAGATCCAGCGCATTCTCTCTCACCTCTGCTTGGGGTCCTTCTTGAGCAGGCCGGCCAGCAGGGCCTTGGCCTCCGGGGACAGGTTTCGGGGGAAGCGGATCTCCTCCATCAGGATGAGCTCGAACAGCCGCTCGTGGTCCTGGTTGTAGAAGGGCAGCCGGCCGCACATCATCTCGTACATGACCACGCCCAGCCCCCACCAGTCCACCGCCCGCCCATAGTCGTTATCCTCCAGCACCTGCGACAGAGAGAGCGAGGCGTGAGGATGTTTAACAGGGCCAGGGGTAAAGATGCAGACAGGGACAACAAACTCCAGTCCTGGAGGGCAATAGTGCCTGCAGTTTTAACTCCAAACTCCAATCCACACCTACTGAACATCTTCCCTCCAGCAGCTACTGTACACCTTCCCTCCAGCAGCTACTGAACACCTTCCATCCAGCAGCTATTGTACACCTTCCCACCAGCAACAAATGAACACCTTCCATCCAGCACCAAATGAACACCTTCCATCCAGCACCAAATGAACACCTTCCATCCAGCACCAAATGAACACCTTCCATAAAGCACCAAATGAACACCTTCCATCCAGTACCAAATGAACACCTTCCCACCAGCACCAACTGAACTCCTTCCATCCAGTAGCAACTGCACATCCTCCCCCCTGGTTCAGATTCTTCCTGAAAAGCCCTTTACTTCGAAACCCCTTTTTACCCCAATGTGACCTCTCTTCCTAATGTGTTTGCTCTGTAACTGTACCTCAGGTGCCAGGTACTCAGGTGTGCCACAGAAGGTCTTCATGGTGGCACCATCAGTGATGCCCTCTTTACACAGGCCGAAATCTGTGATCTTAATATGGCCGTCTTTATCCAGCATGAGGTTCTCCAGCTGAGAGAGAGTGAGAGAGAGATTATTCATTTAATGATTTATATGCTCATTAATGACAGCTGTTGTCATCACAATCATTGTACTGAGGGATAAAGTACAAATAAACAGCCATTGGTGTACACAGCCATATGGAACAGGAGAATTTGTGCAAACGAAAACTTTCATATACACCAGCCCTCCATGAATGGAACTGCATTCTTGTTGCTATGTATTCCTGTGTATGCTTATGTATTCTTATGCTTACGTATGTCTTCTTTCATATGCTTATGCATTCCAATGCATGCTTATGTTTGCTTATGTCCTCTTTCATATGCTTATGCATTCCTATGCATGCTCGTGCAGAGCAACAGAAGAATTTAGCACCTTCAGATCCCTGTACACCACGTCCCGCGAGTGCAGGTACTCCAATGCCGACACGATCTCGGCGCCATAGAAACGGGCCCGGTCCTCCGTGAACACACGCTCCCGGGAAAGGTGGAAAAACAGCTGGGGAAAGAGAGGTGGCGGAAAAAGAAAGGGAGCGAGAGCAGGAGGGGAGAGATGGAGAGAGGGAGGGTGTGAGAGCAAGAGCGTGAGATGGAACAGAAGGGAAAGAGAAGAGATTGAAGGAGAGAAGGGGGAAGAGGGAAAGCCAGCAAGAGAGAGAAGGAGAGGGGAAAATTTGGAGCGAGATGAGGGTTTTCAATCAGGAAACCATGTATGGGTGTGTGTGTGTGTGTGTGTGTGTGTATGTGCATGTGAGTGACTATGGGAATTTGAGTTCTGCAGCACTTACCTCTCCTCCATTGGCGTATTCCATCACAAAGCACAGCCGATCATGCGTTTGAAAAGCATGTTTTAGTGTCTGTATATGCAAGAGACAAAATAAAATCACCATCATCACCAATACCCTTGTCATTACAAGAGTGAAAAATGTACAACAGTGAATTTATAGAGCTTTATGTTCTGTCGTGGAAAAGCAATTATCAGGTCGGAGAGATGATCGCCATATATAATGCTTTATTCCAACAAGCATCAGGGAACTATACCTTTGACAAGGCAGGTTCATCAAACACAGATGATTACAGCAGTTATATATAAGAATTCTCTTCTCTTATGCCATGACATATTAAGATTACACTTTGTATAGCAGGAATATACCTTATTACAACATTTGTAAGCCGTTATAGTAAGAAGAGTCTTAAAATTCATTTTAATATCCCACAATGCGTTGTTTGAAGTGTGTGTGCAGCATGTGGTATGTATAATTTATATTGCCTCTAGTGTTGTGTGTATTATCTGTGCTGAAGGAACTCATTTTGTAAAATAAATCACAGATTAATATCTAAACCTAAGGGAAAGGTAGACAAAGATAGGGCGGTAGGGTGGTGGTGGAATAGGGGCTCACCGTGAGGAAGGGGTGCCTGGTGTTCTGCAGGACCCTGCTTTCTGTCACTGTATGGGCCACCTCGTCCTGTGGAGAACCACACGCGGTCACAGAGAAGGTCAGAGGTCAGATATCAAAAAACGAGCCAACCAGCTTTAGCGGGTGACAGCTGGCTTCATCCGAGCACAACTGGACCTCATATAGGACCGCAGACTCAGGTCCTGGAGAGCAGCGTCTGCTGACTTTGGACACGTTTCCACACTTAAGCGCTAAATTTAAATCACCGATTGGCTCAAGGGTCCGCATACCGTGTTCCCAAGGCCTAAACCTGCAGAAGTCTGAGCACTCCAGGACCGGAGTTTGAGACTCCTGCCTGACTGGAGATTTTACATGTGCTAATGTACACCTATAATAAAACATGAACCATATAAACAAACTCTGCCATAACACCCAGGTTTCAGCCTGTCATTTCGGCATATCACAGAACATGGCGCATCCATACCTTTGCAATGATGACCTCCTTGCGCAGGATCTTCATGGCGTAGTACATCCCCGTGGCCTTCTCCTTCACCAGGATCACCTTTCCAAAGGTGCCCTTCCCCAGGAGCTTCAGGTAGTCAAAGTCGCTCATCGTCTAGGGGGGAGGGGGGGAAAGAGTATGCACATTTTTCAATCAATCAAATATCTCAATCAATGTAAGTGACCATCATAAATCTGCATCTACCAGAGAATGAGTCAGCAAGCAAAACTTGCGTTTCTGTCTCCTGAATTTGTATTTTGAATAGCCGTTAGAGCGTAAATGCTTAAAAAGAGAAGGCCATCAGTGAGAGTGATACATTTCGGCACGTGCTGAAGCCTCTCCATCTCGGTGGAGCGAATGTTCAGTGGTACGAGCACAGTGACACAGAGCGAGCAAACAACCTGCTCCCGCAGAGCCACCAGCCTCCTCAGGGCCCAAGCCAAAGAAAAGGAATTTGTCAATGGCCGTCCAAAGCAATAAAAAGTCCTTTCGCACACGCATCTTAACCGGCAAATGTTCCGGCATTTTTCCACGTCAGGTCGGTCACGGGTGAACAGGAGACAGAGTCAATTTTCTGAGTAAGACTTTCCTCCAGTTTGTCGGGTCAGGACCCAGTAAAATTAAAGAAATCCTTCACCACGGCTCTATTGTGAACATTAGCAGCAACACGATAAAGCTCACAAAATGTTATATCAGTCTTACGTAAGACCACTCGCATCTGTCACAATTTCTTTAATAAATACCTTACTGAATCTACCCTCACAACAATTCTTGCATGTGCATGAGACATTGCACAAAGAACATACTGTATCTGCATTGTGTGATTGCGTGAGCAAAATTGGAACATAAATTCCTTCCTGGAAAGCAAACATTCTACCTTAATTTCCAATATTGTCAATTCCTAAATCCATGGTCTGCCATCAGGTTGTTGTACATTTATCACTCATTCTCCATACAAGGACCAGTATGGGGCATTCGCTGGTAATATGAGTGTTCTCTGTGAGTATTTTCTTAATATGTCAGTTATATCAGTTGCATTTTGATTTTGATTAACAAGATGATGAAAATTGCTTCTTTTGGCACTACGGTAAAAACGTGCATACTTGCATCCAAGTTACACTATCCTTGCTTGCCAGGCTTATACCTCGCCAGTATAAACCTGGCAAAAGCAGTACAAGCCAAACCACTTTTTGGGAGGCAACCAAAATTATTTAAAGGGGCAGTTCACCCAAAAATTAAATAAAGTTATGTTTCCACTTACCCAGTGTCATGCCAGCTATCCATCCAGATAGTTTCACTGAGATTTGACGAGTTTAATAGATATCTGCTGCAGCTCAACCTGATACGGTTTTTGGGGTGTTTAACGCGTCAAAATTAACATAAAAAACTCAACAGCAACGTCTCTTGGCAAATATATGACACGGTTACTCCCGAACATGCACAGACCATTTAGTGCACGGTTTCATCAAAAACTACTTTCTACTGAAGAAAGCTAACTGACTGTATATCCACACAAACACCCCAACCAAAGCAAGCCAGTATTCTGTGGCGCAGTCCCAACATCGTTTTAAGACATTGTTGTATCAATTGTAACAGGTGAGCTGCAGTGGATATATAGAAAACTCATCGAATCCCAGTGAAACTCTCAATGGTTACATAAGTTGAAACATACCTTCATTTCATTTTTGGGTGAACCGCCCCTTTAAGTAATCACAGCGACTCAGAGGAAGCAGGCCAACAGAGAAAGGGAGGTCAAAGGGCACTGACCACTTTGGAGCGAGACTTGGACATGGCCACCTCCATCTCCTCCATGCCGCTGCAGTCGCTGGGCGAGCCGAACTTAATGTCCATGGGCTCCTCCTCCTCCCGTGTCTTCAGGCCATTCGTCACCGCCTGGATCGCCCGCATCCACTCCTCCCTGAGAGAGAGGTCAGGAGAGAGAGAGAAGCTCAGACTCTCGGGGACAGGAGTACGGAAGACCCAGCCAACACCCAGCTGTATGGATGTGTGGCTTTTTTTCCCATCAGTAAATTCTGATGTTCAGATTCTAAATGTCTCTGGAGGCCACTAGTGTTTGGCAGAATATTTCTGAATATGCAAGCCAGAGGACTCAGGGTAAATTAACAAATAGCCAAAAGAAAAATAAGTCCAAAAAGAACTAAAGAGCATTCTAGGCACTCATATAGTAATCCAATGAGGAGAGCAGGAAAAGGGTAAAGTTAAAAAGCATTTATTATAATGGCTAAATAAACTAAAAAGCCAACATATTTCGATCGAGAACCGATATTCATCAGGGCATATGTGGCAAACAGGTGAGGCCTTACCTATGTAGACAGTGTATCCAATGGAAAAACAAGGTAGAGATCATTTAGCCATTATAATAAATGCTTTTTAACTTTACCTTTTTCCTGCTCTCCTCATTGGATTACTATATGAGTACCTAGAACGCTTTTTAGTTCTTTTTGGATTTATTATTCTTAATCCGTTTGTTCCCTATGTTCTAAGAGCACCTATTATATATATTTTTTCGCATACTCTGGTTTACCAGAGAGCACCCAGTATATTTTTCTTCTACTAACAAATAGCTAACTCAGCTCATCGTTCTTAATAAAAATTAAATAAAGTAATAAAGTAGGGCAAATGCCCTAAAATAAAATAAAATACATCTTGTTGCAAAAAAAATAAAATAAAAATACAATTATTAAATCAGTATCAACTAATAATATAAATAAATATAAATAATAAACTCAACAGGTTGAGCTGTAAACTACAATCAAGTTCAGGTTGATTTGCAGGTGGCAACCCTACAGACCTGTGAACAACCTGGATTACATAAGAAGTACGGGCATTTAAGCATGTGCAGCTCTGGCTCATCCCTGCCCACCTCTCCTCATTGCTCTCCACGTGGAAGGTGCGCTCGATGACGGTGGTCCACTGCAGGCAGCGGATGACAAAGGTGTTGGGCCTCGGTCGCTCTGTCTTCATTAGCTGGCACTCTGAGGTGGGACACAAACACCCAGAGCGGGATAATGAGCAAGACAGAGCTCCAAAGATACACACAGATTACTACTGAACATGGCTGGGAAAAACTCTGCCCCCCCCTAATATGAAAAGTGTATGTACAGTACATCTGCATCCTCACTCTAATCTGCTATTTTTGTTTTTGTTTACAATTTTAGAATCAACAGTCTATACATGTACGAATGTCCTCCCAAAGGAAACCACAGTATTTCAAACCCACTACAACACATTCATACAAATGTATTAAGACCTTGTTTTACCACCAGCAAAGAAAAAAAAAGGAAAAAGAAAAAATGGTGACTTGCAAATACACACAGCTAACATGCACAGTAAAGAAAATCAATGCACATTACGGTGTCTAAAAATGATGCCATCTGCACACAAGTGGATATTATAATTGGAATTATGTAAAGCTTAAGCGGGACTGTTGATAACAATATAATAAATAATAAATAATGTTTATAAATAATAAATAATGTTGGACCAAGGGTGAAGCCTTGAGGGACCCCCATCTGTAGGGACCCAAGTCCATCTATATACACACATTCAGTTATGCGAGATAGGTAAGTGGAAAATCAGTTTGATGCTGCAGACCCTAAGGGGGCTCAGGGGTCTCCAGTAATGGAGGGCTGCAGTCTCTGCTGGTTTTTGTGATTTCTTTCAGGCAGCAGCTAATTTAGCAGCAGTAGACAGCAGTCCTCCAGGATTTGTGTTTGAAATCCCTGCCCTAAGCCAACATGCCTTAATCGCTTAATTAAAAGGGTGTAGCCAGCTGTATCGAAAGCCCTTGTACAGGTCCGGTAATGGACTTTAAAGGACTTTAATATCACAACATTTTGGAGGTACCCTAAGATGGAACAGTCAATCATGCAGTGATCAGACTGTCCGTTTGAGAGATTTGAACATATGAGGGCAAGAGCTTGAGGTGATTAGGAGAAATTTCAGAGGAGTTTCATTAGAACGCAAGCAAACAGCAGTCATTTGGCATGTAAACAATGTTCTCATTTTAAAAATCATCTCAAGAGTTATTTCCTAGTTTCCCTCCTTCAAGCGCCCGCGGTTCACTGCAAATTCATTGTCTATGATGTGAAGTGGTGAAACACCTGATGAGAAGTGTATCACAATTGCAAATTTGCCACGTGTGGAAACGATAACTTCCAAAAACAAATCACGCTACACCAAAATGAGATTACCATCACAATAAATTTAAGTAGAAACATGAGGATTAAATATGTGCGCAGACCAGCCATTAGCTGAGCCCCTGACTGCCACAGATGGACTGACCTGCCACGGAGAAATTGTTAAGAGGAGGCAGGCTGAGGTCGGATGTCTCCGGCTTCTCTTTGTAGCCGATGAAGGAGCCATCGCTCTTCAGGATGAAGTAACGAGGCCTCCAGGTCTTAATGTATTCACCTACAACAGGAACACTGGGGTTAATAAGGCCTTTTCATAAGACAGATGCACTCAAACACACTCACATTCACTCACTGCTGTTGTGATGGTTTTAAGAGTAGAAATGAGATGCGTTTCTTGGTTTTTTTCCCCCCCAAAACCAATGGAAAAAATTTATTTTCAACTTTATAGAGTTGATGCATTTGTGCCTGGCCTGTGCTTTCTGCTACCTGCTTTTAACTGCACAGTGCCCTGGGATACTGATGAAAAGAGTACCAATTTCAAAAACTAAAAAAAAACAATTAACTGAAAACTGAAAATGTTCAAAGTTAAGAAATCTTTTGGCATTCAGAAGTAGAGCAATCCCATCCCAGGATACATAGTGATCATTCCAGAGAACACCAAGCACAACCCTAAAAGCCAGGTCGCACAAACAGGCGATTCCATCCTCACCCCTCTTGTGGAGCCATCCCTCTCTGACGACGCTGACCTCGTTCATGCTGGGGCGGGAAGTCGTAGGGGTCGGGGAAGGGGAGGGGGAGGGGAGGGGCTATGGGAGGAGGGAGGCGGAGCAGCTGTGAAGCAAGGGGCGAGGAGAGGGGAGGGTCAGGTGGCAGACACAGCTGACAATACCTGACAACACCTGGAGTAGGGGGGGGGGGGTGAGAGAAAGAGAAAAACAACAGCTGTTACAGGTAACTGCATAAGTGTTGAGACGCACATGCACGCATGCACAGCACGTAAAGCTGATGACAGTGGCTAGGGCAGGGGTGGCCAACCCAGGTCCTGGAGTGCTGCAGGGTCTGTTGGTTTTTGTTTTTACTCAGCACATTGATCAATTAAAGCAGTCGACCACACAGTTAACTCCCCTCACCTGATTTCTTTAGTCTAAGTACCTGCTGTATTTTAGGTTTAAACAAGAACCTGCAGACCATGCGGCTCCCCAGGATCAGGGTTGGCCACCCCAGGGTTTGAGTTTAGTTTTTTATGTGTTTAGGCAGAATCCTGATTGATGGGAAACACCTACAGAGGAGGCAATATGAGAATGGCATTTTCAGCTGTTCAGCAGCTACAAGCAGACTCATTGAAAGAACATGAAGAGGCAGGGGCAGGACCATCACAAAAGGCAGTTATAACCAGCAATCTGCCCTGGTGGGACAAAAAGGGGGCGGAGAGGTTCAGGGGTTGTTAGCAGGATCTTTTCGGGGCGTCTGAGGCTGCGCTCTCCCTGAGATTTGCCTTCAGCTTTGCAAAAGGCTTGGTACCAACAGGGCTGCAACAGGTTCAAGTCCAGCAAAAGATCAGCTGACCCCAATGGCATCTGAACGCGTCGACATAGGAACATGCTGTTTTGACATCAGTCAAATTAACACCAATATAACTTCCACTGCTCAAACCGCTGAGGTAGCACACTACTGCTTTTCTGAGCTTCTCTGACAGGGAACTGAGCAGAAATAGGCTGTGCACTGCGAACCATTCAACTTCAATGAGTTGTTTAGATATCATTCATAAGCATACACATTTTAAATGGTTGGATCAAGTAAAAACAATTGTATTTTAGCAAATGCTGATCATTATAAGAAAGGATTTTTTTAATGACAGTTTTGAACAACAGACAAATGAAGAAGTTCTCAGCAGTAGCTTTGATCTCCTGTTCAGCTGCATATATACATTTCACACTGGCTAGGTGTAGATGCCAGTCCAGTCAGCCTCAGTGCTATACGAATGTAACATGCTCCCCTGCCTCTTCCCCCGTAGTCACTGCAGTCTTCCCTATCCCACATTCTTAGGCCATTCCCCATTTCTATGTGAAATGTCCAGTGTGCTTCCCTGTGGCCGTTCTCGTTCCCTGAGTGCACCATCTCGTCCCCGGGGTCAGGAGGAGGGAGTGCCCAACCGGGTCCCGCCAGCCCAGGCCACTCCGATGCTTGGGGCACTGGATTATACCAGGCTAAATCCGCACCTTATGATCAGCCTGGCCGTTGCACAACTGCAAAAACGAAGAACACACTCTCTCTCTCTGACATAAAAACACCACGATAGGGTCGATTCACAGGTGGGGCACTGCCATCGTACCCCTGAGAAAGGTACTAAACCTGCACAGCTTCAGTATATTTCCAGCTGTATAAATGGATTCCATGAAAAAAAGAAAAAGAATTTAAGCAGTGCAAGTCTCTCTGGATAAGAGAAGCTGACAAAAGCCAAAATGTGGATGTACTTACACATACAGTAATGGCACATAGCTAGGGAGTGATACAGACAGATCTTCTAATCTTCTGATTTGGTGAAGCATGACACTGTGCACATCCAAGAGACACTGAGCTAATCCTTATAACTAGGATATGTATGCCTTTGAGATGAACAAATAATTGTTTTGTCTACTCCCTCTGTGTTGTTAGGGCTACTATGTGGAACTACACAAGCACCAATGCAGCCCATAAGGCACAATGTTACTATCTATCCGTACCCACCTTGAAAACTAGCTAGCTAATGACGGTTATGGATGGTGTATTTGGATGCACACAGACAGCTATACTAATCAAGAACAGTTAACTTGAAATATGGTATAGCAATATTGCATGTTTTCTCACTGGTCTGCGAAAGCGGCTAGCTGCGTATGACATTATTGCTCAAATGAATCAGGTGCACACCTAGTTGTTCTCCTATACAGCAAGACAAGATTATTCTGCTGAATTAATGTATTGTAATGTCTAGCTGTCAAATAAATTAGTAATTGTCAGACAGAATATCAGTGTGGTTTTGTAGTAACCAGTATGTTGACTGACTGGATTGGGGCTGCAAGATAAACAGGATGAAATAGCTATGAGCTACGGCAGCTGCAAAGACATTGCGGTGAATAAACATTCAACTTCTAACATTGAGTTTTATTGTCATAATTGAATGGTACAGGAATGTTTTAAAAACACCAAGCCGAGATGCAGGGACGGCGTGAAAGAACCGTGTCTCTGGTCTTACACGATCAAGCTGTTTACAGAGTTTGTAATTATGCATTCGGACGGAATCTACAAACTAAAAAGGGCAATTACTTAGACTTGGAATAACATATTAACCTGTGATATCACGGATATATACTTGCAAATATATGGTTGGTCACCCCTAACTGAATGAATTCATGAAGCGATCACTAAGTAGCTACACAATTGGAGTTAAAATCAGTCAATTTGTTAGTACGCGGGGTTCTTTAAACATGGTTGACGTCCTAATTAGTCTAATGGCTATTAGCTACCTGTTGTTACATAACACTGCTTTTCAGTCTAAGCAAACACGTGTTTACTTCAGGGCATCGAGTTCACTGACGTTAGCAACCTAATGAACTGGATGGATGTTTGTTTTGCAACTTTGTTAGCTAGCTATACTGCTATATTGACGTTAGTTGGATAACTAAAGTCATTAAGTAAAGGTGCACGGCTAGCACCAACGAATACAACGATGAATAAAAATGGCTTGCAATATAAGTTAGCAAACGTTAATGCATAGCGTGCAACAGTGAATGCATTCGCTAACGTCAGCTAGCTAACGTTCTTAGTTTGGAGCTTTTTTGTACTTACTTTGGAGTTAGCCATGCACGTAGCATGCTAGCTCTAACGTTAACTAATGAACGGACTGCGCATTCGCAGAGAACAGTGACCCAGGTCGATAATCGCACCTATGCCAAAGGTTACTGTTGTTATTTGAGAGAACCCGGGCCGGTGGGGGAGGGGGAGGATAGACATTGGGTTTGCGTACTAAAATATAAACACGAGCACGAAACTAACTAGTATAAATAAACTAGTCTTTAGTCTACTCAAAGTTAACAAGCAGTAGCAACAAGCTAGCGTTAGCCTTCAAATGTTCGCCTAAAATACTGCCTGCTTGCGCTACCTCCCCCTTTTTAACACCATCAATAATATAGCTAGTTAACTAGTGGTAAATCTCTTGTCATAGATTAGCTATCATTTAAAAATAAACTGAATGCACTCGTTCTTCCTCAACATCCTACTCTAAATCCACGGTAATTCAAAGGTTAATACGCACACATTTCCACACACGACAATAAATAACAGCACCAAGGATCCGCAGTCACTTTCCTCGCGCAACGTAGCTAACGTTAGCCAGCTAGCGTGCCAATTTCACTAACGAAATTCTGCGGCCACAGTTCAAGGCGCCCCTTACCTTTGGGATCCTAGGGAATCCACTGAGCTCTGCTACACACTCAGTAGGCGTTGGTCGTTATTTTGTTCTCCAAACTGGTATACTGAACCCTGCAGTGATCGAACAGTCCCAAAAAGACAACAAGCAAGTGCCCGCTGTGCCTGTTTTTCTGTCCACTGCCGTGTGTTTGCATATAGTATATATCTTGCTCGCCAATCGGTTAATTACTCCCGTCTCCCTTTTAACTGTGGTTCTGCTGATTCTCAAATAAGATGTCCGACAACAATGTAGAGTTTTTTCCTGTATAGATGCTATAATTGTTTTCGCCTCTCTTGAACTACTCCTTCACTCCCCTCTCCCGTGTCACCATTGCAGTTAGTATGATGAGCAGGCCCAGTTCAATGCCTAACATTCAAAAAGGAACTCCGCAGGAGCCCCAGACGGAAATGACGTAATAATTGTAGACACTCTGGATTTGATTGTGGCCAAAGATGTTGCACTATACAACAAGGTGGACATGCTAGTTTGCAAGGCTATGGATCCCAACATAGGCCGGGTATCCACAACATATTGTCGTATCAGAATATTTTATTGACGACGTAGAAATTGCTAATGAATAATTCATGAAAAGATGTCTCACACTCCCAAAAAGAGGAACTCGAGGGCAAAAAGTCCACCAAGTTGTGACTCTTCGCATCGCTTCTTCCTCTCGGTAGCGGCACAGATACATTTTTATATTCCGCAAGCTTATGTAGTGCGCTTTAAAAAAGTTATTTTAGTTTCCACATTACATTTAGACCGTTTCTGTGTGCAATAAAGGATATTTTTGGTATTTAGCGAAATTTAAGTTTCCAATCGGGGTTCGTGGTCTAAGGCAAGAAAATACATTTAGAATGTCACCGAAGCATGTACAGCGATAATTATTTGATGTGCAATCCAACAGGAATTTATGTTGAAGCACTCGCCATCCTTTTTAAACTTAGCCAACTATTACAAATAACTTACTGTAAATTTCAGTTACGTATGTTTCTAAGTGCACTAAAAGAAATATATATTTTTTTTATTTTCAAAATATTTTTACTGGAATTCAAGTTACACTCTGTCTTGAAGATTGACAGACTACGATCAGACCAGTCAGACAGGCCATCGTGAAATTGCTGGGATATTTTTTTCCGGTTACATTTTCAGATTTATAAAATGGCTCTGTCCTATAATCCCTCAACGGCACCAGAAGACAATTTAAGATGCTTTGCATACCTGAGTACAGGTTGTCACTGTGTTGAGCCCAGGAAACATTGACCCTTGCTGCTCCTTTGCCTTGTTTTTTTTTTTTTGATTACCTTTTGAAAAATTTAATAGCAGTTATTTTCTGCTCCCAGAGTTTTACGACAGATGAGGAAATGGCTATTGCAGTTCCCTCTTTCTCTCAGTTTTTCAATTACAATTGGAAGGAAGAACGACATACGGAACAGGACTCCTTTTGTTTACACTGTAACGTTTCCATCTCAGATCCATCCCTCATGATGGCGATTTCAGAATGATTTTAGCAACATTTACACCGTCTCATCACAAAGGCGTGTCCTACGTGCAGCAGCCATTAGTCCAGCATTTACCTTTTTGGGCAGTGTGAAGCAGTGCTGATATGTAATCAGAATGTTATGTCCACACAGCTGGTTCAAACTTGGTTTGGGACAGTGCACCTTTACCCATAGTATTTGACCGATATCACTAGAGAAACAACCAGTTTTTTATGAGATAGATCCAATGGGCTGG
The DNA here is from genome assembly GCF_013347855.1 of Anguilla anguilla. Classification (NCBI taxonomy): domain Eukaryota; kingdom Metazoa; phylum Chordata; class Actinopteri; order Anguilliformes; family Anguillidae; genus Anguilla; species Anguilla anguilla. The sequence goes on from NC_049209.1 coordinate 29,284,843, forward strand.
GCCTGAACACAGTGACTGTGTATGTGGTTAGAAGTGCTTTCTCAGAGACTAAACCTAAAGCATATATTATCTTGTTACAAAATAAAACTACACATCCATATACATATTCTAATAATTTGTAAACATATTCAGTACAAGTGATAAGTGACTTCAGGTAATATTCCAAGAAAAAGGCAACTCCAAAATCATACAAGAAGCAGCTGTATTTCTCAATGAAGGCAATTCTAATTGGGTGTTATTGCACTGTTTCCTTTAGACAAATTTTCAGCTCAAAAAGGCTCTAACGAGAAAAAATTGGATCAATAACAAAATCAAAATACATTAAACCGCATCAGGGATTTCAATCAAAATAGAAATAGCATCTCATTTTTGTTTTAATTACCCTAAAAAACATATATTTATACCCAAATGTTTTTTTCTTTTCTATATTTTAATATACATGTGTAAAACAGGCCTCACATAGAAGAATGAACTGAAGAAAATAAAAGCACAGCTCTCTGTGTAAGATACGAGTCTCAGTCAAGAGATACAAGTTTCAGTCAAGTCTGGTGGGGGGTGGGGCACAACATGAGTAGCAGGGAGCCATACTCAGCTGATCCACAGCTGTACAGACAGCTTACCCACAGAAAGTACACACAAGAAACAGATTATCTGCGTTTGGCAGTCACATCAAGCGATACGCTTCCATACAAACCTCTCTCTCTTCGGTGTTCCCTCTCTGTCTCCCTCTCCATTCTAGAGTGTACTAATCTATGTTTGAACATTCATCTCCTTTACAATAACCTCGGTTTCTTGTACAGGTTATGGTCCTGGCCTCTGTAACAGAGCCTTGTTTCCCCCCTTATTGCCTTCCTGGCTTTAATGAGAACAGGCTTGAGAGCATAATGAGAAGGTTCATCGTCAGGCAAGCCGCTGAGAAAGCGCTCTTAAGTTGGCCAGTGTTGCTGATCCTGTAGCCGCGCCCTGCGGCATTAGCGTCCGCGGCGCACTGATCCTGCTCATCCCTGAGGTAAATGCAGCATTGGCGTGAGTGAAAGGTCTGCACCTGGGACTGGGCAAGCTCTGTCAAGGTCAGGGATGCAAGAGACATTTCAAATGTCCCGTCTACCAGCCCTGAAACCATTACAGACAGATTGTTCCTTCTCTTTCCCGACTGCTGTCCTCAGATATACAAATATAAAAACTAGTTTATTTTCAGAAGAGTCCAGCTGCAGTTCTACCAGCCAGGCGGGAAGAGATGGAATTATATGTAACCGTACATAGTGCACTTAAGCATCTTCATCTTTGTCATTTGCGATATTCCCTGAATATTATAATCTTACAGATAAGGCTGTGTTGGTGGTGGGGTGGGGTGGGGTGGGGTGGGGACAGAATGGAAGGACAGACAGAGAGGTTTGTCAGAGAAGCGTAAGTAGATCTGAATCTGTGGCCGTGTGCGAGGGAAGGGAAGCAAGGGGCACACGCTCTCAGTGGAGGAGTTCCCCGGGTCGAATGCGTGCGTACGCGTGTGCGTGTCGTAGAGCGCAAGAGAGTCGAGGGGCGGGGACATTGGACGTGGCATTCTGGAGGGGGGGGTTTGGGCCGTGACGAGGCCCGTCCCTCTGCAGTGGCGTAGCTCCTGTCCGACCTGCGGGACTATGTGTCCCTCTTCTGCAGCTCCTGCAGGAATGCTTTCATAGAGAGAGAGAGAATGTGAGAGAGCGCAAGCTGGACTTAATCATAAAGATTTTTTAATTAAAGATTATATATAAAGATTATACAAAGATTATTAGAATTCAATCTATAAAATGATTTGTACTGTGACCTCTTGAGTAATGAACTAATTAACAAACTAATTATCTAGCCACCTATCTACCATTTTTTTAGCTTACATAAAATGGGGGCTGCAGAAAAGTCTGAAAGAAAGACACCAATGGGGACACTGGGAATTGGGGCGTTTGGGGACTCACCTCCAATAATTTCCTCTTTGACTTTCTGAAGCTCTTTGCGGACTTCCTCCAGGATGTCCTAAGCACAGACGGAAAAGGGGACTGGGGTCAGCCTGTTTGTCCCAGCTTTGTTCAGAGACAATGCCATTTTCCAAGGACAAAGACCTGAGCACCTTTTCAGGAGCTCAAAATGAACTGTAACACGTGTAGAGGAGCTGACTAACAATGCCTTTGTAGAGAATTCAGCTGGCAGTACAAAGTAAAATGATTATAATTAGGTTTTTGACAGCATGTACAGTAGTTCAGGTACTGAACTGGAGGTTGTGGTGCTGGTGGAGGAACTGTCAGAAAACTGACCTGTTTGATTCTCTCCATTTCTGACTCCTCGTTGCTTCCTGTGTCTTTACTGCCTCCCGCTTGCTTTACCCTGTAAACCAGAGGAAGGCAGAAGTGAGGTGAAATAGGAGGAAGAGGAAAGGCTGGGGAACTCAAAACACATAGTCAAAACAAGCTGCCCACAATTATCAGCCGTCACCGAGGCTGTTGCATTGCCGTTACCATGGCGACTGCATCTGCCAACTGCCGCTGCCATAGCAACACCCCAAGCACCCCCCGGATGCCCAGTAAGCACACATAAAGCTCTCTGCTCTCCCTCCTGCTGTGGGGCAACTTGGCCACATCTAAGCTACCAGAAAAAACCATTCATTCTTTCCTCAGTGTCATCCCCAGGTAAACCCCTGTTCACCGTCTCACACTCACTCATTCGAGCCAAAGGCACCAATCCCGGGTCAAGCAACCGCCAGTGAAAGAGCGCAAAACCCCTGGTCCAGCAGGTCCAGAGGCTAAAAGAATAGCCTAATTCTATGACTGAAGTGCTTAAAGATACACAGCACTGGATGAGGAGATGGTGGAGAGACGGTGAGCTGCAGCAGACACATTAAGCACTGCAGCAGTGAGAAATAACCCATACTTCTCCACAGAGAGATGCACTCACACAGCTCAATAACCGTTTCCATTGGAGGCAGCTGTACAGTTTGATCCAAGGCACAGGAGTGCAGACATTTAAGTGCACAGTGCAGTAGAAGCACTATGACAAACTGAGGTGTCAAACTCCCTGGAGAGCTGCAGTACCTGGAGATTTTTGTGGTTTCCTGTCAATCAGCAACCAACTCAGGTCATTGAAAAAGGGTGTGTTTATTCTTTAGCCAATCAATGAATGAATGAATGCTATCACTTAATTTCTGAAACACACCAATTAACTAGCAGACAGTACGGCTCTCCATAAATGGAGTCCAACACCCCTGCACTATGAGCTTTGGAAGGGCCTTCATAAATATCACAGGGAGGGATCTTCAGAACAAGAATGCTAAACGCCATGAGGATGGCTACAATGGTTCTGCAGTTAGGCTCGGGCAGAGTGAGCAGAGGCAGGTCCAGATGGTGGGCACCAGACACAGAGGCGGGCCCAGTGGGCGGGGCTGCAGACAGACAAAAGCTCAATGGGCGGGACTGCATACAGATTCAGGCTCAGTGGGCGGCGCTGCACACTGACAGGCAGGCCCAGGACTGGGGTGGGGTGGGGGTTCAGTACCTGGATGCTGGGGCCAAAGTTGGGGAAGAGTGGGTGGGAGGGGAGGGATCCTGAGCCCTGCTGGGGCTGGCGTTAGTCCTGCTCGAGACATGCACACACCTTCTCTTAACTTTGGGACTCGTTCACACAAGGGAGGAAGAGAGAAAGATGCAGAGACAAGAGGAGAGAGATGGACAGAACAAGAGAGGAAGAGACATGCAGGGGGAAGAGAGAGAGAGACAGAGAGAGATAAAATGAAGAGAGAGAAAGATAGAAACAGATATACAGAGATAATGTGAACAGAGAGAGAGAGAGAGACAGAGAGAGAGAGAGAGAGAGGCACAGAGGCAGATACAAGGAGAGCGGGACTGAAGAGGTAGACACTGACCTGGGCATGGTCGCAGATTTCTCCCAAGGTTTCCGGGGGAGTTCTGACACAAAAAGATTAGGGGGAAAGGGGGGGGGGGGGGGGGGTGTACAGAAATATTACAGGATCATCCAAATAATTGAGAAGCTCAGTTAAAGGACAGAGATAAGGTAAAAACAAAGAGACTGTACAAACAAAGCAAGACTGGTCATCGTTAATCAGTTAATCACAGAAGAACGACTGGATTAGACATTCAGCCTGAGGGAGCACATTTAACGGTACTGAAGCTAGGCCAGGGTCGGCACGAACCCCCCATTGCCCACTTCACTCACCAGCTGACTTTGCACCTGAAGACAATGAATCCCCCTGCAAACACACGAGAGAGAGAACCACACAGTAATGTTCAACTGTGCTTGTCTACAATCAAATGCATTTAAATGTAGGCGTTCAGCGCATGCAGTCATTCAGAGCGATTTACACGGTTCACTTTTTTTTTTTTTTTAACATACAATGCATTTATAGAGCTGGATATTTACAGAATCGATGCAGGTTCAGTACCTCACTCAAGGGTACAAAGGCACTGCCCCACCCGGAAATCATACCTGGAGCTTTGGAGTTTAAAGTTTAGTTCCCTTATCATTGTATACACTGGTGCCCTACCTAATGGACAAGCACAGCTCAGTATACTGTCACTCCAGACTAAATGACCAAATGTGTAGCTCTATCTGTAATGAAGGAGAAGAGAAGGGGCTTACATTATTTGGCTCGTCACTCTTTTCAGGTTTCTTATCGGTAACTTTCCTCCTGGACGGGTAGAGAGACAGGTAAGTTACCATACGAGACTGTACACAATTTTTAAAGAACCTTTACATACATCTAAATCAGACCTGGATCAAATACATATTTGATTTGGATTCAAATACTTTTCTACGCTTTACTGATCTTGTCTGGTGTATTAGAACCAATGACATACACTCAAAAATTGCAAACCCTGCCTTCTGGTTATATTGGCAGGCTCAATTACACCAGGCAAGATCAACAGAGCAGCGAAAAGTATTTGAATCCAAAACAAATACGTATTTGACCCAGGTCTGATCTAAATGGACCAGTGCAGGGCTCCCCAGTCCTGATCCTGGAGAACCACAGGGTACCAACTTGCAGTTTTCACAAATTAAAAAAATTCAGATTTTCAAATTACATTTTTCCCCAAAGCTCCAGTAAACAGCCCCGCACCTACAGTGAACCCAGTAAGCGGGGAAGGTACTAACCGCCTTGCGAGGATGGCGCTCATTTCTCCCATCAGGCCCCCGCCCCCACCACCTCCACCACCACCTCCTCCGCCACTGCTGGCGTTGCTCTCGGCCTTGGCTGCTGGGCCTGCACCACCACCATCCTCCTGCAGGGGACGAACACAACCGCTTTGTGATGGATCACTGGGGTATGGTTCACTTATCATATTGTAAAAACTGGTTTGTCATTATTCGTGCATTAAATGGTGTTCGGTTTGGAGCAATAAATTATTTTGTTTAACTGGAGCCATGTATAAAACATGCATAATCATGACATACCTACTATAGTATATAAAGCATTAATAAAACCAAAAACCATGTCCTCAACACACAGTATGTGTGACATAAAGACAGGCTGTACAAAAATATGCAATTAGGACGCAAAATCCTATCTTGACACATCATTGCAAAACTGTGGGCATCACAGCCCTCACACATTGAGAGTCCTGGTCATTGGGGTAATCCCTAAAAACAGGAGGGGACGGGGGGGACGGGGGGGGGGGTAGCTTAAAGTGCATCTTACAGTGAAAGACTTACTGGATAGAGTTCCCTAGAACTACTACCTACCCTGATCTCAATGAGGAGGTTTTTTGCAAGTTGTGGTTTTGGTGTATTAGGGGCTCCTCTATATGCATTTTACAGAATGTTATTTAAATGCATAACTTTATTAAATGTTGACATGTTATTTATGTGATGGATAAGAAATAGCCAATGCAACTTGGTTACAGTGATCGTTGCTATGTATTGCTTTATTTCTGTACATGTCACTTTTTTTTTTTACACTGGTTAGGTGAGTCATTTTAACAGGAAGGAAGTCCACATTTGTAACCTGATAAGGGCTCAGCCTTGAGCTGAAACACATTGGTATTTTTAACTTTGACTAGCCACTAGTTGGACTTATCATTGTATCAGAGTTTTTTCAAGACATTTAAACCCCACTGCTGGAAGACTGAATAAGGACATTTTTAGACAGCTCTTGAAGCCACTGTATTCACACTAGGTGAACACTGTGACTATTCTACACAACTCGTGTAAAGTGAAAGCTGGCTGCATTCTTGAATGGCACAGCACAGGAGGGCTTCTCTCACCTTGGGCACCCTGCGTAGTTTGGCACCAGAAAGGGCTGCAGCCAAACCCCCATCTCCCCCGCTCCCGCCTCCTCCCCCTCCTCCACCGCCAGATGAGGGAAGGGGCGGGGCAGGTGGGGGTCCACTCCCGGGTGGAGGTGGGGGGCCAGGTGGGGGCGGAGGTCCCGAGGGAGGAGGAGGGGGCCCCGGTGGGGGAGGTGGGCCCCCTGGAGGTGCAGGCGGGGCTGCGGGCAGGGCTGCTGGGGGGGTGGGCGGAGCCGCCGCCTGTCTCTCCCTCTCCAGACGCTCTCTTTCCTGCTGCTCAAACCTGGACAAAGGGAGGGCAAAATGAAGACCTGTTCATTAATTCACTCACTCAGTCACTCAGTCACTCTCACGAGCGTGTTCAATTCCAATCATTGTAATTTTGATAATGCTCTTTGCACCGAGGCATAACGTAGCCATTTCAGCAGCTTCCAGTTCAGGACACAGTTATGGCTAACAAAAGACATTACAGCCAATCGACAGCTTATAATTACAGGGTTCCATCTGGAGAACCTATAGTCTTGAGTTTTAGAATTGAGTTTAGTTTTACAACCACTGTTGTATGTCCCGCACCCCTCAAAGTACCTCCTTTGCTGCTCCAGTTCCTCTTGGGAGGGTCCATTCTGCACAGGTCGGGGGAGGGTGGAGCCTAAAGGAACAGAATAACTTTCACTACATATGTCTTCCCAAACAGGGAGAGTTTCTGTGTGACGTCTGCATCTTAACAAAATGGTGCACGTGCGTGTGTGTTTATGTATGCGCGCACAAAGGTGTGTCTGTGTATGTGAGTGCATATGATGTGCGTGCATGTGAGCCTGTGTGCATGCGTGTGTGACTGTGTGCATGTATCTATATGCATGTGTCTCCTGGTGTGTACTGGTTCTCATGGTGAATGAAAAATGAAGTAGCTGTGGCAGTCTGTTTATCAAAGGTATAATGGCAGCTTCCAACTCAAATACAGGAGTCAAACTCTCTGGCTGCAAGGCCAGGTCCCTGACCTACGGCCTATCCAATTTGCAGACACTCTTAACCCAGTGTGATCACAGTGTGAACATCCATAGACAGTGAAGAGTGGCATATACCTCTGTGTGTGACAGTGTAAGAGTGTCAGAGGTTGGTATAGGTTCCCGTGTGACAGTGGGTTCTACGGTGTGAGTATTTTCTCCTACTTTAAAAAAAAGCTAATTACACTTGAAATTCAGGGGCACTGGTTCAAGAGGAGATTTGGACCTGCACTGCACTGCTGTACATAACCCTGGATGTTCAGTTTATTAACTTGCGTGGACTATTTACACAGCATGATGAGCCACAAAATAAATATGAGCTCATTCGGGTGCGTGCCAGTGAAAGACTCAAACTCATCGCTGCATTAATGAGGCATGACCTAAAAGTCACTCTTGAGTGTGCATGTCAAAGCTTTTACAACTCATCTAACGTTACTGCGCTGCCGCTCACAGTAGCTTAAGCTAGTTTTCTGGAAATTAAGAACATTAAAAGTTATTTTCGTCTGGTGGAACAAGAACGAGTACACCCCCATAAAAGAAAACAAACACTGGCACACGTGAGGAGGAAATCTTTTTTAGTGATTGGATGAAGAAGTTTTGGAACCCCCTGCCATGCACTGAATACTTCAGCACTGCATACGGTATTGGGGGCGACATACCTCAGGAGGTAAGAGTGGTTGTCTGGCAGTCGGAGGGTTGCCGGTTCAATCCCCCGCCCTGGGCATGTCGAAGTGTCCCTGAGCAAGACACCTAACCCCTAATTGCTCCCAACGAGCTGATTGGTACCTTGCATGGCAGCCTTTCACCATTGGTGTGTGAGTGTGTGTGTGAAAGGGTGAATGAGAGGCATCAATTGTAAAGCGCTTTGGATAAAAGCGCTATATAAATGCAGTATACTTTATTGCAAATTGCAAAGGACAAACCTTTTGTAGATTATAACATTCTAACTCTTATCATTGGCAATTTTGAATGTGTTTCTGTCATAAGAAAAAAAAATTATAAATTGCATGTGCAGTTTGAGCTCCTCCAGTCTGTAGCGTGCTCCTAGATTCTCCAGATCAGGAGCACCAGTAATCCCTGGCAGCAGGGCTTACCGTAGAGCCCTGCAGTAGAGCCCTGGAGTAGAGCCCTGCAGTAGAGCCCTGCAGTAGAGCTCTGTCGTAGAGCCCTGCCGTAGAGCCCTGCCGTAGAGCCCTGCCGTAGAGCCCTGCCGTAGAGCCCTGCCGTAGAGCACTGCCGTAGAGCCCTGCAGTAGAGCCCTGCAGTAGAGCCCTGCCGTAGAGCCCTGCCGTAGAGCCCTGCAGTAGAGCCCTGTCGTAGAGCCCTGCAGTAGAGCCCTGCCGTAGAGCCCTGCAGTGGGGGATGGTGTTAGAGTGCTGTTAGGGTGGTGTTAGAGGCAGCCTACCCGTGTCTGCCATGGCACTCAGCACCTCCAGGGCGTGCATCATTCCGTTGGCGAAGAGCGCCGCGTCTTCCTTACTGCCGAAGTTGAGCCCCCACACCTGCCGCGCGTCCCTCCATTGGTGGAAGCTGGGCGTGGCCTGGTTGTACTTCAGCCCCTTCACGATTGGACAGTTTATCACCACCTGCGTGAGTACAGAGAAATGGTACCGCAACGTTCTGCCACAGCCTTTGAGATATGTTTGCCCCGATTTGATGGGCATGCCAGGGGTGGTATGGGATTAGGACTAGTGGAACTAGAATCAGTGAGTGACATAGCAACTTTCAGGAACTCTTCTAAGAAAAAACTCTTCTAAGAAATTAATGATGAGGCATCCGTTGAAATTATTTGAATTTGGCACTTTGTCAAGTCAAATCATACCAGAAATGTGTACATCTTAATCCACTTTATATATTCATTCAAAATACTGGAGTTCACGGACAAATGCAACGCATGCACACACGGCAAAATCACTGAGATTCTGCCAAAGATGAGTGCAATGCCATTTAAATCCAGAGGGGGGTGCTGCAGACACACTTGCAGGAACATCTCCAGTTGTGTGGTAGCGTTAGCGCTGAGGGCACAACTGTTTCTTATTTGTTTTATAGCCCCGCATTCCAGAGAATGAGGGAGAAACCGTAACTATGCCTGCAAAGCCAAGAGACGAGCTGACAACCTCAGCTGGCGAATACACGCTGATACCAAACTACTCTCACGACCCCAGCCACAAAGAGGAGAGAAAGAGAGGCTGACAGAGCTCAAAACATAAAAAACACAGAAAACTGAATGCAAGAATGTGAACATGATTTCCTTTTCCAGTTTAATACTCAGAAGAAATAGAGAGATGAGTGGAACAACAAAAAACATTGGCAGTTACTTTGTAAGGATGTAAACCTCAGGGAAATTTGATTAACTTCTCTTTGAGAATATTACAGGATGTGCACAATAGGGAACTAGAGAACACAGTGCATTCTGTGATCAGGGTGAGCCCTGGGTCCATTCTGGGAGCAGGATGAAAGCAGGGTGCATTCTGGGATCAGGATGAAAGCAGGGTGCATTCTGGGAGCAGGGGGAGAGCAAGATGAGAGCAGGGTGCATTCTGGGAGTAGGGGGAGAGCAGGATGAAAGCAGGGTGCATTCTGGGAGCAGGTTGAGAACAGGATGAAAGCAGGGTGCATTCTGGGAGTAGGAGGAGAACAGGATGAAAGCAGAGTGCATTCTGGGAGCAAGTTGAGAACAGGATGAAAGCAGGGTGCATTTTGGGAGCAGGGTGAGAGCAGGATGAAAGCAGGGTGCATTCTGGAAGCACACACTAACACAGACACACCCTCAGCATAATGTTACCACCACCATCTTCCCACTGTAACCCATCCACATCTCATACCAGAACATCACTTCACACAAATCCTAGTGTGCGACACCAGTTCAGCATGAGTACAGGTGGCTGGCACAGCCCAGGGCCCAGAGAGTGTGCACAGAGCATGTCCAGAGTGATGCATGCATGTACCCAGAGGGTGCACAGAGTATACAGAAAGCATACCCAGAGGATGCGCAGCATGTACCCAGAGGGTTCACAGAGTGTACTGAGTGTGTGCACAGTGCGAACCCAGAGAGTTCACAGAGTGTGCTGAGTGTGTGCACAGAGCGTACAGTATGTGCACAGAGTGTACTAAGTGCGTGCACAGAGCGTACTGAGCGTGCACAGTCCTCCTCATACAGCCCTACCTGCTGGTCTGCCTGCAGCTTGCGCCCCACCACTCTGAAAGCGTTGCTGGAGGGGTTGTGGTAGATCTGCACCCTGCTGAAGGTCTGGGTGCCCGTGCCAGCCGGGACCCACTTCTTGTTTGCATCGTCGTAGATCATCACCGTGGCACGAGCCTGGCAGATGCTTGACTCACTGAGGGGAGAGAGAGAGAGGCAGGGAGAGGGCAGTTACATCTCACCAGTCTTGAGTCAAACACTGTATCTGAAATACTGGAAAGTCCCTTCCTAGAGGGCTAATGTGTGTGCTAGGTTCTGTTCCAAAACATTATACTAGCAGAATTTTCAAAATGTGTGAATAAACAGACTGCTGGCTTGCCCTTATGTCAAAACACAGAAAAAGCTTCCACACTCAGCTGCTGTAGCTCATGACTTGTCAGGTTTAAAAAAAACACAGAGCTATTTAAATAATTAAGAACAGAAGTTCTGTAGGGTAACCTGCTGAACAGGCTACCCTACAGGGTTGGAGTCCTGATCTATGTGGTCACTTCTGGCACTACGATCTTTACTTCACTCTAGTGTGTTTTTTCTGCACCTCTGCACCTTGAACTGATGCACTTGTTGTATGTCGCTCTGGATAAGAGCATCTGCTAAATGCCTGTAATGTAATGTACTGTAAATGTAATGTTCCCAAAATGGATGAACTTTAGTGACACTCAGCTAACTGAGTGTTGTTTCTGCTCTGAGTAAATTCCACTCTATTATTTCAGCTAACTGGTAACAGTAGCAAAGATGGAAAACAGATAACGGAAGACAGCCAGCTGGTATCTTTTAAATTAGTGTTTCTCAACAGGGGCGTTACCACACCCCAGGGGGCGGTGTGAGAGTGCAGTGAGGCACTCCCAGCATGGTGGACGAAGGAGGGGCATTGGGGCCATTATGGGGGTGTCTGCCCCATATTAATGCTCAAGCCCTGGGGGGCCAAGCTGTCAGACGGCCTCCAACATCCGGGGGAAAAATCACAATTATCACAATTAAAAACAGAATTCCCGGTCGTACCAAAGTGTGTGGTCTGTACAGCCGGTGGGAGCACAGAGAGGGTGATTACTAACGGTTTACCGACAAGTACACAACACGGCTGGGCTGATGCATAGACTGTATGCGTGGGCTGATATCAGCCAACTCTGCTAGTTAGGGCTAGCTACCTAGCTACTGTCAGTGCTATTAATATTCAGATGATGAAGGGTGATGCAGCTAGCTAGCTAGCTAACAAGCAAGTGGTTCTTAATTAGCTAGTGTGCTAAGTGGCTAATACCTCAATGGGCAGCTAAATTCAGCAATATGTCTCGGTTAATGATTTTTGTTTTACGCAGCCAAATACCTTTCAACCTTTGTGACAGGGAAACCACAGTTCAAAGAGTGGTCCAGGACTTTCATTGCGACCAATTCGCAGAGCCAAGCAACCAAACAGACAATTTACAGGACTAAGCACCCAGTTCAAACCAGGGTTAAGATGTCCATCGCATTTTAATTTCAGTAAACTTAGGGAATACATTTAAATTACAATTCTTTTCTTATCATCAATAGTACAGTATGGACATCTGTTGTTTTTCTAATTCGAGAGGTTGAACTTTTAATATGGTACTTCCTGAATTGAAGGGGACAGGCGGCTCGACCCTGACTGAAACAGAAACACTGTTACCCAGCTGGTCACACCTTACTAACGGCACGGGCGAGAAGTGACGGTGCAAGCCCACGGCAGCCTGCACACGAAAAAGCGTTCCCGCCTTTCCTCACCTCCCTTTCGGTGCAAGATGTGGTATAATCTCCGACTTCCTGTGAACCACTGGCCACTTCCTGTTTGAAGGGCTGTGGCAGGAACACACAATTGACATTGAAATGGGACCCTTCTGGACAGACAGAGGTACAGGGCTGATACATGATTTATTTAACCGACGGCTTGTTTGCTCAGAGAAGCATAAGCAAGTACGAGCAAATAGAAGAAGCAGACAATGTGACTCAGGCACTGTTGCTTTCCGGCTCATAAAGTATACTGCTAAAAGACTGCGAAAGAAGACCAAATAATAACGTTACGGTTTGCTACAATCGTAGAACTCAACCGCCACTCAAACAATATGTTACAGGTAGTTACAAAGGAAATGGCCAATCAGAGCTCAGAATCTTGAGAAGACGAGCAGTGTCAGATTTCACACAAGGCATTTGGATCAGTGAACAATAAAAATCGTATCTTGGCATCACTATTCACGAGGCAGACGCATTTATATTTCCGATGTGCGCTCAAGCAGACATTCATTATTTACTAGGCACTGTTATCTGCAATAGCCCATGAGTCAGCATGGGTAGCTCTAATAGTTGGCATGCATATCACTAGCTCAAAGAAAACAACTTCCCCTCCCACCTCTACCTCCATTGCAAACTAATCATGAATTAAACATAAAAAAACATTACTACTACTCCTAGAGGAAAATCAAGATTATGACCAACTTAAAACATTTCTCCGGACCAGAGACAAAAGTCTGGCACAAGGAATGAGTGTGTCAACATGCTATGCATCAGCGACCTTTGCCTTTTGAGTATCCCCACCCCAAACCACACTTAGCTATACACAGACAGACACACACACACACGCATATGCACGCACGCACACACGCCCGCCCGCCCGCCCGCACGCACGCACGCACGCACGCACGCACGCACGCACGCACGCATGCACGCACACACGTGCACACACTCACACACACTTGGTAGATATGTTAGCATTTTCAGCACCTTCAAATGAATTAAAATTGAACTGCTATCGATGTTATTTTGGGTATCATGTTCAGATGCTTAAGCGTGCCTTATTAGTGCACACATTCAACAAAGTTAGGCTAGCACGTGACAAATGATATCTGGATGGTGTCTGTTATGAAGGATGTTTGCTAAGGACACAGCCCTCCTAAAGTCAAACTGCAGCGACTGTGAATAGCTCATATGACACAGGAAAAGGACGTTTAAGCCAATAGAAGAAATATACAGTATATCCATACGGTGAAGGCTTAGCATGAACTTTAAATGCATCACATTTACAAATCGGGGACAATTTGGCATGCAATGCAAATGCTCTTTGCTATGTGTTATATTTATTTATTTCATGGTTAAGAACAACACTTCTGCAATTGCTTGGGGAAATTACTACCCTACAGACGGCCACACGTCTTGCCACAAGGGCGTGGTTGTTACTGTTGTTTTGCATTTGAAAGCCTATTTAAATGATTAACTGGAAGTTCTAGACATAGCACCTGCTAACTTCTAAATATATTCAATGCTTGAAAGAACATAAAAAATACTTTTCTCAGTTGTGTTATTGTGTTGTATCATTTTGATTACTTATTGCGGAATTAAAAGCCCTACCATGCAAAGTTGTGTTTTCTTTGAAATAGAGATAAACATTCATTTATTTCCACTTCTGTAAAATGCATTTTGCTGTCTTGATTCTGCAATGTTGTGAAGAGAGACTGGTAACTGCAAAGCGTCTAACTTCTCAATAACCCAGTGTAGCAGAGGTTTTTAAGCAGAGAACTAGATAAAGCCACAGACAGACCTGGGTTAAACCTACTGTTTTATCTTGAAAGAGCAAATGAAGCCTGTGGTAACCCAGCGTCTCAGCTCCTCATTGGTCAACGGAAGCAGTGGTGTGCTGCCAGTGCACAGGCTCAGAGATGCTGGCATAAGCCTGCGTGAGGTTGCAAACGTTCAGTATCTGGGCCCAGCGGACCTCGTTTCAGCACAGGTTTCAGGCCCAGGTGCAGCACAGGTTTCAGGCCCAGATATACTGGTGTGCGTGCGAGACGTCCACACAGCAGATTATGAGCTCCATTGTTTCCTTACCCAGGCATGCTCCAAGCAATTCTCTAGCTGTTGGCACATAATGAGAAGCTATTGTGTCATAAAGCGTGTGCCTTGTGCTCCGTCGTAGCGTGTGCGTGTGCATGCGTGTGCATGCTCGTGTATGCGTGCGCGAGAGAAGCGAGCTTCACTTTCACTCAGGCAGGAAGTAAGCACAGCTGTCCGCGAGACGTGGCTGCCTCAGTGCGCCGTTATAACGCCGCTAAACCCGGGTGCTTTCTGAACGCCTCATACTGGCTCTCTCTCCACAGCCAGCTCCGTTGCAGATGCGCCACTTTCTGTGACACTTAGCACAGATTTATTCTCCTGTCTGCATGCGTGTAAGAAACCCCGGCTCTGTGCATCCGCATATCATTTTACATTACACGCATACATTTATATTGAGCCATTCATTTAATTGCTTAAAGTAGCCACTGAATAACTGGCTACTCTTTATTCAGGCAACTTACATAGCTCACATAAATTAAAATTTTTTTTTTTTTTTTTTTTTTTTACATGTAGCCCATTTATAAAGCTGTACATTTTACTAAGGCATATCAGGTTAGCCATCATGCTGTGCAATACCTGAAAGATGGATGTGTGTACAGTAAGTTTTTGTGTGAGTACATGACACGGTGACACTTCCTCACCCGGGAAAAAGCTTCTGCAATTCACGATGCGAGAGATAAGGGAGCTCCACTTCCTCAAACAACTTCACTGAGAGAATGAACACAATCCAGCATACGGTATAAAGCACAAGACACGATAGCAATGTCAACAAAGTCCAAAAAAAACAAAAACATTGCATTCAAACAGGTCTCGGCCTACAGCTCCTCCCAGCATTCATTTGGGGTCATATCTACTGGCACAGACTGGCACCAATGCAGAGAAACACACTGGAACAGAGCAGACATCTGAATGCCCGAGAACAGCACACACAGCAAAATGCCTACCGTCAACAGAGTTTAGAACAGTCCAAAAGGAATAAAATGTGCTCTCTGAATAAAATGTACTCCATCGGAGTTGAATGTCGCTGACAGATTTGCAGCGCAAATGATTGTTCTGAGAGTAGGAGGAGAATGCTCCGCCATGTTGCACGCATGGCGCACCCACGTCGTTCTGCAGTTCCAGGCTCAGCTTAAATCCACCTGACAGCAAGTTCTAAGCTTCAGAAACAGAGCAAGACATATTCACTGACATCCCACTTCAACACTCATCTATGGCAACACAAACACTCAGCGCTCAGCGCTAACACTGACACTCATCATCATCCTACCCAAACCAGATATGAGCATAAACAAAATAATGCTTTTTTTTTTTTTTAATTACAAATGGACCCAGCTCCATACCAATACTGACACAAAATATATCAGATCGGCCAAGATCGTCAATATTCGTCACATAAAAAGACAAGTGTAAACGGGGCAGGGAGAAGTGTACAGGTCATTAGGGCTGGACCAGGGCATCAAGCGCTGTAACAAGAGAGACAGCCAACAGGAAGTTCTAAATGGTGAACTACAATAGCGGAAGGTGGTGAGTGAGCATGTGCTTTGGTGGAAGGTGGAAGGGAACCAGGCCCTCTCAATTTTACAGATGTGCGGTAACAATCGTCAGAACGATAAAAAGGTTACAAATGCGCATTAGTGACCTGTGGGTGGGGGCTGGGAAATATGACTAGAAGTTACTCCACTCCAATCAATGGGAAAGAGGAAGTGGCTCCAGGATATGTTACTCGATCCCCTTGCGCCTCTTGCATGCTCTCTTTCACTTACACTCTCTCCTTTCACTCTCTCTACACACACACACACACACACACACTCATACACACGCACTCACACACACGCACTCACACACACACACACACGCACTCACACACACACACACACACTCATACGCACGCACTCACACACACACACACACACACACACACACACACACATACACTCTCTCACACACACACACACACACACACACACACACCTGCATGAATGGCCACTCTCCCCATCTCTCACACTCTAACGCACAATCACACACATACACAACCACACACAGACAACTCTTCAGAACAGACACCTACATGTTGGTTTCTCCTGGGTCCATTATAGCCTTCTCAGCTGAATAAGGCTCTGCAGTCTATGTGAAACTGAAAAGACTTTCTACCTTCTACAAGCACTAGTGATAGTATTTTTCTACTGATTTGTCTTTTTTTATAGTGTCTTCGCCATCTGGACACCATTCTCTGTGTCTGCAGAAGTGTGTCAGCAGAGCGCTGCAGTATACTACTTCTCAGACGACAGAGATGTTAAAAGGTTTTTTTAGGAACTGTTTGCTCAACCTTGAAAAATAGAGGCCTAGTTTTCAGCACTTAACCTGCAGTTAAAGAGACTGCACCTTCAAACAAAACAAAACAAAAAAACAACACACAACCTGCCATTCTATGTAACCATCCATATTATGTTTGGCTGTGTAGGCGAATAAAACTTAGAGAAGTTACAACCTTTTTATTTTTTTATCAGTTTTTTTTTTTTAAGAGGGTGATTCTGTTGAAACTTTCTCACAGTTTTTAAACTTCACAAACATTCCTGTACCTCATGCCCTAAAATGGGAAGTTTCTCACAGTTCTTGGTGGAACTACATTTACAAAAGTAACACCAGTTAAAATTCCGATAATTCACACAAAGCGTGGGAGGGGCAAACAGATAAAAAGGATGCCTTTGTGTGTGATTCTGCTGCAGACACTAGGCCTACTGTCAGTGTGGCTCTTTTGCAGGTGCTGGACAATGGACGTGATGTAGAGGAGGATGTGTTAGAAACTTAAGAAAATATTCAGGAGGATCCTGATGATGATGTATCCTCCTCTGAAAAACATAAATCCCTTGAGGATGAACCCCGTTCAGAGCCACCAATTTTGTCATCTCCAAAAATTGAAAACCTTTCATGGTTTCATGGTCACCACATGAAGGTGAGGGAAGACTCAAGTGTTGCCAGTGCTATCAAAATAGTTCCGGGCCACACCAGATTCACTGTGACCCGTGTCCAAGATTAGAAATCTGCATTTGAACAGTTCATTCCAGCGTCAGAGTAGATTTCCCTGGTAATGACCAACCTATAAGAACGGCAGATATATAACTATAATTGGAAAGAGCTTGATGAAACCCACATGGATGCCCACGTTTGGGTTGCTGAATTTGGCTGGAGTATAAAAATGATAATAATCAAAAGGTGAAGCGACAGCAAACAGCACTATGGAATGCTAAAAGTACAATATTTCCAGCTACAATGCCACTGAAAAGAGAAGACTGTTCTGATGTCCTTGTCTCAATAGACTCATTTTGGTGATTTATGTACTTCTGACTGTCCACTCTGTTTTTATTATTATTAAAAAAAAATTATAAAAAAAAACTTTTTCTTATGCAGACAGGAGCCAAGTCCTCAGCTGTTCTCACCTCGATTGCAGACTGTGACCACAGGGGGAAATGGCAGCGAAATGAGACTTAAAGTAAGGTTTCAATTTTGCGAGGCCTGACTGAAACGACGTCTTTATGCAATCTCCCAGCGATGAAGATGAGCCGAATGCACCATTCAGGGTCAGTGTTCTTTACCGAACAGGCAAAGGTTTGGCCACCGATTCTCAAAGCGGTCTACAATCATGGTCCTAGAGCAGTGGTGTCAAACTTGTTGCCATGGAGGGCCGTGTGTATGCAGGTTTTCATTCCAGCCTCAGATCTTGATTATATAATTAGTTAAATTATTTGCTGAATTAGGGATGCAGGTTTGTGCACAATGGTGACCCGACGTCTATGGTGACCCGCATTGTCTAAATAAAAATTTTCTTATATTCTGTGCTTCAATGCAGTTAAACGCATATGGCTGAATGAGTAATTGGACTCAATTAAGGCAGCATTAATTGGTTGGAATGAAAACCTGCATACACACGGCCCTCCATGGCAACGAGTTTGACACCACTGTCCTAGAGAGCCGAAGAATCTGCTGGTTTTTGTTTTATCCTAAAATTCAGCTAATTCAGACCCACATAATCCTATGACCTGCATACCACACAAATGTCCTAATAACAAACACAATCGCAATCATTTTGTGAGACCGAAAAAAAGGCTTTAAATGTAACCACGTCAAACGCCAGACCAAAGCAACTAATTTAGCACTAGCAGAGCAGGCATGAAACCTGATCAAAGAGTAGTGCAAAAAAAATACAGGAGAAACAGAGCTCAGACCACACAGTGTGGCTGTGATTCCTCAACTGTCGGGTATTTGAATTTTCAGCCAAAAGACGGCTATAGGACTGATATCATTCTGAATAAAAATTTCAGATACACTCGGGAGTTGAATGGAAGAAAGTAACCAATAAGTCATTACTTTCTTCTATTCAACTGCAAGTGCAGCTGGAAATATTATCCACACTGCTGCAGCCCATTGTGAGCACCAGACCTCTGCGTTGCTCATTCTGAACATAGATGTTCTATTGCATGCATATGCGCTCTTGTTGAAAGGTGGTTCTCCTAACTCTCCTTCGGTTTTCCCATTTCACACAGGAAATTGGCATAGACAACAAATGTTATGATTGAAAAAGCAGATCCAGCAGCTCTACAGGTCCAGGGTTGAGGGTCACTGCAAGAGAAGTCTTCACCGAGTTGCCATTTGAGGGGCGGGGGGTTTGAGGGAAAAACAGGCTTTGCATAAGGTTCGTTTATTTGGTAATCCATTTCACATATTTTGCAACTGTCAACATTACAGTCCCAAGACCAACTTCCTCCTACAGTTTCCTTGAGAAATAAATGAGAATAAACATCATTGTCCCAAGCAATAATGCGCACACTGACAGTTGGCAGCCTGTTTGTTACCTGTGTCTTGGGTTACTGTTTCTCTATCGCTTAACCATTTAACAACATCATACTGTGCAAGATCACACAGACCTAACATGGGACAGTCTCCAATTAGCAAGCACAGTGGGGAGACAGTCTGGCGCAGTACACAGGG
Organism: Anguilla anguilla; assembly: GCF_013347855.1. Lineage (NCBI taxonomy): Eukaryota > Metazoa > Chordata > Actinopteri > Anguilliformes > Anguillidae > Anguilla > Anguilla anguilla. Next base: position 29,304,138 of record NC_049209.1, read on the forward strand.
CGGTGGTCTAACAACCCAAGTACAGATCCCCGTGCAAGCAGGGATTTGATACAGAGCCACGGCATTGCACCCACTGCATTACATTACATTGCATTTATTTGGCAGACGCTTCAATCCAAAGCGACGTACAATAAATGCATACCAAATGTCATTGGAACAACTACAAAACACAGGCCAGTAAGGTATAATACTCATTTTGAGATCCTCATTTTGTGGGTTACAGATGGGATCATGGCACTGTGATCCCATCCGTAACAACTTTTTCCACATTGCCTATATAGAGTATATATATAAAGTAACAAAAAAAATATATAATGAAGTATGGAAGGCTAAATTCCGTGCTGTCCTTTACAAACCACAGCGCAACATGTCATATTGCCAAAAGATAGATATACGTGTAACAAAACAAGCTTTAAAACGCATCTTGTTCGTACTGCTGTGTTCACCTGACCAACTTCCTTATCCTCAGATTATAGCTAGTGGTAAAGTGTTCGCAAAAAAAAAAAAAAAAAAACACTTCCTCTCAAAAGCGCAGGCCTACTTTCCTAAAGCTTTTTCAAAATGCTTTGCTGACTGAACCTGATCATATAAGTTTATGCATCTAAAAAAAGAATCCTGCTTGGAGTTAAATCAGGACACGGGACGTTTTTAAAAAAAGAATAAAATTCAAACATCATTCTAATCCGATGAGTGACTCAACATGTTCGATGATTGGTCCAAGCACCGGCATCAACATTTCAAACTCGGCCAGACATTAATTTCAAATTAAAATATCCTACTGCTATATTCATGGGTAGATGACAGTTCAGCTAGGATGACGACGATCTTCCCGACATAAGTAGTGAGCTATCTAGCTAGCTAGCTGTGCGATGTACTGTAGCTAGGCTAGCGTATTATGGCTGAGACGAGAAGTGTCAGAGCCTGTTTAAATCGTGTTTTCGTCTACCCTTCTTTGATAGCGCGGTTACATTCTTTTGGAAAGTTGGCCTAGAAAGTCACACAGAAACATGTACATGACATAAGCAAGACCGTTAGCTTTGTATTGAAATGCACGGACATCATCAGACTGCAGCTTTGCAACGACTGTACGCTAGAGTCATGTTGACCGGAATTAGAATAACGTTAACGTTACACATGTGTACCTGAAGGTAGCCAACGGTTAGCCCGCTAGCTGACCAACAAGATGTATCACACTGTAACGTTATCGCTAAGTACTGAGTAAATAATTTCGCAATACATTGAAGAGTAGCCGACAGTAAGTTATCGGTTTTTACGATCCAGCAAAAATAGCTAACACGTCAAACTAAATAAATTTCCGATACAAAGCTTGTGAGCAGAGTTCACAGAACGTTAGCCACTCACAGTCATATTTGGAGCGACCCCATACCTCATTGTTTGGCGAGAGCGCGGATCCTCTCCCTCGCAGTATTTTCGGTGTCAGATCTGAGGCCGAAGGTGGAAAACAAAATAAATGACAAAATGATGATGATTTTGATTGTACGCACATGTACCAGCTCGCCGCGTTTGGGGGATATTAACCACGGAGAGAGCGAAAATCACACCTTGTAGATTTCCTGTTTAAGAGCACAGCACTATCGTTACAGTAGGCTAGTGGAGTAAGCTTGTCAGTTCCAATCAGTATCCCCGGCTCATCTCCCGCTAAACACCATTTAGCGAAGCGCTTCCTCCATTTTCTGTCTTATTCTAAATACCTATAATATTTTTTCACGCTTTGATCGTTGGCCGTGAGCACCAAGATGCTTTCTTTGGTCTCTTGACTTTCAGTAGTGTCTGCTCTGTGAGAGTTCATTACTCCCTCTCTTCTCGTAAAAAAATCTTTTGCTGGCGGTGGTAGGCTACAAAGCCAAAGCTCCAATCTATGTTTAAAGGGACAACGCCGCGGTAGCGGCGTGGGCGCTTTAAAGGGACAATAGCACAAATAAAACACAAAATAAGAAGTATTTCCTATTTTATAAATGACAGACTGTAGTAGGCTACAACTAGGCTAATATTCTGTTGACATACTATAACGATGCATGGCCACAAATAGGCGTAATACAAGTGCGAATTTTGGAAAGTATGTTCACTCTCACCTGCTCAGTCTTTCTCTCACTTGGATTTTCATGAAGCACTACCCTCAGACGATAGGAGTTAATCTGAGAAACGCCAGACAAAGTAGCAAGCAAAGGAAGTGCACCAATGAACTCAAACCCACATTCTTTCCTGTCTGTCACTACACACACACACACACTCTCTCTCTCTATTTCTGCCACTGACACCATTTAGGTTTGTGAAAAGACAATGGGTGGTAATTGTATACACCAAGGTCAATATTTGTCTACAAGCAGTGTACTATTAAATGCAAAAATGTACATACTAGGCCTACTAAACTACTGCAAATGCTTCAATGGATTGTCACAATACTACAATATTTTAAAAAACTGACAGGTGCACAGATAGACACCAACATACTATATGATGAAACATATGCCCCCTGCTCTGAGACGTTAAAAATACTCTTTTGGCTGAAGCTATTTTATACAGTCCTACTTACGGCAAGTCCCCTTTTTTATATACACCCCCAGAAAGGCTGTGCACGGCTGTGAAAAATAGTGACTAAAACTAGACTGCTTCGGTTGAAAAGGTATGCAAGGAAGTGCACCTGGAACTGCAGCCATTAAGTCACACCACTAGTTCTGTTTGCATTAAAATGTAATCACCATGACCTTGTTAGTTTCTTGGTTTCTGTGCTGACCAAATATGTCAAAATGCTAGCCGTGTTCCTTAATTTCTCTAATAGGGATGACAGAACCTTGATCATTGTACAGCTGAGTGATAGCTTTATTTAAAGTGATGGTGGTTTTAACTTTTTTAGTAAGACTAAAGGAAATTATATGTTGTTTAAAACATGAAATCCACAACATAAAAGCACTTGTGTTAGAACATTGTGGTGTGAACTCACACAAATATGCATTTTGTTTTGTTGTTGCTCACTGTGCATGATAAGGGTATTAAACAGAAACAGTGTAATTTTATGTGACCCAACATTCCGGAAATCTGAAAACACAGCATGAATGTGGAAGTTCACAAACTAACTGTCTTCAGTGCTTTTCTACAGAGTGGTGTGAGGTAATGTCACAAGCAATGATTGGCAAAAATGTATGGCAACACAAAACTAGGCGTAACAGACATAATTAATATTTAATCTGCTGGTCACTGCAATACGAACAAATTGTCAACATTGTGAGACAACAAAACATGCAGGGTTCTCATGTCATAGTATGCATTTCAGTCATTTATCTTATAATTACTTATGCAAGAAAATACAGAGATGGCACAAAGCTGGTGCAGCACAAATGAATGTGTTATTTTTATGTGTGTGTTAAGACACACACAATGCCTGTGACTCTCAGAGCCAATGTTAAAGCAAGTTCTGCGGTACAGTCTTGCCTTACTTAGAAATGGATTGTCAGCAGTATAGTTTGAGGTTTTCACTCTTCTGTTCTGCAATTTTCTCATAGTTTCTATTTCCTGCATAGCTGGCAGAGAGAGAGAGAGAGAGAGAGAGAGATTTGGATCTGCAGTGAAGATACTGGACTGCACATAGATGGGTTGCTTGATTTAAGAGGTGGTTGCTGAACAATGTCTCAAAGAGATATCCATTTTGTAGCCAATTTTAACAAACACAGGAATATGATAGTTGTGCCTATAGAACCCTCCTGTATCCCAATTCATTTTAGGTTATGTTTGGGATAACTGGACAAGACTTGTGTAGCATCATCATTTGCATGCATGGGGTCATATGAATGATTATATTTACTGTAGAAACTAGGTATAGATTTATGAGGACCTGAAACACAGATGATTTGAAACTCTTCACTCTTACTGCAAAAAAGTATGTATTAACATGTGGATTGGGGTTGCATTAAAAATCTAGCTATCTTTTAATATCAGTGAGAATTTCACAATTTAAATTAACAATGATGGTCTGTCATAGCTGTGGGAAACTATTAGGTTGGAGTCTTTCAATGATTGTTCCCTTTCTGGGGTTTTTGAGATTATTTCAATTTTAGTGTATTCAATCGTGGTCCAGTTTTTTATGTTCAATGAAGGATTTTTTTTTTTTTGATAATTCAAAAAATTCCTGATGACCAGCTGGCTTTACAATGACTGATAGAGATGCATTTGGATTAAGCTGATTAAAATATCAATTTATAGTGTCAGTGTTTCTTTTCTTGATTGCAGCAGTTTCATGCAGCATAGGAAATAGTTCAAACTGAAAATAAGATTAAACATAGTTTTAAACATAGAGGAATAATCAGGTAACATGCACATGCACATTACAATCTCTGGGGGAATAATGTTGCTTTAAAAGCTGTTTTGGAGTTGTCCGAAGTGTATGCTTGGTTTTAGACCACAAATCCTTGCGTGCCCCATACTGACCATTGTAAAGCTGCCAAGTCATCAGAAAGTCCTGTAAATTTCCAAAATATCCTTCATCACACACAAAGAAATGTCTGGGACAATTGAAAACATACACTTTAACTGAAAGAATAGAACCCCCAAATTATTTTTAGTTTAGTTTATTTATTTGACGGTTCACTTTAAAAGGACAATTACATGGTTGCAAACACCAACGTACATGCACAATTAAAAGAGCATCAAGGATAACACAAAAAAGTCACAAGAGTTATTTCCATTGTGGTCCTTGCTGTAGCTAGATGTCATGGAGGTGTGTGTGTGCGTGCGTGTACGAGATGGTGCAGTACGGCATTAGCGGCATATAAATAGAACCCCGCGAAAGAGAACGATTCTTTTAAGCAAACTTATGTGGAACATCTGTTGGGGTTCAGGTTCCATGTAACACAATGCAAGTTCGCCCTCTAGAGGATACTTCAAGGACATTTTTATTAAATACCACCAGAGGGCGCCCACATATTTTAAAGGTATACATGACTTGCATGTCTGGTCTCTGACGTAATTAAAGCTATGCATTTTGCCAACCTGGTTTTTTAACCCAAAGGTCTTCCTACAGCAATTTTATGACAAATGCAAAGGTAATAATTCAAAGTTAAAGAAATACTAAATACAACAGGAAGCTAATTAAAGCAGGATCCCTTTACCTGAAACTACCTGAAATTCTGTTGATACCCACTAGTTTTGTTCGTTTTCATCCAAATTGTCCTTTGGAAGAAGTTACTGCACTTCCTTGTTCTCGTACTTTATTGTATTTAGCTCATTATGCTAAAATATCCTGGTAGTCTTTTGCTAAAGCCTCCATTATATGAAGTTGTAAACACATGCAAGTGGAAATACAGAAAAGTCAGACAAACCACTGTTTTTACCGATCTTTAGGATAAAGAATGATACTTAACAACACTAATTGAAAAATGTAAGCCACTTTAGTCCAAAGACGAATGTACAAATATAAGAAAAGACAACATATAAAAAACATCTAACTTTCCACCAAATAGTATTCTGGTTTGACAGCTCAAAGAACAGTTTTCTTTTTATTTGAACAGTTTCTTAACTTACTTGCCAGTGTGTCCCATTAAAGGTCAGTGTCAGGTTTTGTTGTCGGCTGGCATCCAGAATCTGAGGGCAATTATGCATTTTGAGTCTGATTTCCACATGCCATGCAATCACATTCCAAGGGACACCTTCTATAAAATAGAAAATATGCAGAAAAATATTTTAATGTAAAGCCTTATTTTATTTAAATTGCATATGCCCTTAAAGAGACTAAGTGCATTTGAGTGGTCTCTCGCCCTTCCCTTTCTTTTCATCAGTTCATCCGTGCTAAGCCATGGACAGTACTTATATCCTTGAAGTGGTTCTCTATGTACTGCTAATGTCACTCTAGATCTGGACAGATCTTTTGTTCAAGGCCAGTGACTCAGTAATACGCTATTCATCTCCATACCAGGTGATGTCCTTTCTGAGGCTTGACCAAAAAACTTGTTATTCCCATTCCCATTAATTTTGACATTGTATTCCTCCACATCAAGGATTATCCCATGATGAGGCTGCTCATCATGATTTATTATGCACCACTCTCCACTGTACTGGCTTTCGATTACCTCCAGTAGGGACTATTGAGCTGAGGATGGAAAGGTTGCTAGGCTGATGGCCAAGCCATTTTTTTTGTGTGTGAATGTCACTACATGAAGTGTGCAGCATGGGCGGTCGGACATGCCTTCACTTGCCGTACAAAGGTAGCTGATGTGCCTGAATTTGAGGGTACCTGACTGGGTGGTCACCACCTGGTGGATCTTCACTGTCACCTTGATCGTTGTGATCATTCAACTTTTTCACTGATGAAGCATAATCTTTCAATTTGTGAAATAAGAACTTCGCATTTAGCAAGTATTTTCCCTCTGACAAGCGTCTGTACTCCTTTATAAAGATCCACCTGTCCCATCTGGAGCTCCTTTTCTGTGACTTGCCTCAAAAAGTTTTACGTTGTTTTTCAGAAGCCTTTCTGGCGAGGCATGATGGACAGCAGATAGAAATCAGAAAAATAAAATTTCTGCATATGCACAGCCCCGAAAACTGGATCAGCATCTCTTTGCTGTCCATAATGACGCTGCTTTTCAGCGGCACTTAATTTGGCCAAACCTGACAAAAGTGATAAAGCAGGAGAGGGTTATGGACTTTATAAGACCAATGTGTACCAACAGTTCATTTGTTGGTCTTTTTATTACTGATATGTCAGTGGTGTTACCCAAAAGGCAGAAACACTTCTGATAAAATAGCAGAAAACTGACTTTTTCCTAAAATGGAGTCCATAGCCATCGGAGTTTCACTAAGTCACAGAACACATGGAAACAACAAATTATTCTATATAAGTTAAACTTAAAATTTAAAATAAGTTAATTTTTACAAAAGTAACACCACTGATGTAATGCAAATGTGACACATTTTGGTCAAATGTAAGTGTAACTGAGGTGTCACTCACCATGTGCCATCAATGATAGTTTCTCTTCCTCTGGCCTTTTCAGACAGGAAGTAGTTTAAAGAACTACTGTGCTTTTTAAACGGGTTTCTATTGCTGTAACACCACCAACATAAAATTTTGTGTAAAACATTTTTAATTGAAGTCTGTTAATATAGCTTATAGACTGTGTAAAACAATATTTAAAATGTCTTTTATTATTATTTTTTTTATTCAAATGGAAAATATTCTCAAAAAACATTGATGTATATAAATAAATGACCATAACACCTCTGAGATCAGGGCTGGGACAGTTTTTCATGCATTGCATATCTTAAATCATAACAAAATATATTTAAAAATGGAAAACTTACTCTGTGATTTATCTGTAAATTTCTAGATTTTTTAAAATGACATTAAAGGATTGTTTGGAGTAATGTGGGCAGTAACATGTTTTTGAATACAACATCCTATGTTGCCTCTTCAAAGGATCTCAGGGTCCTCAGTGGTTAGGTGGATCATGGATAGCTCTTCATTGCTTCAGCACAGGGCAGTCTTCTCAAGTAGACAGAGGGCTGTGTTACCTCATTCCCTCTGCTTATAGAGTCCCTCCACCATGTGTAATATCAAATTCCACCATGTTTCTACTGACTCAATCAGTTTGTGTTTGCCACCTTCAGCAGCTTTTGAATGAGTTTGTGCTTCTCTGTGGCTCTTGTGCTTCGGTGATGAAAGGATACAATGCCACTGCATTATTCCAGGAGCTGGACAACTTCAGGAACAGCTTTCATATATTTTATCACCAAGTTTAAGGTGTGGGCGAAACAAAGGTAGTGCTTCCACTCAAACTTTGTGCCCTGCAGAAACCACATTTGCACTGTTGCCTGTGACAACTACTACCGCCTTCTGAGTTATGCCTTATTAATCTGTTATTATTATTATTATTATTATTATTATTGACTCTAAACGTATGTTGTCAGCTGTATGCTGTCCATAGAATCCACAGGTATCTGAAACAAACTCCTGCATTTGCCCAAACATCAATGAAATAAATGACAGGGCATAGTCAAATTTGTCTCTTGCACTGGGACTTTGCACATGTCTGTTGTGAGAACCACACTGTTTGCAGGTTGCAAAGTCCCCCTTACCTTGTATTTACAGTCTTTATAATTGTCTGCAATTATACCCTCCATCAAACATTTGTAGCTTGGGATTCTGTAGCATGAATCAAGGGTCCTGGCTAATGTATTAAAACCCCTGTCTTCTACAACAGATTTGCTGGAGGTCACTCGCAATGATCACTTCAAGGCTTCTTGTAACCTCTGCAACTCTTTGGGAGTCATATCTAAAAAAAGATTCTTATGTCCTACAAGCTTCACTACACCAAAAATGGATATCATGCATTCAGATATCATTTGGAAATTGTTCAGTCTCAGCCTATTTACACCTCTTCATGAGAATATTACAATAATATTTTACTTAACCAGCGTTTCCTGCATTCTGTTTAAATGATTACATGTATGTCCATTATTGTATATCTTGTTATCCAATCACATCTATTCAATCAGTCCATGTTGGGCAGGCTGTAAACTGGATATAATAAACGGTTTTCCTCAGTGAGCCATTCACTGCCTCTTCTCTTTATAATCTTTTCATAAGGTGTGGTTGATAGTACAAAAGAGGAATATTTAACAGTCAAACGCACTGCCTGTTTCCTCAGGCAAAAATTGGCCAGGCACATCTACCTATGCAAATCAGGTGCACTGTGCCTGTGTGCAGACACTGACTGGTGTCAACTGACTGAGATTGAAAGGTTGAAAGGTTGGAATCCCTCTTTTGTAACTTGTTTACATACACACATTAAATAAAGACTTAATTTTCCACCCTCACACAAAGAAGACTTTTACTTTGTGAGCACCTCAGCAGGCTCTTCTCTTTACATTGTATATCAGTGGGATTTTGATATATAGTTTTGCAAAAAAATGTTTAAAGAAAAGTGTAACCCTTGTTGGATCATGGGATAAAAGACCATTTAAATTAATAGTCCACTCTTCCAGTGTCCCTTGTTGCATACATTGACATATTAAAATGAGAGTTCAAATGCCAGTTTGAAATGCTTAGGCTGCTTGCTATTTGTCATTATCTATTGGTTTGTAATAGGCACATTTCTCAGTTAGTCTAGGACAAAAGGAAACCTGGATTATGCTAAACAGATGAGCCATTGTTCTAGATGTATATAAACTGTTGTGAAAACTACATGTGCTGTAAAGAGTGTTAGGGATTTTCCAGTTCTCCCCAGGGGACCAGACGTCTCCCTGCGATGTCTGTTCTACTCACCATGTTGATGTTTCTGCTGCGAGATGCAGGCATGCATTTGCAAACAGTTACAGCAGGCCTGTGAGACAGGATCAGATAGTACCCTCATTAGGCTCCTGTTTTTTTACCATGGCCTGTGCGACCTCCTCCCTTCTTCCTAAATTGTTTACGGTATGCTCCATGACGTAGCTGTTAACCAAAGGTGGGCAATGGGGGGCTGTATACGTTAGTGGACTTCATTCCCATTTCTGCTATGAATAATGTAATTAGCACAATAGAAATAATATGCTTAATGTGAGAAACATGTATTGATAAGCTCATTAATCAGAGTTGATAACTGTTTTGTGTCCCTATATCAGCCATTTTAGCTTGGTCCATTCTATGAGTGAACTGTCATTAGTGAACAGAGTGCAAAGATCAGCTGACGAAGGCAGGGTAATTTGCAAAAAGAAAAATTTGAATACACCCTAACCCTCCTGGGATGTAATTGGCCAGCCTGCCATAAAACCATGCACTAGTGATATTGTATGGTGAATGCATCATCTGACTGAAAAGAGAAGAGCTGGCTGATCTTCATTTGACCTCTATAAATATTTGCCTAGACACCACCGCTGTGCCCTCACTCCACCCCCACCCCCGGCTGGCCGGATGGACCTGGCAGCACCACAAACAAGGCTGGGTGTTCCTCGAGTTGGTAACAGAGCGGGGCATCCTTTGCTGCTCTGTGATCTGCTAATTTTACCTGTCACCAATTCATTCTTACGATGCACACTGAGAACAAAGCGGGTGGCTGCAAATCTAATTACTAGATAGTAGTCTTGTGAATAATATACACAATTTGGCTTGTTATTTGGTTATCATGTAAAAGAAGTGGAATTACAATAGTTTAAAATAGCAACACTCCAACATGTGTTGTGGCCTATATTTGAGCAAGTTGACAACCCTTGGCAAATGCTGCCAACCCTTGGCATTGTTGTGACTCTACATGAATTAACTTAATTCTCTGTGAAGTATCATATTCCTTAAGTCTCCAGGAAAGGGTTAGTATTGTAAAATGCATATCCACAGAGCTTTATTAATAGGGATTACTAGTACTATTACTATTACTCTTACCTATTTCCTGTTAATCCTTCCCCTTCAACAGCCATCCCTTGTGGTCTCCAAAGAAATTGAAAAGGCAAAGGAAGGAGAGCTGTTGAAACCTGTTAGCTCCTCCACACTGAGAGATGCAGGCAGACGGTAAACAGTAAAGAAAGGCTGTGCCCTTGTTTCTACATTTGAATAGCCTTTATGCGTGTCTGGGTGACTGGGGCCCTCCAAACAATTGGAACGGCTGATGAAAGGATGATTTTACTAGCAGTTCAGGCTGTGGGTCTGTCCGTGTGCCTCTGTTACTCGAACCGTGTACTCTGTACGGGCGTGGCCGGGGCTCCATTTGCATGGGAGCACTGCTTGAATCAGGGGGGGACCAGATTCTCACTGCCTGGCATGCAAACCAGTGGGTGACCAGTTAAAGCAGATCAAGCAGGCTCAGGTACAGGTGCACCCTGTCGGGGCAGAGCTAGGGAAATGAGGGCTGTGATTTTCTTTACAGAGCTTTTGGGTGGTGGGGTGGGGGGGGGGGGGTGGCATACGGGAGTCTGAGGTAAACTGACACCCGCTGGTTTTAGACGTGAACGCGACTAAACGGAGAGAGAGACAACAGAACACGGGGGTCAGTTCTTCAGTGGCGAGGCTCAGCGCACACATACACAGCTACACACGTGCCGCAGACAAAGGTGAGGAGCAGAGGAACCAAGGATGCCCCGTTCCTTCCTGGTGAAGAAGAAGCAGGGGTTGTGTGGAGGATGGAGATGGAAAGATCCGGAAGAGGTAGAGAGTGCCGAGGACCTCCAAACAGGTAAGTCAGCAGGAAGAGCCAGGCTTGGGGAGGACATAGTGATTCAAATTCTCAAGTTCTTCAGCTTTGTACTCATTGGTTATATACTGCTTATAAAAATGTTACCTTTTTCTTTAATATTTAATAATTCATTACAGCCATATTTTAGGGCGATGACTGTTTTATATTGTGCGGCACTCTACAGTTACAAAGTGTTCAATCTGCACTTACAGCAGTCCAAATACAAATCTGCTAACGGTGTACATTACCTGTTGATGAAACTGTGAAGGTACAGGTTACAGCCGATGATTAATAAAGTCACAAAAGAGACACAAAGATTCCATATATAAATTGATCATTAAGTCACATTTAATATTTTTATGTTGAAAGCAGTTCTAGTACAGTTGCTACTTTAAACGTTTTATTTCTGTCTTCTTTGAATATGCATTCATTCTGCATACTTGAACAAGGCTCCTCAGATAGACCTAGACAATAAATAGCCATGGTATTCTGATTACTTTTAAGCCATGTCTGCAATTGCATTTTTGTGCAGTCGATCAGGGGTGGGAAACTCCATTCCTGGAGGGCCATATCTGGATTTCATGGCAGCTTTCGTATTAATTGGCTCAGCCATTCATGTAATCTGACATGCATTAGCGTTAACGTTTGACAAGCTCACTAAGGGCTGCTGAAGACTCTTTTTCCATCCCTATTTGTAAGAAAGTATGCAAGAAAAAAATGCACTTAAAAATGATTTATTCAGTGGTTAAGTTGTGGTTAAGAGGAAATGAATTGCCATGTCTCAATATACTTCATTTTCTTAGCATACCTGGGGAAACGTTTTACAATTAGATTTTAAAAACTGAATGCAATGTATCTGATAAATGTTGTAACAACACTTTTAGCCCTGTCCCTAAAAAATAAGTAAATAATTAAATAACGGTTCTGTAGTTGAAACAATTATTTGTTCCGCTCTTTCTCAGAAACTACGCCAGCTCCAGAGCCCAGCCCTGAACCTCCTGCCCCTCCTATCCACCCTGAACCTGCTGTACTGCCCCCTGCCCCAGATCCAGAGATGCAAGCAGGCCGGACCTGGCACTCCATGCTAACCGCCCACCGACCCCACCTCAGTCAGGGCCAGTACCCCCCAGACACAGCACTCTGTCCACCTCCTAGGATAAAGGTCAGTATACAGTTTCATACTTTATCGGCAGTAACGCTCATTCTGTAATAATGAATAGCCTATGCTGTATCTTCCTTTTTTATAAGGGACATGAAGACTGGGGTGCATCCAAGATGAAAAATATTTTTGACATGCATTGTCTTGAATGCTACATTCACGCTAAATGGCTTGCAAAATTCTGCTACAACCTTTAAACTACGGTCTAACAATGGCCTAAATTTGAAGTTTAAACCCTTGTGAAGGCCCCTGTGTTGTACACCAGGGGTTACAATTCATTTTCTTTAACAGGTTTTAATCAGGAGGTCCCTTGAGATAAAATGTTCCTCAAGCAAGACCTGGCCAAGATAACAGAAATAAAATACAGGAGAAAAATGTATTACTAAAGAGAAACACACAACAGTTCAATAACACCATGCGATGAATTAATGCGACCCACAGATTACAGCTAGCTACAATAAAAAACAAACACACACTTCAGTCATGGTATTGTAAAGAGGACATTTAAAATTAGTCTCAACTCTCCAGTCTCAACCTTTTTTATAACTCACTCCACTTCCAGGGTGTATAAGAAGAAGATGCAGCTTTTCCAAAAACTGTGAATACCTTAGTAACATTAAAAATGTATCCACTTAGTGGAACATAGATGATAACTTTGTAGTTCACAGGAAACAACAGAGGTAGGAAGGCAGTTTACCCAGCATTGTTTTCTAGATAAAAATTATAGTGTGTTAATTCTGTTGCCTGAGAATGGTCAATATGTTCCAGCCTACCATTTGATAAAGACCACAAAGTCAATACCTTGCAGTACTGCAGATTTTTGCAGGGTTTTTTTAAGGCAACCTTTGAAACAAAGTGTGTGGACTATTCAGCCAATCAGTGACATATATGAAGAACCTAAATGCTGAAACGCACAAAAAACCAGCAGGCACTGTGGCCCTCCATGACTGAGGTTTGACGCCACAGTTTTTTTTTTTTTTTTTCACATTCAGTCTCCCTCTCCCTCTCTCACTCAGCCACGCCCCCCTCCTGGGGCAGGGGACTTCCAGTGTTCCGTGTGCCACAAAGTGTTCCCCCTGCAGCGCATGCTAACACGACACCTCAAGTGCCACAGCCTGGTGAAGAGGCACCTCTGCAGGTTCTGCGGCAAGGGCTTCAACGACACGTTTGACCTCAAGAGGCACATGCGCACTCACACCGGTAAGCGAGACGCACCACGCACACGCGGCACGTTCCCCAGACAGACAGAGGCAGATGGACAGACACCCCGAGACAATTCACTCGCGAGGTTCCTACAGACGCACGCCAACATGCAGGGAGACAGGTGCGGAACGAACACGCCCACACACTCCCGGCGAGTGACCCTTTCCGGCCCGGCTGTCCCGCAGGTATCCGGCCGTACAGGTGCGAGCTGTGCGAGAAGGCTTTCACCCAGCGCTGCTCCCTGGAGTCGCACCTGCGCAAGATCCACGGCGTGCGGCAGCAGTACGCCTACCGCCAGCGCCGCTCCAAGATCTTCGTCTGCGAGGACTGCGGCTTCACCTCCACCCGCCCCGAGGAGTACTTCCTGCACGTGCGCCAGTGTCACCCTGGCAGCCCCGCCCTGAGGCGGTACTATCGCAAACACGCCCAGGAGCAGGCCGCCGCCCACAGCCACAGTCATGTCCAAAACCACACCAAACACAGACTGGGGCCCCTGGTAATCTATCCCACGTCAGGATACTTAATCTGAGCCCCTACCACTTCAACTTTCACCCCACCCACAGTTGAAGCCCACATTTGGCATTTATTGCCATTCTTTGCCTGTTGGCTGATGCCTGTTATTGAGTAGGTTTCTGAATTTATTAAGCAACCCTCCTGACCACACTCCCTTTGTGTACATCTTAATGGGACTATCAGGTTAAATAAATGTAAACTAAAAAAGTAATGAAAGCAGGAATACACAAAACAGGCCAATCTGTTTGTGGGATTTCATGACCTATTTCTGACTCTTCTTCAGTTAGACACATCATCCATTTGATCTGTCAGTCTTTATAGCTATAAGCTACAGCTGCAGACTGCATGTTATCCTTGGAAGAAATGTTTTTACTGTGGTCCAATATAGGAGTGAATCAGCATTGGTGCTGACAGAGGTTCAGAATTTAAGCCAGAATAATTGGAGGAGAAACAAGGACACACACTGGCCTTTGGGGAATGGAGTTGTGCCCCCATGTATATATTATGTTAATAACATCTATAGACAAATGTAATAACGTCCTGACATTTCTAAACAGCTAACATAATACCTTGAAGAAAGAAAAACAGTCAAACTGTATGCTCCAGTGTCTTTTTGCTCTTATTATTTGAAATGTTAATAAAATGTTGTGACTTTGTTAATCTTCCTATTATGTTGAAATTTAATGACATCTTTAATGTTTGGGGTCAATTTGACCCCAACACTTTAAACCAACACAAGATTATTGTAATAGAAAAACCTGAGGCTTTTTGTGTCACCCCCGTGTCTCCCAAATGACTAGCCTTTCATTTATTGTTTCTAACATGTTGAGACTGTTAATAATAATGCCGTATCGGAGTGTAGAATAGCAGGTAGGTAAAGTAAACTGCATGTTTTGTACACTGCTCCTCTGTGCCTAGTGCTAGTCTTTCAGTGCACATTCACAGAGCAGTGGCTGACCTAATCATGGTTGTGTCTCCTTATAGAATGTTAATGTTCTTGTACAGATTACGTTTTGTTTTAAACCCTACATTTAAAATGAATAAATTACAGATAACTGTTTGCATTAAACTGTAGCCATACAAAACAGTGAAGACTTTCTTTCAAAGGAAATAAATTAATTGGGATTAATTTTAGATTCTAAATCTACAGAAAATGAGACATTTGAGGACACAGCCTATGTAATACAATAGGGAACTTTGTAGGAAATCAAATCAGTCAGATTCCAATGAGGGAGTTAATTTAATGATCTCACATATTAAACTTTCAATACACTTTTATAATTAATTTTAAGTAAATAGACATTCACAAGCAAAGGTATAACCTCTTTCAATTTTCATTTTGGTGACAAGCCACCAAAATTTAAAACGTGTTTGTATAAAGTCCAGTTTAGATTAGAACACCTTATTCAGTGAAATTAAAGGGGCAGGACTCAAGGATTGTACAAAAAACCTCACAGAAACACACACGACCCAATCTTTTACTCCTTTTTCAACGGAAAGTGACGCTTAACCCTAGAGTATGGTCCCAGGGACTCACAGAAGACAAAGTCCCAGAGTACCCGTATCCAGGAGTCGTGCTGGGGCAGATTGTCGTAGAACTCTGGAGCCATCTTCTTTACCTGGACGGAGAGTCAATGGGGTATGTGTTTATGAAAGAGACGGAAAACGAAAGGTGAAAACTGATTCTTTACCTATTCATTCAGGTATTCACACCGTACTGACATAATGTTTGAAGTAACCGGAGACAAAGCATTATCTGTGTCAGCCGGAGGCAAAGAGCAAAGTGAGAGGAGGAAACAGGGCGTGGAACGAGGGAAGGTGAGGGGGCAGTGTTAAAATAACAGGTCTTTGATTGGGAGTTTGTGACTAGGACAGAAAATATGCTGAGCAGGGGAGTGTGTACACACTGTCACACAGTCACCAGCGCACACGCTGAACTTTGGATCAAGACACACCCTGACATGTGTGTGCATGTTCATGCATGTGCTTGCCAGTGGATGTATCTGATGACAGACACACACGCATTCACGCACATGTACACACACACACACACACACATACATACACACACACGCACGCACGCACGCACACACGGCAGCTTCAACAGTTTCAAATTAAACGGGCCCTGACGAGCAAAGGGCTCAAATCCCACAAGAATGTGTTAAAAGTAAGATTAAAAATTAAATTAAAATTTTAATGGTCCCCTAAAAACAGCCATGCATTTGCCATTCACAGCTACATCATGACACCTCCGGGTACTTTCTTGAACTCTAACCTTTCTGTGACAACCACAGATGCCAACTTCTATTTAAATTCATTTGTAGTAGCTAGCTAGCCTAGGCGGCTCCCAGAAAGTAAATCAAATAGCTAAACATTGCACTATTCTGATGTTCCTATAGCCAGGCACTTCACTTTTAGGCTAACCTCTGATACAAACATAGCACTGACAGGCCTCCGAGAACTTTGCTGAAATACTACAGCTAGCTTGCACTAATTTTAGCAGAAAGCCCATGAAATGAGCGTTTACTGTTTAAGCTCTTGGTGCTGTTGAAATTCCAGTGTTCTATAGGCCCATATAGGAAAGTGGCCGGTGGGGAAGCAGTTAAAAGATAGGGGTCTCATGATATAATTTAGAAATGGGCCCCCATGAGCAATGGAACGTCTCTACACACACTCACACATACTTACTCACTCGCTCGCTCCTGTCTGAAAAACTATGGCAATAAAGAAGTGACTGGATAAACTAGTCTCCACTCCCAGTACATATTGTCAGTCCATTCCATACTCATTCCTAACCTGTTCTTTCTAACTGTCATTTGACTGATGTGCGTAACTGATAGCCAGAGGGAAAAATACATTCATGTAGCGGAATGCACCCAATTGGTTGTATTTTTGCTCAATATTGTGGAGTCCTCCAATGTCATAGGTTACCAGCAAGGGTTTAGCAGCACTGAGGTAACTGAATAATGAGAAGACTACAAGTAGCCAGAGTTGTTTTTGAATTCCATTTCAATAGCCACCTCAGGAAATGGATTGAATTAAAATCCACAAAGATTTTAGTTTTTTGAAAGTTATTTTTCAATTCATCATTTTGATTTCAGTTCATAAATTAAATGCCAATTAATTCTCAAATGGCTACTTTGAAATGGAATTAAACTTGCCAATTACCAATGGTCATAACTGTGTGGCAGTTACCTGCGTTTTCAGCAACAGGTTGCTAGTACTGGAGTACGAAAGAGTGGCAGTTGACAAGCACAGTGACAGTGTGGGAGTTACCTGGGTTACCAGAAACAGGTTCCTAGTACTGAAGTATAAAGAAATCGGAGAATTACAACAGCAACAATGTGCAACAGCTAGCTGGGCTACCAGAAAGAAGTACAGAGTCACAAAGAAAGAGGGGCAGTTACCTCAGGTAGGCGGCTCCCTGGGATGCTGGGAAAGTCATGGTGCTCCATGTGGTAGCCCACATTAAAGGTGATGTAGTTGAGGGGTCCGTAGTAGGAGTACGTCTCGATGCCTGTCAGGTACATGTAGTGCTCAGCGATGAAGTGGCCAGAGACCGGGTGGAGACCCATACAGAGGACTGACCCAGCAATCAGATAAACCAGGGGCTTGGGCCCCCAGAGCCAGACCAGCAGCGCATCAAAGATCAGCTGCACGATGACATTGAGCAGCTCCAGCTGGGACACAGGCTTGGGGTTGACCACCAGGGGCCTCAGGGCATAGAAGAGCGGCTGCAGGATGATCCACAGCACCTTGCGAGCGGGCGAGCTGAAGAGCCGGGCCTCCAGCCTGGTGGGGATGTCCACGTCCAGGCCGTCCCCGCCCAGGTAGCGGTGGTGGTCCACGTGGTACTTCTTGAAGCTGACCGAGTACGGGACCCCCACGGGCAGGTTGGCGAAGATGCCGAAGAGGCGGTTGAGCACGGCCGACTTGTTGCCGAAGGCGACGTTGTGGGAAATGTCGTGGATGGCCAGGGTCAGCGAGTGGTTTATGCAGCCGCCGAACATGTAGGCCCAGAAAAGCAGCCACTTCCAGCTGAGAGCCTGCACGAGGAAGCAGCACAGTACCTGGGTCAGAACCATGGCCGTCACAACCCACTTCAGCTGGGGGTCCGGGCCCATCAGCGACTTGATCTCTGGGTGTTTCGCTGTACAGGCGAAGAACGTGTGGGAGAGAGGAGAGGATTGAAAAAATGGAGAAATGGAAAGAATGAAAAGTAAGGCACCAGTGCATGAGCAAGATTCTTGAAAGTCATTTATAATATAATTGATGCCTTTTTTTAATTAAACTAAATTTTAGAGATTTAATTCCAGTCAGGATTTAGATCTAATCACAGCACAGAGACTGGTCTGACTAAAATAGTTAATAACTTTATACTCAGTGCTGATTTATAACAGAGATATTAAAAATATTCACTGTGGTTGCATAGGCACAATGTGATAAGCCAAACAATAGATACCAAGAACACAGAAGGAAAAATGTTATTTCCTGCTTCATGTGTGGGCCATAAAACAGCTTTACAGTTTCTGTAAAATGGTAAAACATCTACACAAGTAAATACCATGAAATGAAAGTTGATTGTCTGTACTTTTGCCTCATATTCATCTTTTGATCTCAAATTCATTTGCTTTAAGTACATAACAAAAAAAAAAAACTAATTTCACTCTATCACTCCCAGTCTTCTGGATGGCACTGTGTGTCATTTATGATGTAAGCTTGATTTGAATACTGATTGGGAATATGATTTATTGTTTAGTGCGATTGTTATGTTAATGTTGTTAATTCTGGTTCATTTATAGAAATTCATTTGATATAAACATTTCATTTTCAGTTTCTCCATTTCATCAGCTTACTGTTTATTGATGTTTCCTTCTGTTTATCCTCACTACATTTCATGTGAACATCACTGGAAGTTAATTAACAAACACTGTCGACTGCTCTATACCTGGACTCTTTCATGGGTGCCCCTTGGTGGGTCAACAACCAATTTCACTTCATCCAGAACAGTAGTTTTCCTTCCTTCCCTTTTCAGTTTCAAATGGGAGAAAAAATTCTGTAACTATTTATCTTCTTAGTGTCAATCATTTCTTATTCTGTTTTAAAAACAAATTTTTGAAAACACACAAGCTTGGGATTTTTTTTTGTTTGTTTTTATTTGTTTAGCAAAATCAACAGATCAAATAAATAGTCTATGGTCTACGCTGATCTAACCTTCAAGAGCAGATAGCTGGTGAAACAGACCAGTAAGTGCAGGTAGCTGGTTTAAGCTGGTAACTGGTAGATGTGCTAGGTTGCTCAACCATTAGCCCCCAGCTGTTTCAAAACCTTGACCAGCTCAAGATAGATTTTTACTGCAGGGCGTCCAGCAGGACCGTCTCTAGCATTAAGAAAGACTGGGTTAAATAAGGGGTGTTGATCTTATCAGTAAAGGACCGATGTGGGTGCAGGATTTGGTTTTAGCCCAGTACTACAACACCAGATTCCACCAATTAATCAATCATGGTCTTCAGTCAAGATCTTGGCAATTAGAATCAGATGTGTTAGTGCGGGGCTATAACAAAAGCCCGCACACGCACCGGCCCTTTTCGGATAAGACTGGGCACCCCTGGTTTAAATGAACGCTTATTAGGCTAATGCTTGCACTACAAAACGGCGCACTAACGGGTTCGAATGAACTGAAACATGACTGTCGGTGTTTTTACCTAGAGGTACACGGCGTTGCCGGATATCTGCCCAACCCTAGAGCAAATGT
Source organism: Anguilla anguilla (assembly GCF_013347855.1). Classification (NCBI taxonomy): domain Eukaryota; kingdom Metazoa; phylum Chordata; class Actinopteri; order Anguilliformes; family Anguillidae; genus Anguilla; species Anguilla anguilla. The sequence goes on from NC_049209.1 coordinate 29,323,918, forward strand.
CACAGTCAGAGTTAACGGGCACTGCTTCAATGCCGCACTCGATTCCTTAAGCTCAACATTTATAAGCCCAAGACTCAAAGCCCAACAGGAAGGTGACAATGGGGGTGCACACCTCAGTGACAGCAATGGGGAAATACCATTGAGACAAACCATGAAAAGCACCTTTATGTACGGAATACAGGAATGCATACATGTCACGAGTATGCACGAAACAAAATGCCTAACTCACCTAACTTGGAGACCCACATGTCTTCTCTGTATACTGCTTAATGTGGTGTATACGGCGGGGTAAACTCGAAAGACCTGTTCGACAGGTAGCTGCACCTGTTTCAGTCTCGACCGCTCAAGATTTCTTAGATTTCAGTGCGCCACTGTGAGCAGGCTACACGAATCTAGTGTTCTACGCGTAGCCGCTCACCAGCTCGGTCTTTGAATGTCCTCTCATGGTAGTCCTACAACTGCTGTTTATTTATTTATTTATTTTATTTATTATAAACAGATGTAGCGTACATTCTGGAAAGTAGAACCAACTGTGCGATATCTTCATCATAAGCGTAAACTATTCATTATCGTAAAAGAGACTGATTTCGCTTCTGATGATAGCCCACTAAACAGTTCCAAGACTTTAAAAAAAGATAATGAATTATTTACATAGCACATACGCCAATATATACACATTTTAATTGGTTTCACAGAATAAACGACAGCTATTGAAACCGACATGACGCCAAAAAAAGAGCCAACAGCTGAATCTGTGATAACCCGACACAATACGTTCAGCTGCGCTTAAAGTTGTTCAGTTCAAGAATGTCGCGCAATTAATTGCTCGGCAATCAAATCCCCACAAAACAACGGCCGTACATTTTTTATTACCTGGGCTGAACACCTGTCTTTACCCTACTCCTTCCTCACCTTTTGGCTAAACTTAAAACAAAAACTCACCCAAAATCTGCTTTCTTCTGCTGCAGTGGGGCTGCTCTGTATAAACCCACTCAAAGTCATCTCGAACAACCGTATTTCCCATTTTTATGTCTTGTTGGCTTATCTAGCAGTTAAAACGCACTTTAAAAAGCCAGGCAGAGTCGCTGTAGGCTACTGGAGCCGGACAGCGGGTGAGCCATAATCAGGCGACGTGCTCAGTGCCGGTGTGATTGACAGTCAGTTGAGTCCTAAACACGCCTTTCTGAGGAAGGAGGTCCTACCGCCCCAAAGCATTCACACTCAATCGCTCAATTTACAATTTGACCTCACCTCGTTTTTTAAGGTTTAAAGAAAGTGCATCCTACTTAACGCTGTCAGCTAAACAGTTTCTCAATTGGGTGTTTGATAACAAAACAGAAAAAGTCAACGTGAATCCGGACTAAAACTAAGATGTTCACGCAGTATAGGCCACACCCAGAGGAACATCTTGTTTTTACAACGATGCATAATTAAGTAAATAATGATACAAGACATGTGTACCATAATACTACAGTCTGCACAAAATTATGTTGAAAAAAATTCTGTAAACTTTATACATTTGAATTAAATTACCAGAGGATAATGCTTTAGCAGTCAATCTATAGGAGTGTTTCATCAATAAAATGAAAAACTCAATAACATACTTCTTCCAAATGAACCAAGACAGCATACATCTTATTGCACAATAAATATTTTATTTGTGTTATATCTGTTTTTACCCCAAAACAAATGTGACTTCATGTGATCAAGAACAAACTCTTATATTTATATTTCTGTATTAAAATAAGCCAACTTTCAAAAAAATACAAAAGTTAAAATATATTATATGTCTTTTATGTTACCCGAAAGTTAAAGAAAAAAAAAAAAGAAGTCTTGTGCTCCTGTCATGCACTAACTCAATTATTGCACACTTTAAATGGACCCTCATGCTTTACACATACACAGTTACATACACTACACTCCACAGAATTAAATCCCTTCTTACATTCTCTGCATCCCCTTTCTCCAAATACTCTACTTTCAATGTCTATTACTTGCCTTGTAAACATCTCATGCAGTGCCAAGTATTATATGGAAATATGCTGTGGTGTGTCTCTGTGATCCCTGGTCAGATATTCTCTCTCACTCACTTGTTGAAGATAATAATGAAGACAAAACACCCCAGAAACAAACAGGAACTGAAGATAGCTGTAGTACAGGCCTGGCAGAGCATCGTCTGGTGAGGTCTATGAGTTGTAGACTTCAGGCACTCATCGAATACAAAGGATTTGCAACCAAGTACAAAATATGACAACGTTATTTGTGTTAATTTATTACTTTTGGTCCCCTAAAATCTGGGAGTCTATAAAAAGGGCTGTAGTTTTTATACAGATCACCTGACATGGATGTAAATACCCAAACTAAAGCTTAGGGCTATATAAAAAAATTCTGTAATTTCTACACAGTGAAAACAAAATGTATAAAAATACCCTTTAATAAAAGCTGAGAATCTGCACTTTAACCACGTGTGAATTTTTCAATTACAAATCTAAAATTGCAGAGTAAAAAGCCAAATCAAGAAAAAATATGTCCTCATCCCCAACATTATGGAAGGCACTATATACTTCTGTATTTAAAGTCCACATACTTATAATAAATGGCAGCATATTCATTTTTGTAGAAAAATTTTGACATAAAATGTCCAGATATTTCAGTCCTCAGCTATCCATGTGTCTGCATATGTTGGTCTTGTTTTCAGCTGTCTCCCTGCTGAACCGTTGTAAGTTGCTTTTCCTTGTCTTCAATGGTCAGTCAGTCTGTGGTGTAGCTACATATTTTTCTGTGCCTACTGAAAACCCAGTCTGCCTGTCTCAAGTGTTTATCTTCCCTCTCAGATAATTCTCTGACATACTGAATTCTGGGTGTCAGCCTGATTTTAGTGTCCAGAACACTGATGGACACTTTTTTGTAGGAGTGTACTTTTTAAGGTGATTTAAAAATTGTGCATAGATATCATTGGCGTCTTTAAAAAAATAGTTTCTCCAAATAGACAACTTTTCAGAAAAAGAGAAAAATGGTTTTCTTCCTATATTACATTAGAGAAGTTATAATCAAACACAGCTTTGTAAAGAGACTTCATCAGTCATATCTCCAGGAAACATTGACAGTGCATAGCTGATGATGCAAGTTTTATATTATGGATCATGCTTAAAAATGCAAAAAATGGCGTAATAAGGTTTGTTTTTTAAATGACACCAATGATATGGTCCTCTTCATCTAACACACACAGCACTAAATACAAGAAATGGTATTCATAAGGCAAAGCAAAGCTGAGTCCTTATGAAGGTGGGAGGACCGGTGTCACAGGGAGCAGGGAGCACGCTCCTCAGCACACAGGTTACAGCTCCCATTCTGGAACACACAGTCCTATCTTCAGCCTTGAGGATTTGAACCCTGGGTGACCTCCGTGCATCTACTAGTCCCATGTCCTGCGGTGATGGTTCTCAGACCACAGTGTGCAGTCCCGTAGGTCCAGGTTCATTGTCATCACCCCCTCCCTCTGCAGTAGGAATGGAGAGTTGGAGCTCTGCCAGAGGACAGCTCATTGCTGATAAGACGGTGATTTGGGAAAGGCATTTGTTATGTCACTCTCATCCCTACTGCTTTTGACGTGAGAGTCAGGGTTTGGAACTGTGGAACTCCCGCCTTCTCTACCGTGAGAGACCATGTACAGGCTGCTCACTTTCTCTGCTGCTGCCCTCAGTGTCAGGATGCAGAACAGCGAGGTCGGATGCTCCTATATCAATCCACTGTCTTCTCCATCTCCCAGCCGTGCTCCTGATGGCTGAGCGGGGGATTTTGAGTAACGCGAGCGGGGTAAGGAGGGGAGGAGACTGCTCGCTCAGCCCTGGGAAAAAACGACCTCTGGGTGTCACCTGTCACCTGCAGAATCAGGAGAGCTCAGAACTGCACCGTCTCCTCCAGGCTTGGAGCTCCGCCCCCGCCGCACACACCAGCAGATAACCCTCACACCTCACCTGCGGCCAGCGCACCTGCCAGGGAGGGATGGCGGGCAAAGAAATGCTTTCAGCTGTTAGAAATAGATAAATCCAATCTAATCTGGGCCTTTTGATCATTGAGCAGAACAAAAAAAATATTTTATTCACATGCATCAGTGATTGTGACTATAGGGCGTCTGTCTATAAGAATTTATAGAAATTCTTTAAAAAGAATTTGGCTTCTGGGAAGAATGAGGTGAAGTACTGTAATTTATGACTTAACAAAAGGTGAGTGAATGCACCAGTATATTCCTACCCTGTGGAACAGCAGCAGGTGCCGGTTCAGAGGGATGACCAGTGGGTAATGGCAGGCAGGGGGCGCTACTGAGTTCTGTAAACACATGGACGATCAGTATTGCATAGTAGTGGTGCATAGACCGAGGCTGAGTGTGGAATAGAGAAATGGCACCACAATCTCCAGACTCTTACACTACATGGTTGAAATATTGTAATACCCAAGTACACTGGAAGTGGACCATTCAAAAGTTATATTGAAAACTTTACATTGCCTCATACCATGACAGCAGTTTCAGAAAGCCATCTCAAACCTTACAGTGATGGACATTTTGACTTCACACCTTCTTGCCAGCAGATCAACGACATAAATACGACCTGATTTTGTTTTTAGGAACAACGCAGAATGATGTTCTGTGTTACCTAAACTCTGAGTTTATATGAGTTCAAAATGGGTAAAATGTACTCCATCACTATTAATTTAACAATGAGAATTTAGCTGTGTAGAACAATCATTGAATAAGTGCACTACCATCAATATTAATAGAAATAAACCAAATACACTATTTTCTGCGACACATAGCTTGTTAAGACATGCATAAACAAAAAATAACGAGAAGTCATCTCATAACCTGTTAGTTAGTTGACTAGGTACAAAGAACTGTCTGCATACAGAGACCACCCTCCCAGGGCAGCTCTGAGCCCTGATTGGCTGCAAATTGAGCAAAGAAAGGTGCGTGGGAAGTTAGCTTACATCCCCTGTGGGATCCAGGAAGTGATCAGGCAAAGAGAGGCGGGACAGGCAGACGCTCAGCTCTGTGGTCAGAGAAGACAAAGGTAGGTTAGGGCAGCCCCCGATGCGTGACTGCGTAGCCTAGTGTCCGCAGTGCACTGTCTGCACAGATAACTGCTCTCCTGCAGGACAGGCTGTGTAGCTGGCTGTGTGATAACATGCAGATATGGTGGAGGGAACTGCATGACTGTGGGAAGTGAAGGCATGACTGTGTCACTGAGAGACCATTAGATCCTCTGAGATGAACAGGAATGGAAAGAAATGGAGAGGACAGAAGCCGGCAAGAGCAGTGCTCGGGAAAGAGACACATTCAGTTTCAGCCAAGCACCAACCAGCTCACTTGAAAACTCTGCCAAAGCAGGACTGTCCTCCTCCAGTATGTGCACTCTGTGGTCCACATCATAATGACTGCAGTTGAACTTTACATTACATTTAGTCATTTTTTTTTAGCATATTAGCATTTTCAGAGTGATTTACAAAAGTGCATACAAAACCATTTAAGGAACAATACCTATGAGTTTTATTCGTATCAAACCTGATGATGGGTGTCATTATGCACGTATACAACAGAACATTATGTGCCACATTAGCTGTAAATGGGTAAAAACCCTTTTTAAGTATTATAATAGTGCTAAAGTTAAGCCTTGTATCCAAAGTTTAGAAGCCCCCTCAGTTTTTCTAATTTACACATGAAGTACCATCATCCCAGGCCTACTCTGGGATGAAAGTTATCACTGTGTTCTGAACAACATATCCCCCCCACGCAGGCAGATGCCCGTGTGAATTCTTTTAACTTTAAGAGCTGCAAAAACTCTTGTATTCTGCCTTTGGTCTTACACTCACTGTGAGCAGGGATTATCTTGAACATGGGTGTCAGAATCCAGCCCTCAAGACTTTCATTGGTTACTGATTAAAAGTCAAACAAACCAATATACACAGCCCTCCAGGACTTCTGTTTGACAGTCCTGATCTGGAAACACAAGACTGGCCTTCCCTCTGCTAATTTTCACCATGGAGAGTGCAAGCATGAAATATTTCTGTGGATATGTGGATTTCTGTGTTTCACAGCTCACCAGAACCAATCATGAGATGTGTAAACACAGTTTTTTAACCTTATTTAAGGGGGAATTCTGCACTATCCATGCACTAAACATGAACAAAACAGTTGGAGTTACAAGGCAGAACCATGACTGGATGATAAATACTGAGAGGATGAGGTAGTGAGTACACGAGTGAATGAGTAGGTGAGTGAATGTGTGACTGGGTGGATGGAGAAAATTATACTCGCCTGCCTCCCTGTTGACCCGTAGGCTCTGTACCTCCACCTTCAGCCTCTCCATCTCTTTCTCCAGCTCCTCATTCCTCCTCTCCACCTCCTGCAGCCGTCTGGGTGGAGACATAAATATATAAAAATAGTTGGGCTGACCAAGGACGATATTTGTTATTATATCCAGACACTATGATCTATCTATTTATCTATTATTATCTATTACCTTAAGGTTTCTGTGAGACTGCACCCACTGATTTAAAGAAAGTTTGGACAATAGAGTAGAATTATTGTATACCCATTCTTCCTAATGGCTGGTTCAGATCAAGAAGCCATCAGGTGACCGGACAATTTTAGACCGGAATAGAATTTTTCAACTTATGTCTCATCATTATGGAAACAGTAATATTCTATTTGCTGTCCATTCTATTGATGGGGGCTCAGTAACACACTTTTTCAGTTAACAGAGTTCTCTGGACATGCTGTCACATTAGCCTGGTACCTGGGCAGTTCTTCATTGTGTGCTGTGCTCTGGTCAGTGTTGTCCTCAGTGCACAGGAACTCTGCAGTACCTTGCTGCAACACTAGGGGTAGCTCCATCAATGCAGGGAGCTGAGCTGGCAGGCTCTCTGTTAGCTGCCACATCTGACTCTGTAACAGCGCACAAGAGTTCAAAAGGTTTGCAGTGGTGCATTGTAGGCGTGTTTTTTGGTAATAGACAGTGCCCTCACCAGTTTCTCCTGAAACAGCAGACTACCACGGCCTCTGATTCGCTGGTTGTCAATCTCCATCATGATGTCATGACTACGGTCTTGAGCACCTGTCTCTCTGTGGGGAATGTGACAGGGACAAAGACAATTGTTTATATTTCAGTTTCATGCACTTGTTAAAAAAACAAGTTCAGGGATGAACAGTATTACATGGTGTTGACCTCATGCAAATTCATAGAAACCTTTTGATTTAACAAGTGTTGTCATTTTTTAGGTTTTCAAATGAAAGCCACAACTTTGTTTAGAGGAGCCAGAGATACTAGAAATGTAAGCAAAATTCTAGCACCAGTATATTTGTCCACCAGTGAGTGTGTTTAACCTAAGCAAATGTACAATTTTCAGGTCACAGAAGGATGCCCCTCCTAATATCCAAGATTCACTGGTACACATGGCAGGCCTGAATACCTGTTTAGGAAACACGCTTAATTTTGCTTAGGCTATGCCCCAATAGCCTGATTAATTTGAGAATACTGATTTTCAGGACCTAAATATTATAACCACAGGCAGAGGCACTTGAGTTTTTAGCAAGCACACACATCAGGAGTTTCTGCACATTGACAGATTATGGCAGGAGAAACTGTTTAGCAATTAAACCAAATATTAGTGGCTCCCAGAGACATTTACAGCCTGAAAATCAGTATTTCCTGAGTAATCAAGAAAAAATAACACCCTTGCTTAATCCTTTTATTAAGCACTTCAGAAATGAATAAATCTGTTCAGTTGATTTGTTTAGGAGACAGTATGATAATGCATGTGAGGTTACCTGGTGGCAGTGTAGGAGTAGCCTACAAAGGCCAGGTGAACCCCCACAGGTGCTCTGTCCATCACGTCACACAGTGTCTCCTGCGGGGACAAACACACACATATAGTCAAGTTCTGTGAGAATGTCAAACACGGCAATTCAAACATAGCTCAGCAACATACACACAGGCGCACCAGTGCACACACTCATCAAAGCGTTCAGAAGTCTTTACAGGACAGTGTATGGTTATATGTCTTATTGTGGCTTTCTGTGTGTTTGCATTGACTCTGAATGGGTGGAATGGTGCCTGACTAAATTCTGCTTTGTCATTCTCTATGTCATTTTCTGTGCCATGTTTTAATGTAACTTTCTTATCTGAACATGTGAAAACACTTTGTCAGAAAAAAGTAAATAAAAAATTGCATTTATAATAAAAAACAGAAAGTCTATAATAAAAATAATAATTTGGGGCCTGGGCTACTTATCTATTAAAAGAAAAAAAACATCTATCAGTTCTGCCGGTACCATTTCGCTGAGGCAATCGTCCACCATGTCGAAGTTGGAGGTGTCAGTGGCGTTTGTGACCTCAGGCTGATAGGGGGCGGGGTGGTGGTGCAGAGAGCCCCATTCCAAGCCGGAGAAGAAGCAGTGATTCCTAAAATCCCCGAATCCCACTGCCCCCAGACGTTCCTCCCTCTCGCAGATCAGTCCCTTAATAAGGGAGCGTGCCTCTGCCGAAACATCTGGCCCCGATGCTGGGAACTCAAAGTGCTCCTGAAACAGATAGCCATCATGCTTAACCACACCATGCAGGCATGGATGAACCCTTAGCGAGCTACCTTACTAGCTATGTTATGAAGCCATGGATGTCATTATGAACAAATAATAACTGTGATGATACTAGCGTGCAATGCTTGATTACAAATGTTCAGTGTGCAAGAGCTCAAAGTGTTTCTGCAACAGGTAGCTAACGTGCTAACTATGTTACACAGGCATGAATGATAAGCAATTTAGCTAGCTCACAAGCCATGAAATAATGCTAATCATGTTGGTCTATGCATGATTCAAAGTCCAAGAACTGAAAGTACTCCTGCCACAGGTAACCATAGTACTAACTGACTAGCTTTATTAATGATAAATTAATCTGTATGCATTAAGGGTTCCGGAAACACCAATTTGTTGTATACTCAGGTGTGTGAAATACAGGCAGGTTATGCAGTATGCTCATGTGAGAAACTATAAATATTAAGCTTGTGCCTCACTCAGTACAGGAGCAACAATATCCACTTCAATATTTTGTATATGCATGGTTCATTTACCTCACACTCTCTTTAATGTTGTGTTTCACATGACAGATTCTCACATGTATTCATTTGAAACACGCCTGGGACAGAGAGGGTGGGCAGGTGTGAACGGCGCACCTGAAAGTGGATGATCTTGGCGTAGGTTTCGGTGATGGACTCAGCATAGAAGGGCATGGTCCCAAACAGCATCTCAAAGGCGCAGATGCCCAGGGCCCACCAGTCACACTCCGGGCCGTAGCGCCCTCCCCCCTCCACCGCCCGCAGAATCTCCGGCGACAGGTAGTCTGGCGTCCCCACCGCCAGAGAGGAATGCACCTGGGGGGCCACACAGGGCAAACACATGCACACTCTTCACATAGCTGACAAATGGTCCAGCACAGAAAACACTGGTCTTTTGTCTGTCAGTTGTTTGCATGTCTGGTGATATGCAAAATCAAACGCTTGTTGATGTCTTCCATTGCTGATAATTTAATCTCTAGACAAATCCATTCCAGTCGTGCGTGTTCAGCCACCCACAGTTTCTTTTATAATCTGAAAAATAATCTTGATTTTATTTGTGATGTCATAACTGTGACATCACTGAAATCCTATAACTCATGGCCACTCAGAGTCTATCAGTGTTCTGTTAGTGTTCTCTGTGTCCCCTCACCATGCCGTCCTCCTGCAGCCTCAGGCAGGAACCAAAGTCCCCGAGCCTCACGTGCCCCTCTGCCGTGAGCAGGATGTTGTCTGGCTTGATGTCCCTGAAAAAGCAAACACACACATGCACGCACGCATGCACACACAGAATAGTGTCGTGAACACAATCCGTCAGACACACCTGACAGTTTGGTTACCTTAGTTAGACTCTACCTGCATGTGAGTGTACCTGTGATAGACAGTTTACCTGTGTGTTAGGGCTGTGCTCAAAATGTCAATATGGCAATACATTGTAACTTCACCTCTCGACAGTCCATGAACCCAAAGAGTGACTGCCATATTGACACGTTAATAGTTTTAAAAATAATTTCCTATGACGTGTTCATTTTTATTACCAGTAAGGTGCTGTTTTTAATTTTAAAATAAAATTAAGCATACACAAGCATTCAGCACCTGTGACAGACAGCTTACCTGTGTATGAATGTACCTTCGACAGACAGTTTACTAATGTATGAGTATATCTGTGAGCTCAACTTTACCTGTATTTAAATGTACCTTAATGAGACAATGTATTTTTGTATGCCTGTACCTGTGAGAGATGGAATACCTGTGCACATAGCCCAGGCGGTGGACTGATTCAATGGCCATCACCATCTCTGCCAGGTAGAACTGGGCCATGTCCTCAGGAATGTGATCACCAAATTTACTTAGCAGAGTCAACAGGTCACCCCCTACATAGTAATCCATCACCAGGTACTGAGACAGAAAGAAAGTCCGTACATGTAAAATTTCAGAATTCAGATGAAATCTCACTAAATAAAAACAGATCCCTCTTATATGGCAACAGAGCCAACCTTTCCTCTAATTATGTTGATATACAGTGCAGTCCGTACGTATTTGGACAGTGACACAATTATTAGTATTATTATTTTGTTGTCAATGTACTTTGGATCTGAAATGAAACAATGAATATCAGGTTAAAGTGCAGACTGTTAGCTTGAATTTACAGGTATTTACATCCATATCTAGTGAACCAGAATTGCAGCCATGTAATACATAGTACCCCCATTTTGGGGAACCAAAAGTATTGGACAAATTAACGCAATCCTAAATAAAGTCATCATATTTAATACTTAGTTGTAAATCCTTTGCATTTGATGACTGCCTAAAGTCCGTGAGACATAGACATCGCCATAACTTCATGAGAAAACACTGTAAATTCTGCACTCTTTCAGTTTGTATCAATGTGAGCATGAATTTAATAAGGTTAATGTCAAAAGTAAGAAATTGACCAGTGTATTAACAAACCATGGTCTTAACTAGGCCATCAAGGATGTATCCATTTGTAGGAGACACACCAGGTAGTTGTCGTCCTGGAAAGCGTAGTGCAGTTCAGTGATCCAGCGCCGATCCCCTTTCACCAGGACCTCCCGTTCCTCCTGGTAACATGCCGTCTGCAAGCACGCACAGCACAGACTGTAAGCTCGCCTTCATATCTCTGTACGGTTTTTACTTTTTATTTTCTTACCAGTAGATTATCCTTCACCCCAGGTTTCTGTAGTTCTAGCTTGGCTTCCAACAGCTTTCATTCTAGCTTGCTTTAAGCCCAAGATTAAAACACCACATCAAAATGTTACGTGCTAAATAAATTCTACATATGTTCGCACTTTCAGCTCGGAGTTTATATGAATCAGACAGGGGAGTTTATGTCTTCTATCGCAGTTGATTTAATGCTGATCATTTCTTTGCTATCTGTTTCAGTGTTAGCTGGTTTTTGTGACATCTTTGATTCGTATGCATCTTACCTCTCCGCGCTTCAGCATGTCCCACTTGTTCATGATCTTCAAGGCATACACTTGCCGCGACCTACGCATGCGCGCCAAGGCAACCTGCGGATGCAGATTGCGCATTTGTGAGGATGGAGCATGTGCAAATCATTGGGTTCTGTAGTAAGAGATGATTGACAATGATTGTCATATCTGTGCTATTACTCACTATGAAACGCAGAAGAGAAAGTATTTCAAACTCAAGTGGTCCGTTGTCAATTTTAGAATAATGCACAGGTGTACCAAAATACTGGTGGGTGGATTTCTACTCAATAGGGTCTGGAAACAGTATAGTGTTTCTCCTTTTTTAAATTGGCCAAGTTTTGGTGACAAAATAATATTTCTAAGCCCTTTTAAGGTTCATTCAGAAACCTTGGATAATATGTGACAATTTAAGAAAACAAGACAAGATAAAACTGGCTATTGTGCACATGTGTGTACACATGAGTCTAGGTGATCTATGACCCGTTGTTGACCTGCTAAGAATCTTGGAGTGGTACTGGATGACTCTTTCTATGAACAGAGGCATGTTGACTCTATCAAATATAAACCTTTATTCAACAAACAAACAATGTTTCGATGCTGTGTGGATCTTCGTCAGGTAAAACTTTACAAAATGTTCAACCCCCATATATATATTCAAACCCTACATGCCAGCCAGATCCCTCCGTTCTGCTACCTCAGGACGCCTAGCACCTCCCCCTCTTCGCACCTGCACTTCCAGAACACGTCTCCTGTCTGTTCTGGCCCCACGATGGTGGAATGACCTCCCTGTGGAGGTCAGAACAGCTGAGACTGTGACCCATTTCAAACGACGACTGAAGACCCACCTCTTCAGGCTGCACCTCTCCCCATCCCTCCCTTCCCCCCCTGTAAATGACTAAACTTAGGGTTGTAACTAGGCAGCTGTTTAATAGGTGACTTAGTTGATGCGCCAGTCTTAACGACTACTTGTATTTTTATTTATTTTTATTTTTCCATAGATTGCGTTGTTGCCGTTCTCGTTGTTAGTGTTAATCAGTTTAACCACCAGGGTCCAGGTTGAACTATGCGGTTGTTCCCTGTACTTGGACTGGTACTTCTCTCTAGGGGTTTCGTCATACTTGTTCCTGGTTATGGTTATACACTTTGTTGTACGTCGCTCTGGATAAGAGCGTCTGCCAAATGCCTGTAATGTAATGTAATGTAATGTAATGTAATATACATACCATAAGACATGCCATCTGATTAGCCGGGAAGAGTTTTACCTGATGAAGATCCATACAGGATCTAAATGTTTGTTTGTTGAATAAAGGTATATATTTGAGTTTCAGTGTGCAGGCTTCACTGAATTATTCATGTTGCTTGCCTGGCCCAGGACCTGGTTTGATATGCATGTATTCACCATCATTACCCAAATATTTGTTGCCATCAAGAACTGGAATTGAATTGAATTCCAATGGGGATAATTGTGTTAAAGTAATACTGGGTCCAGCCATTAGGGGCAGAATTCTTCCATTTACCAGTGCTCTGAAGCCTCACTCTGGGGCCTTGGTGTGAATACAAGCCAACTGTCACTGTATGTACTGATGAGGGAATAGGTGTAGCTGTCATAAGATATCAGTAAGACACTGATGTAAACAAATAGTTTGATCTGCTGTGAAGAGCAGCGTCTGCTGTTGGATTGAAACAAGTCAGTGATTGACAGCTGTAATTCCTCCCAATGTGGTGTTCATGAAACCTCACGGTCTCATCACATCCTCCAGAGCCTCCATGTACAGCAGGAAATCCACTGGGCCTTAGCCCTGCCCCCCCCCACCCCTCACCTCACTGAAAGTTCCTCGGCCAATCACTTTGAGGATGTCAAAGTCCTCCCTCTGGATGCGGGTCTTCTTCACCTGTCTCACCAGGGGTTCCGCTGACATAAGAGGAGAGAGAGACAGTAAGGTTGGTCTGGCCAGTGATTACTGACACTGATGAATGGCTGACACAGACCTGGGCCATAGTCTTAACATATCATAGAATAAGAGTGCTGATCTAATATGAGGTAGACATTCTAGCTCATAATGGATAAGAATAATGAACAGCAGAAACCTGAGAAACTCTGAGATGAGCACTCCTTCTCACATTCGTTCTTGGCTGAAATACAGGATGTAATGGATCGTTTCCAACCCTACCTCAATAGGATACTCCATGGGATAGCCCATGTAATGAAGGAGCCAGAATGAATCAAACATACTTAGACTTTTTCAGGCTATATGCCATTAAGTAAAGTCCTCCAGATTCATCTCAATAAAATGTGTTTTGCTCAATATATTGAAATACAGTGCCCGGAAGTTTAATGTCAGTGAAAATTAACACGCATTGACACTCATGGTTGTGATTCATTGGTCTGACCACTCTGTTTGGGTCATACATTTTCAAGCATGCCAAATTCAGTTAAATGTTTGTGGCACAGGAACATATCAAACTATTGGAAGCAGTAACACACCATACTACTTGGTTGAAACAAAAGCCGACACCCACACTGGCCCTTTCTGGTGAAAAAAGAGCCCGTGTGCACCCCTGCTTTAAAACATGAAAGCACATAATCAAGAAAAAATAACAGCTTGTTAAAATTCTGGGATTGCGATTGTGGTTGGAACAAAAACCAGCATAAACGGGGGTCCCCAGGACCGAGTTTGACAACCACTGACTTAGATAGATCTGGATTTCATTCTAGACCAGAGATGGATTGATGCTGGTTCTGAACTCGCAGTTATGCACTGTTAAAGAAGCTACTCAATTGTAATATGAATATAAACAGATGTCACCAAAACAGTGACAAAACATGAGGAGGTTTCACACCTTCAGAATTAAGAAGGGTTATTTTTACAGTGTAGCTGAATTTTCTGGAATGTTCCCAGCATCTAGTGTGAAGGCATATCAAGAGGTTATTTAATTCTGACAAACCGGTACATGTTTTAAGTTTGATGTTGTTCACTCTGAAATGGCCTTGTGTTCGGAGGCCAGACAGAGCAGGGAAAGCAGTCCATTTCTCCTTTAAGAAAGCAACAGGTCAGAAATAGAACAGATGCTTCTAAGAATAGCTGCCAGTGTTTAAGACTTTTTTAAGGCAAGTATTCCAGGGCTGCTGACTTTTCTTCTTCCCTGGTCTCCCGCATAGACCCTGCCCTCCCAGCCTGGGAGGAATGCAAGAGAGACTAAGGCAACAGTGTAAACTGTTCTGGTGGAAAGAACGGGGAAGAAGCTTCTAGAAATCGCTGGCCCCACTCAGCCCCACTCGGCGTCACAGGCACTGCACAAGTACTGCTGCACTAACTGCACTTTCTGGCACTGGAAGTACCATACTGGGAGTGACCCCCCCGTTTTATTGATACTCTGGGATGTGGTTACTTAAGACTGTGTTACAGAGATAACTCTGTGTACCAGGTCATGGAATCACCAAACTATGCAAGCAGCTACCTGGGCCAAGGTTTGAATGAAACAGAAAAAAACTATGGAATGTTCTGAAAGGACTCTGGAGTAAAGGAACAAACATTCTATTATTTGTTCTCTAACTGGGAGTGGATTACAGGTTAGGAATCCATTGAAGTAAGCAACAGGCCTCATCAATGCCCTACTTCCAGCCTTTTTATAGAATAATAAACTGTAAACACAATGATAAAAAAAAATCCCCAACACAGTAAATGTAGTATATGCATTACAGTGATTTCAAAACTTGGGTTCCGGAGGATCACATTGTATTTCTGTTTTTCAGCATTTAAGTGGTTAATTTAAGTCACTGATTGGTTAAGGAGTTCACACATCCTGATTCCAAAGTCTAAACTGGCTACTGATTGAAAGGAAACCACAACAAAACTACAGACACTGCCAGCCTCCAGAACAGGAGTTTGAGAAAGGCATATATCCAAATAAAAAAAG
This sequence comes from Anguilla anguilla, assembly GCF_013347855.1. Classification (NCBI taxonomy): domain Eukaryota; kingdom Metazoa; phylum Chordata; class Actinopteri; order Anguilliformes; family Anguillidae; genus Anguilla; species Anguilla anguilla. The sequence continues at coordinate 29,339,394 of NC_049209.1, forward strand.
GAAAATAGGCATTGAGCTGTGTGACAAAATGTATATATCTAATGACAGGACCCTCGCCCCCCTTCCTTACCAATGAAAAGTGTGGATTGCCATTGGACAGAGAGGCGCATGTAAGTTGTCATCAGCTGGAGCTGTGCAAGAGAGGTGGGCCACTAGACTCCACAGTACCAGGGTCTATGTATTGTGGGAGTTTGAGTTTCACTCAGAGTACAATGGAAGGTGACCCAGGTAAGATGGCAAGGCTGTACAAGTCCATAACTGGCAGAAATGGGTCAGATTATAATAAGATTCAAAATTCAATATACTTCCCAAATAAATGTATATTTGAACCATGATAAAAAATCAGGCAAAGGTTTCTTTGCAGGTCACAGAGAATTATAAGCTGTACAAAAATACAACGGCAACCTGTATCAAATATGAAATACATTCATACTAATGCATTTAGAAATGAATTTATTTGAAGTACAGCAAACATTAAATTCTCAAACCTATTTGTTACTTTTGACATTGATGATGACTTTGTCTCTAATATTGCCTACATCTTTGTGTATGAACCTTTGTAATTTGCTCTGAATAAGGGGGATGCTAATAGCTAAATGTAAACATATATTGCCAACCCTCGTGACAGGTACAGGAGATCGCTGACCTCCACAGAACTCTCTGCAGAAACTGACCATGTTGAAACATTTTATCGAGATATTTCATGCAATATATTGGCAAATATAGAAATGTATCTGCTTTCAGATATTTCAATATACTATATATACATTTACCAATACATAAAAAACTTTTTTATTTTTTACAATATATTGCAGTATGTTCTATTTCAGTAAGGGCTGTCTTGACAACGGACCCCTGTGACAGTGAGTGATCACGGCAATTGCCGTGCTTTGTGATGCAGTGGAAAGTTCCGTGCGAATGCATGACTCCATCCCCCTGTGCTTGCTGTGTTTATCCCCCAACCCCCCACTAGTGGACTGAAGCCAGCCTGCCTGCCAGCCTCATAAATGGAAATATCTCGGGCAGACACACAAGCACAGACCCGATAGTGTCTCCCTTGTCATCTCCCTCTCCTCTCTCTCTCTTGATTCAATTCTCTGAAATTAATTCAATTTGAATGGATGCCCTTTTCCCTCTTTCGCTCTCTCACTCTTTGCAGACACAGTGTCCCCTACAGTGCGCTGAGTCTCGTCCAATATCTTCTGCAGTATCTGTGAAGGTTTTTATTTATATCTCATTTTTCATCTCTATCTCTCCTTCTCTTTCTCATTTATACTCTTCTTTCTCTCCCCCAGCTGTTATGTCTCTTTCTCAGTCACACATGCAGTATAAACGCAGTGCCACCTGCAGTGTGCTTGCCTGGGTCCAGACCTTCGAATCCTGCTGTCTGCAGATTCAGGAAATGAAGTGTAACGAGTTGAAAGTTCTGATATCAAACTAGCAGCGTGCTGAATAACACAGTGTATCTTTAGGACGGGACACAGATAATGTGCAGGGCCAAGATTCACTCCCAGCAGCTCTGAACAGTGGAGTCTCCCGCACTTTGTCACCATAGCCAAGAGAAGGCCATCTCTGCTCTTCCTCTTCCTCCTTCTGTCCCTATTTCTTGACGGATTCCTCACAGACATGGATCAGAGGTGTGTGAAGACTGCCCTGGATCAGTCCAGTCCTCTAACGGTGTTTGGATGTCATTTTCATTCAGACTTTTTTTTTGTCATTTCAGAATGCTGGAAAAGGGAGAGAGTCACAGTTTGTTCCTGCTCGTGTTGACTCTGGCCACGTCCCCAGCTGTTTCTCATCTGACCGTGACGGGAGGGCCATGTTGGGACTGACCATCCCAGCCTCCCTTAAATTAAGAGCACACCCCTGACTGCACTCGGGACCCCAGGAGAGCACCCTTGACATACAGGATACTTGGTGGGAAGGGCACAGGCTGACTAATGCGACAATTCAGTACATTGTCACATAAGTACTAAGAGCTGGCTTTAGAGTTTTAAGACTCATTTTATTACTTTGTAGTTTTCCACTAAAATGATTTTTCTTATTATCTTATTATCATGTACATTTCTGTTACCCCATTGGAAGATAATTGGGATAAATTTTTTTTCTCAAATCATTTTTCGTATTTTTAAAACATTTAAACAATATATACACACCCCCTTGGTTCAAACTTCAATATAAAACCCTTGCAATATTATTTTAATAAGATGCAATGCCATGACAGAAAAACATTGTGGTGCTAAATCTCCTCAAAAAATTCTAATCCAAAATCAGTATCATCCAATAAGCAGAGCTTGAGTCAGGGAAAAAAGGTAGAGCTCCAGAAAACAGGAAGCAGGAACAAAACACTGCTTCACCACAATTTCGTTTCTATATACGCTGCAGTGCAGAAACACACACACAGAAACACACACACACACACGCACACACACGTCACAGGCCACATGCACATGCACAAGGCAAAAAAAACGTGTTTAAAAACATTTAAATGTGTATGTTTTTATGCTTATGTTTTGTGTATGAGTCATTAATAGCTATGCTGAAACCATATTAAATTAAACAGTGCAGGCTGAGGATGGGTACCCCAGACTGACAAGACAATAAGGGGGGGGGGGGGGGGGCAGTGGCGGTGCTGGGGGGGGGGGAAGCAGTGGCGGTGCTAAGGGGGGGCCATGCACACACACACACACACATACACACACACACACACACACACATAGGCAGGCATGCGCATCCATCCGCACATATATACAATCCCAAATACACAAATACACACACTAGAGGACAGGGCCCCTCACAGTGCTGCAATGCCCTCTAATTCCAGTAACAGACATGGCTGCTGTCAGATTGAAACCAGCAGAAATAGTTCTGAATCACACGGTCAGCAGTGTGTTGGCTTTCACGTGCTGGTACTGATTCCTGGGCAGGACACTGCTGTTGTAGCCTTGTATCTGACTGTAAAAATGGATGCATTACATTTTTACATTTATTTGGCAGACGCTTTTATCCAAAGCGACGTACAAAAAGTGCATTTCATGGTCATAGACAACTGCTAAACACAGGCTCAGTAAGGTACAATACTTATTTAGTACAGCTATTTCTAGCCAAGAACGCAGTTTAGTTCACACAGTGAACACTATTCAGACCTAACCTCTGCAAAGCCAACTAGGCAGAAGAATAAGCTACAGTATTAGGACAAATACAAATTACGTATTGCAAATGGTATGGATAAGAGTGCCTGCTAAATGCCTGTAATGCAATGTAACGTACTCTCTATTTCTGATCTACTGCCCATGCCTGTGCACTAAATTCATTATTACCCATCCAAGGTATCCCACAGTGCTCACCAGGACCAAAACCAAGGTTCAGAGACCTTTGGGGTGTTCAGTACCAGGGCCCTGTTTCACCTTAACTCTCCCAAATCTGGCACATGGAATGAAATAAAAAGAGCTGTTCCTGGTTGTTCAGTGCAGTTGTCCAACGAATTCAGCAATCCTACTTCATGAAATACCAGGCGTGACAGGTCTGTCACAGTGCTTGATACTCAAGTTCAGGAATATCAAACTCATACCCTGGAGGGCTGCAGTGTCTGCAGGTTTTTGGATCTTCTTCGCAGTCTGCAGCCAATTTAGCTCTTAGAAAGAAGGTGTGTTGACTCTTTAGCCAATCATTGATTTAAATTCAGTAACTGAGTGTTGAGATGCATGGAACACCAGAAGGCACATGCCCTCAGGCCTGGACTTTGAGTTCCTTGTTCTAGACTGTGATTATAAATTACATTTATAAAAGAACAGCAGGACAGATATGATATGAAAGCACTCAATGAATGAAATAATACCTTGATAAAAAAATAAAGTTGATAAAAATATACACACTGAAAATCTGACTGCTGCCTTTACACTGATAAAACACCATGGCTAATCATTTCTGCGATTTGATTTATTGTACCTGGAGGTGAAGGGATAACACAAACTGTATCCATCGTTCCTCCTCTGCTATGCTGCATATAAATATCTTGTGAATCTCAGCTCAAGTGTGATTTCTCTCAGCTCCAAAGAGGAATCAACCCGGGTAAATGAGATTCCAGAATGATGAAAGTGCTGAAGAATGAATCAAACCAGGTAACTGCTGTTGCCAGAGTCTGGTGAATGCATTATGTACTCTGTCACCTATCCACGGGAACACATGCACAGGCACGCAGGCACACAGGCACACACACACATACACACGCACATACACAGTAGGAACACAGGAAGAAAAACATAAGAATATTAAATTATAATGATAACCCATTCAGCCCATGAAGACTATTCATATACTTACAAACCACCCCAAAAATAATATGCTGAAGTATGCTATTTTATACTTAAGTGTACTTTAAGTGTAAATAAAAAAAATACCAAGAATGCATATTATAGTATTTAATCACATGGAACAGGGTATCACACACAGCGTCAAACCTGGATTTGAACACCCCGAGGGTCTCTGCTTTTATTACATGACCTGGCAACCTATTGTACCCACTGACAGCTCCCTGTGCAAAATAATACTTCTAGCGCAGGCTTCAAGTCCATCAGAGAAAGGCATAGTCAAGGAGAAGAAGCTGTCATCCTTTGCATGAGAGGTTAAGCTAAAGTTCTGACTCATTGCACAGTAAAATTACAAAATCATTCAAATCTTTAAATAAAATCTAAGAGTTACATGAACCCTATAGAGATCAAATGTACTCTATCAGAACAAAATATAATCAATCAGAGTTGATTCACTGCTGTGCAAACATTTTACAGTGTGTGGTCTTTAAAGAGCCCATGGTAGGTAGGGGGTGTTAATGCTGGGGTCCTGGTCAAATGTTTACCATGAACTATCTGTCTAATCTTCATCTGACCACATACTCATCTGATCTCTCTTGCATCCCCTACCTACTTTGACTCCCATGTCATGTGACCACAAAAGAGAACTGAGTTCTCCGCTGACATATGGCTTAATGAAGGTAAAAAAAAATAAATAAAAAGGAGGGAGAGAGAGAGAGATAACTGACCCCACTGCAGGAATCCCGCGATATACTTCTCCCGGGCGAGGGGCGATGCTCGAAATTCCTGGTACACGCCCACCAGCAGGTCCAGCAGTGTCTGGAGGCCCACGGGCCCTGAAAACTGGTCCATCAGGCCCGATTCTGGGGGTCCAGGGTCCGCAGACATGGTGCCCCTTCCAGGGATTCACAGGCCCCCCTGGTACCCCATGGTCCCCATGGAGGGTGTGGCCACGGGCCTACCGGATTCCCACTTCTCCCAGACTCCCCTTCCTCTCTGTCGCTTCTCTTTGCAGTCAATGTCACACTGCTTATCTCCTCTGCTCTCTCCTCCCTGACCTCTTCTGAGCTTTTCTCCTCTTTCCGTCTGTCAGCTTTTGGCTTCAACTTTGGCACCCCCCCTCCCCCTTTTCTCCCTCTCTTTCTTCCTTTTGGTCTGTCTGTAGCTCTCCCAGGCTTTTCCTTTCCCCGTGTCTCTACAGCATCTGTCAAGCCCAGCTGTGATTTCAGCTCTGGCTTCAGTCCTTTTTTGGTGTGTGTGTGTCTCTCTCTCTCTCTCTCACTCTCTCTCTCTCTCTCTCCCCCTCGCTCTCACTCTTGTGATTTTTTTATTGCAGCGCTCCGTGTTGTGTGTTTTTTATCGCTCACTTCTCTATTTGCTCTCAGGTTTGCCTTTGTCTTCTCCCTTCCTGTCCAGCCCGTCTCTCTTCCTCTTTTTGCACTGCTCTCTTCCCAGCCTCCCTCCCTGTTCTGGTCTCTCTGCGGCTGACTGGCTTCTCGCAGCTGGCCTCAAAATGCTGTGCATCGGTTAGGAGTGGAGACATACCTGCCGGTTACCTCCATCCGTCCATCTCTTTCTATCTGTCTCTCTCACCGATATTAATCAAAGACCTGTTTTGCAGTTTGTGTTTATGCCTTAAAGTGTCCAGGAGTGTATTGCTGTTTTTTATGGCTTAAACCTTGTTACCCATCTCTATGCTTTGTGTGTCACTCCTCCTTCCTCTTCCACCCCTACCACTCTCTCCTCTTCCTCCAACTTCAACTTTCACTTGCTCAGTTGCCCAGTCCTATTTTTCCTCTTTCTGTCTTTTCCTCTTCCCCTTGCTGCTTCTCCTCTTTACCCTTCTTAGGGTTGGTTCTCATTGTTTATCATTGACCTGCTCTCGCTCTCTCTGCGTGTCTTTCTCTCTCTCTCTTGTCCTCATAACTTTTTTCTTCTCTGTTTTCCTTTCCCAGCAGACTCCCGCCCTACTCTGTCTTCTGTTTATAAGCACTCCCCCATCCAGCTACCCCTATTCTCTCTCTCTCTTTCTTTTCCCCTATATATGTGTGTCACTGTGCATGTTTTTCCATGTGTCACCATGCTTTCAGGAACAGCTACAGAATGAGGAATGTTTTACTAAGGAAGAGAGGGTTGGGCTTCACCAGGCTGGAAGATCAGCTGGCTTAACTCTTGGCATCCCTGTCTACAGCAGGGTCAGTAGAGCAGTGATGCTGGGATTGGAAGATCAAATTCTCCAACCACTGCCAAGCAACACTGGAGACAGGAGAACCAAGCCAGTGCCTGAACAGTGAGGCCAGTGTGGATTAAACCACCGCACACCTGACCAGCGCAGCTGAATGACCCGGCATGAGGTGCTCAATGTCTCGGCCAGCTAGCTCTTTCTCTGTCCACCTCGGTTCTGGTCCCAGGCAACAGTGCTTTGTGTGTGACATCATCGCTGCTGGTACGCCACTGTGCGTTTTTAAACAGTGGTGAAGACTGTGCTGTTGTACAGTGTGGAACACAGCCACATGCTCTTTGAACTCCCTGTGCTCCACACTTTGGTATGTAGTACACATATACCTCAGGTCTTGCACATCAGGTGATTTAAAAGGACCAATCTCAAGTGCACATTACCAAGTCACATGATTTCACACTTTTCAATCAAAGCAAGCGTGCTGGCTTTTCAGTGGCCCAGAAAGAAAAAATCTCAAGGTTGTACACAAGGTTTCACACATTTACCATCATTGACATGCATTGTTGTACTGTTGCATTGTAACTGACTGCTGTGTTGAAGTAATTGTGTGTCAGTCTATCTGATAGGAACGAGCAGAATTAGTCTCTTTTCGGAGTCTTTCCTGCTTCTGTAGCTCCTTGTTGAAATGTGAAGCCTACTCTTTTGTTGCCACCTAGTGGTAACCTTTGGAATTGTTTGCATTGCCCTCCAGGAGCCGTTTTGTAACACCGGATGATTATTTATAGAGGTGTAACTGAGAGAGCAACACCTTTGGAATTAGCAACATTAAGAATATTTGCATTAGTAACATGGTGTATGGGATCTTATGCCCAAATGTAATGAATGTCGTGAAAATTAAGCAAAGTAATCGTAATATACCCACCTGTGACCTGGCAGAAAAAAGGCTAAGTATTTCCTTTTGATATAATAGAAGTGGCATCGATGATGAAAGTTGTGGTGAGTATATATTTTTTAAATAATCATTTTGCTTTTACTGAATGCCCTGTAGGTTTCAGCATTTTAAAATTAGAGGTTCTTGAGATTAAGTTCAGACGCTCATGTCCCCTACAGGGGACAAAAATTAATCGCAAGGTCTTGGGAGGATATTGTAACAATCTTATCTGAAGTGACTTGCCAACAGATTATAAGTTTATAAATTATGAATCATTTACAGACATACTGGAACATACAGATAACTGGAAAATTACATTTTATTCTATAATATGTAAAGATAAAAAAATATATTTAGCAGAAAGCAGCTGACATATAAACATCAGTTTCTAACACTGGTATTTGTGAGTAATTGCTGGTCTCACACACCTTCACGCACTCGTTTCCTCATCTGTACCCAGGGCAGTGACAGCCGGTGTTCGTGCTAACAGAGGGACTTTCCCAGCTACATGAATCCCCTGCCCTGATGCTGTAATTGAGGGAAACCTTAATCCTGTTATGGTGCCAAAGCCGAGCTGAAAAGCAGGGGGGTAGAGAGAGTGAAGTGGAGGTAGTCAGAGAGGGGAGGAGGAGAGAACAAAATAGAAGGGAAGAGAGGGAGATGTAGAAAGAGAGAAAGAAATAGCAGTGTTAAGAAAAGAAGAGGAATACAGAGAGAAAGAGACCCTGACACAAAGATTAAGAGCAGGGAGGAAGAGATTGTAGTTTTTAGTGGAAAGTCCGGCATTGGTTTCAGGGAGACAGTTAGGTCTCCTCGTCATAGCAATCTGGCTGTTTGATACCATTGCCCTTGGAGATGAGCTGCCCCTCTGCAAGACCAGCAGGGAGACATTTAGATACTAGCATTACCCCTGTTCACCCCGCTCGGATGACTCCTGAGGCTGGTAGAGATGCTAGCCTTGCAACTCGGAGGTGAGTCCAAAGCAGGGCGTGTTCGATTCTTGAGGGCACTCTCTGCACCAGGAGAAACTCAGGTGTACGCAAGACCATGACTGTGTGACTGGGGGTAAAAATAGATACAAATGTTTTTCAAGAGATTCCTGGCCAAGAGTTAGCTGCACAAAACACTACATAGCATAAAACTCAATATTGCACTGCAAAATACATGTCAATAATCATAAAATGGAAAGGGTCTAGTGATTTTACAGGACTTTCACTTGATGTCTGAAAGAAAAAACATATCTCAGATGTCACATTGATTACCCCATGCTAACCCATCATTAGTATTAATTAGTGTCCAGAAGCAAATCTGCAACTACAATGAGGGCTTGAGTGCTCTGACTTGTGATTTGTTTTGTAGTCGTGTGTCATGTCTTGTGGTTTTTCAGAGTGGAACTACACAGCAGAATATTCAGTGTTAAATCAACACCTAATGGACAGTGATCAGTGCCAGCTGTCTGTTTGGGAGTGTTTTGCAAATTGCCACTGCGGTGGTTCGCTAGCATCAGGACCGTTCACCAACAATTTTGCATTCTTTTAACAGCTGATGCAAATCTCGATTGCTTCACCTCAATTGTCCTCTAGTGGATCGCTGTGGTGCTGATTTCCAAATGCCGGTGGGCTGACTGTTGTGCACATAATATGCTAGTGTGCAGCTAGTGGGCTAGTCTGCAAACTGGGCTAGTGCGCAGCCTATGGACAATGGCACAGCTAGTGGGCTAGTGCACATACTGGGCTAGTTCACAGCTTGTGTGCTATTGTGCATACTGGGCTACTGCACAGATAGTGTGCTAGTACACATACTGGGCTAGTGTGCATGGGCTACTACGCATATTAGGCTTCTGTGCAGCCATTGTGAATACTGGGCTATTGCTCAACTAGTGGGCGCTGTATGTTTTCTGGCTGGGGTCCGAATCAGACTTGTTTCATCTGTCTGGATGTGATGCTGAGGTCAATAGCTTGCCATTATTAATTTTATATTTTGAGTATGGTAATGAATTTATATATTTATTTATTTAACATATATTCTGTATCTCCAGAGCAGTGTGAAATACTAACCCTTGGCTCCCTCTGTTGACTCATGCTGATGATTTCATTTGTGCCCTGGACTGAATCCAGCCCTGTCATCCTGCATGTGAACCTGTTACCTTGTTAACGTCTTACTGTTGGGATTACAGGATAGGACAGCTACTCCCCCCCCCCCACCCCCCGCACCAGCTCATCCTAGTTTAAGAGATATCACGTCACCTCACAGTAAAATAAAAAGCACGCGCACTCACACTCATGAACACACACATTTGCAAACATGCACATACAAGCACACACGGACATGCTTAATGTTTATACTGTTCTTGTTCTCTTTGTTCATGTTCTCCATGTCAGAGGATGAAGGAAAGAGGCACTAAAGACTTTGTGAAGCAGCAGTAGTTGAGGATAATACGTGTGGATTACCGGCTCTTTACTGGGCTGCATCCCACGTAAACTACACACTGAACATTATTAAGTTTCAGCCCTCAAAGCCCAGTTCACATCAATGAGAGCAGCCAATATGAGACTGCCGAAAAAAGTTAGAATATATGTATCTGAGACAAAGGCGACACACACCACATCAAAAGACAGTTAACAAATCAAATATACTGAGTTTCAGACCTAATTTGTGCTACGTTGTGGTGTGTAGGCAAGTGCCTAGCCAGCACACATTCCCACTAGCTTCCCACTAGTGGCCCTGCCATCAGACAACCATCAGTCCACCAGCATTTAGTAAACTGTCACCACAGCAGTCTGCTAGTGGACATTTGAGGCGATGCAGTTGAGTGCAGTCTGTAGTGCTCTGGTTCGCAAACTGCTTGCGGGCCCACAGCTGGCATTGATAGTGGTCTGAGAGATGCATGCTTTATGGGGACAGGCAAAGCAATCCTAGGATATTTTTTCCTTCACTGTGTCAAACTGACTTTTGCCAAATGGGAAATATTAAAGCATGCACCCTGGTGGAAAAAACCCTCAAGTGTGCGTATTTTCACCTGTCTGTGAGTGTGTCTATTCTATGCTGTCAGTGAATGTATTGTAATCTGTTACTTGTCTGTGTTTCTTTGTATCGGATACCAGCCTGTTTGTAAGTGTATCTGCACTAACCTAAATGCAAGTGTGTTTGTATTGACCAGACTGTCAGTGTGTCTGTTGTATCCTCTGTACAAACGCTTGTGTCCGTGTCTCTGCAGTAAGATGGATGTGATCACCACTAAGGACTTAGCGGAGGAGACCCCCTGCCAGGAGGTATCAGACCAGCAGGCCTTCCAGGTACAAAACTTCACTACCCAGCAGGCTGTGTGTCAGTACTCCCTCACAAATGGAATTTATAGGGCTGCCACATTTCGAGACTCCAAATGCTTGCTTTTATGGTTGTCCTTCATATCCCAATGATGACCATCTTCTCTTTCATTTTTGGGTCTTTTGATGACTGTATATTCCCACCTCGAATGCAATGGTACGATTGCATTCAGGGAATGTGAATATCTGGTTGGAGGGGACAGTGTAATTTGGCAAGCAGGCCTCATTTTATGCTGTTTCAATGCTGTGTCTACTTTTTCCCCATCTATGCACTCCCTTCAATGCAGTGAGACTGCCACAGCAAACGACAGGCAGAAAAATTATCCACATCTGTAGGACTGAGTTTGCATAACTTCAGTATGGTCTTGGTTTGATCTTTAAACCTTTTTGTCCACAAGCTGAACGCTGACCTCGGCGTAACTGGCCATAGAGAACCCTGCAGGGAAGGCAAGCATCAGGCATGCAAATCACACGTCCCAGCCATCTGAGCTGGTCTTGATGTAGAGTGGATTCAATTCTGCTGAGGAGTTCTGGATGTGTGATTTTGTCTTGCCAAGTTTTTGAGAGGATCTTTTGGAGGAATCTGATGTTAAAGGCCTCCAGAGCTTTCACGTGACGGTTAAATCTGGTCCGTGTTTCACACCCGCACAGAGTAGAAACAGACTGCCTGGTAAACTAGGATTTGTTGTTAAGATTGAGATGGTTTTTCTGGATGACCCTCTTTCAGAGTCTTCCAAATGATGCAGAGGCTTGCTTGAGGCGATTATTTATTTTCTCCTCTTGGGTGCAATCATTGGAAATGATGCTGCCGAGGTATGTGAAATTGGAGACTGTAGCCTGTTGTTGGTCTTTTTGAAAAAGTGACAGGGGAGGAGGGTGGTGCAGTGTGCCATTGACAGATGACCTCAGGTTTCTCTGAGTTAACTGACAGTCCCATTCTACTGTATGCTGAAATCCATTCCCTATAATCCCATTCAATGCATCAGATATTTCCAGGCTCAGCTGAGGTGCCCCTGGGGCCAGAGGGGGTTCTGTCCAGTGGGGACCCAAAAGAGACACTCCCCTCTATTGTGGTGGAGCCCACATACCTCAGTCCTCCGGAGAATGGAGAACATTTCTGCCCAGAAGACACAGCCTCCCAGGATGAGGAGGAGGACATCTTACAGGAGCTGTACACAAGCCCCTCCCACCTCATTGACAGGCAAGGGGAGAGGGAGGAGCATCTATTTTGAAGAATCCCACGCTTCATTTGCAATACATATTTCAATTATTATTTACACTGAATTATTGATGACCAAAATGTATTTATTTTCAGTTTCAAAATCTGATTTCCTAGTTAAATTAAGGCTAAATGAATGGCAATATATGAATGAAATACATCATCATAGTAGTTGTCCACCTTTTAAGTTACTGATATACAGTATGAGGTATTCCATCCAGAGATCAAACACTACCTCAAAATGTTTGTTCATATTCTCTGGCACCACTTCATTTCATGTTTGTTTGTTTTTTGGCCCTTTACTCCCTCTCCCCTTGCAGAGGTCCAAATAAGGGAGGAGCCCAGAGGCGCCAGTCCAACCCTCTAGCCACAGCAGAACTGTCTTGCTCTCGTCTGACCCTGCCCACTGTGTCCCAAAGCCCAGAGGAGATGCCCCCTTGCCTCAGGAGCTGAGCCTCGGACAGGACACCCCGGCTGCACCAGAAAACTCCACCTTTCCTTCATTCCTTCCCTCCATCACACGATCCATAAAGAATGGACAAGCAAAAGCAATATGGCTAAAACCTCCCCAAGTCAATGAGGATTCAGTTAATATCAGTGAAATGGCGGGAAGGGGGGGGGGGGTGCTACTTTTGAATATTTGGGTGGGGGCCCGAAGAAGAACACATAGGACCACAGGAACCATCCAGACACAGAAAAGTTTTCTAGGGTTTTTTTTTTCTTTTCAAAACCAAATCATCTTCTTTTCAGTGTGTGTGCATCTGACTGAACACATATATTAAGTACTCCTATGTGACAATTTGTCATAAAATCTTAATAAAAGCTTGAAAATAGTGTGGTGATAACGACAACATTGTTGCCATAGGATTCTGGTAAGGAGGTAGAAGAGCACAGTATAGATTCACAGCAATACTGTACAAAATTGTGTACTTTAACAAACTCTGAGAAGCTCATCATTAAATTCCTAAATATCAACTGGCACATATCTAAATGTAACCCTGATGTTTCCATGCTTCATGTTGTTAAAATGACACTGAACATGTACATTGACTATTGTTCACCTTCATAAATCTGCAATTTACAATGTTATATCAGTTTTACTGAGGAGCCCCTTTCTAATATATAATTATAAATGATATATGGTATTTATGGCTATATTTAGAGATATTTCTTTCAGTGTGCGTGGAAGCTTGGGTCCCATGTCAACCTGATTCATTCAACAGAGAAGTTTACTCTGCAAATTGTTTAAGTAAACCACAATTGTTTTTCTGAAATGTGAGCACATTGCTACATCATATTATCATGTTTTTATGAATTTATTTTTGTGTAATCAGACACCTTTCTGTACAGAAAGAAAAAGTGGTTCAAATTAAACAATACGTTATACACTGTCATGCCATTTTATTAATTATAAATTTGAAGGAAGAGCTGCATTCAAAATGATTAAAAATAGTTTTACTTTAATCGTTATATTGTTAAATCGCAAAAATAAAAAATAATACATTTTGACAAAAACTTATTAAACATCACCATTTTTTTTAAACAGTATGTGTAAAGAATCTGTGATATTTTTCATCTGTTGTCATTGGAGTAGTTATTGTGAATTGCATGAATTAATTTGGCCTTCCATGCCAGGAAAGAAGGCGAGGGGGGGAAAAAGCGGTTGAAAGGCACCCCTAGTTTATACGACTTGGTTACGTGATATTTTCCCGACTTTATGAGTTGACATTACCGACCGAATCCAGCATAACTTTATGAGTTACACGATACTACCAAATCTACCCAGGTGGTGGGTGTTAATGTCAAGCCCTGCTTCTGTTGATTCAATGCCTGGCCCCTCCAACCCTCTACAGTGCCTAGATAGGCCTACGCTCCATTAAAAAATTATGAAGAAAGAAATGTAAATTAAAGTTATGAAGAAAAAGAAACAAAATTAAGAGAAAAAAACGAAAAAAGAAGATGTACATTATAAGTCAGGGAACAAATAACATGAAAAAAATCACAATGAACGTCATTTGAGTAACGGGGTCCTATCCTGTATTTTTCTTCAGTCTCTGGGTCCTATGCGCTTCATCTAGGGCCCTGGGTGCACCCATTGTAGTTTTGTGGTTGTGCCAGTCATTCCACTTATTTTTGTCCCACTGTGAGTTCCGTAATGTGCGTCTGACGCTAATGTCTGAGTGCTTTGACGCTGGACGCAGAAAAATGGCTACCTTCAGTAACAGTGGGAAAGCATCGACGCTCTCAAAAGCGGAATACCTTAAACGTTATTTATCTGGAGATGGGGATGCCAAAAAAGAGAAGAAAACTAAAAAGAACCGAATCAAACCTATCCGGAAGGGGTGTGTAGAACATATGGCTTTCTTAGTAGAAAATAACTAGCGTTGGATACAATGAAAATCTAGAGTTAGCACAGTCTGCAGCTAACGTTACCTTGACTTCGTCTACTGTACTGGCAGTGCATGTTCACCACTTTGTCTTTTCAAATTATGTTTTTGACACAGGATGAAAATAGTGGATGACGACGTGCATTGGGAGCATTTAATAAACGCAGAAGAGAAAGAGAACCAAGAGGAGGAGGATGAAGAGGCCCCCGTGGTAGACCTTTCATTCGAGTTTACCTCCATGTTTACTAGCTAGAATTGTCGTAACAGCCAGCTACCGCTATTTGAACCCTGGATATTTGGTGCATTTAGTTTATATACGGATTAACGTGCGGTTTCATTTCTTTATATAACATTGAGGTTAATTCGCTTTAGCGAAGTCAATTAATCTAATTGACTTGCTGTGCATGCGGCTAGTACAAGCTACCCCGCTAGGTAGCCAACATTGTTAGCTGTGCAGTAAGGGAGTTAACCAATTTATCAACTTACCTATTGCGCTGCTTTGTTCAGGTACCAACTGATTAGCATGCATTACATTTAATTCCCGAGCTATTGTCTGAAATCGTATTTTTTGTCATTTGGTTAGCCGTCAGTAGAATTGGAAGCTATTGTAAGCTTCACGCGAGCCTACTGCTTCTGTATTGCAGCGGTTGCCAGCAAATAGCTCTTACGTGAACTTTGCCATTGCGCAGGTAGGATACAGATCGATATGTTCATTGATAGTTCAGCAGCAGTGACCGTCAGGAATTCGGTTGCTTCCCGTACAGGTGGCTGAGGTGATAGATGAGCGCCCAGAGGAGGTCAAGAGACTGGAAGAATTCAGGAACAGCCAGAAATGGAAACGCCTAGGAGGTCAGAAAAGACGCTGCATGCCTAACTGTTTGAGCTCTCGCGTTGACACCGTAATGTTCCGACACTGGTAGTCATTTAATTATGAACCCCCACCCCCTTTTTCAGCCACAGATGGTGATTCTCAAGAACTTCAAGGTTCCCATTCAACAATAAGGTAGTTAATTTAGCCTTTAACTGGACCATGTCATTATACCTGGACCTTGGCATTCTGTTTTTTATCCAGTAGTTTGTACGTAGTATATATCTGATTTTGAATTAACTAATTGGGTTACAATAAAAGTTTTTTTGATGGAAATACAGCCACAAGGCCGAAAATACAGAATTTTAAATATTTTTTGTTCATTCTTCCTGGGTATAGCCTAGTTCCTGTTTACATGTGGTCAACTTGCATTCTATGTGAATTTGGATGCAAAATTCCCTTAATTGCTTCTCAGAATTTTCTGAAATGTGTCCCAAGGAAACTTCGTATGAGGGGAGCATATTTGATGGATATTTGAGATTTGTGTTAAAAATAGTTTTTCAGAAATTTGTAATCAAAGTGAGTATTTTGGTCCTATAGCAGGTGCCTTCTTTAAGAACTTGAAATGTTTTAACTGTACATTGTACGGACATCTTTATAGTTATAGTTTGGTATTCTGTGAAGTGCCCTGCATGAAGCTAGTGTGCTAATACCCTGGAGAAATGTAAATGTTAAGACAAATATGTTTATATAACAAAAAAAAGCTTTGTTATGTGTTTCAGTGTTACATTTGGTCATTAAGTGTGTAAGGCAGACATTTAATGCATCTTGTGTCCCAGCTCAGGAAATGACTCTCAAATGGAACAGTCGTCATGGCGACAGAGGGATGACTCTTCAGACGTTTCGCCTCCGGGAAGGCAATCGCCAGACGTCTCTCCACCACGGAGGCAACGTCACGACTCACCCGAGCTTTCGCCTGCAAGAAAAAGGCCGCCCAGCCTCTCACCCCAGAGGCAAAAAGCGGGCCCAAAAAGAGAGCGCCATGATTCCTCCTCCCCCTCTCCTCCCCGAAGAGCCCACGCAAGCTCCATGGTGCCGAAAAAAGGAAGCAAAGGTGTTTATTCTGAATACCTGGCTTTCAGTTGAAAAAAAGACAACCAACACCAAAGTTTTTCTCAAAGTTTTAGAATTTCTTTTCTGTTTTTAGCAGCATCTAAAAAGTCTTATAACCAGGGAAGGGGAAAATACCCTAAAATGTATTGTGGTACAAAATATTAAATGACATTGTGGTTTAGTCACTGTGGGGTTTTGGACCAGTCTTATTAGTTGGTAAGTTATGAAACCTTGACACTAAAAATGAAAAAATAAAATTAATTGTATTTTAACCAGAATGACAAAAAATGATATATATACTTTTTGTATGTACATGAAAACGAAACAGAAAATTGAAGAACATTATAAGGCACCAGATTGGATAATACATTGTTTCCGTTGTGTAGACTCCTCCCCTTCCAGGAGGAAACAAAATGCAGTGGGATCGAGTCGCTTTGGGAACAGTTCAGACTTGGACCTGTCACCCCCGCGAAACTCTGCTCGTCGCTCCCCGGATTCCGACCTCTCGCCTCCACGGAAGCGCTCTCAGCGGGGCGGGGGCTCTGATTCTGACCTGTCCCCCCCCAGGAGACGACCCCAGAAGCGTGGGCGTGGCTCAGACTCGGACCTCTCCCCACCGCGTAGGACCTCGCAAACGGTTAGCACGTCCCCATAGCAACAGCTTGCGTTTCTAGTGCTGTCCAGCACAGTTGTGCTCTGTTTCATTTCAGTTCAGTCAATTCAGGAAATTCACTGCATTTCAATTAGTTAATTGAAAAAAATCATTGGTAATTGTTTTCAATTCCTACACAGGCTTAATAGTGAAAACATTTTGGCAAAGGTTTCCATGGGTTATAGCTATGAGTTGTGACTGTAGTCCAGGTTTCCATTGGTGACGCACACAAACCCTTTTGATGAGCGGAAGCTGACGGTAAATTTGAAATGGGCTTGTGCGCCCCCCCAGACTCCTCGGATGCTCTCCGGAGGGGCGGCAGGCCTGGTCAGTCTGGACGTCTTGAGGAAGGAGCAGGAGGAGAACCGCAGGAGAGAGAAGAACAATCAACCCCTGGAAGGTACAGCAGCCCCATTTTCCAGGGCTGAGTTTCATCCCCTATTGTCTCATTAATAACATTTGGACTTACTCCTTTTGTAAATTGGGGGGGGGGGGGGGGGGACAAACTGATAACCAGTGTTTAGCACTGTTCAGAAGTCATATAATACTTTAAGTTATGGCTAAAAAAGACTTTGGCTTGTATTATATGAAAGGTGCTAAACATACAGGTTATACAGGTTTTTAGAATTTTAAAAAATTATTTTCCTCAAAAGGCATTATCAAATCAGTTCACAATGATCCAGTCAAACGTTTATAATGGATTACATTTTTCCCTTTTGTATTGCTCTCTTTTGGTAATGCTTGCATTTTATGTCATGGCCAAGATGACAAGTAAATTTCCATACTGGGGTTACTGTAGTATAACTTGTGCTGAATAAATATTATTAAATAAATAACACCTCCCATGACACCTGAGGATCACCTCAGGATCTTAACATGCTAAAGAGTGAAAGATTATTAAGCCAGTTAAACTGGGTGATAGCTCGGTGGCTGGGCTGAGAAAGGCTGGTTGGGTATTATGCTAGGACCCTGGGGACCCCCTGTACCCCATTACCCCCAATTATTTTAATGTTCTAATCCATTTGTCACATTTCCCTTTCAGAGGCGTCCCGGAATGCAGAGACAGTGTTCAGGGATAAGTCGGGGAAGAGGCGGGACATCGACCTGGAACGGGAGGAGCAGCGCAGGAAGGCCGGGGAGAAGGCGGAGAGGGACGAAAAATATGCCCAGTGGGGGAGAGGGTGAGCACTCCACTCCATTCCTGTCCTGTGCTCGCCTGTCAAAATGTAACAATACTGTTAGCAGGAACAGAGACATATGTGCTCTCTCTCTCTTACACACACGCGCGCACACACACACACGCGCGCACACCAGTGAGTGACTGATTCCATACAGTAGCTACACCTATTTTAGATTTTTATGAAATCTCACGCTCACTATCTCATTCACCTCAGCCTTGGCTACCATTACCCACTTTCATGTCCTTGGGGTAAAGAAATGACACGATGGGCGAGGTAATGTAACGTAAATGCGCTGAAGTTGCGGAATGCCCGCAGGCTGGCGCAGGGCCAGATGCAGCAGCAGAACGCGGTGGACGCGCTGCGGGAAGCGGAGAAGCCGCTGGCCAGGCACGCCGACGATGAAGACCTGGACCGCATGCTGAGGGAGCAGGAGAGGGATGGGGACCCCATGGCCGGCCTGCTGCGCAAGAAGAAGGAGAAGGACTCCCAGCGCAAGGGGGTCAAAGGTCAGCCTCTCAATGCAAACAGAGCCCTGGCCCGAAGCCAGTCTTAACAATTAAGAATGGACTTGCACTGTGCCCTTTAAGAGGAACTCGAATAAAAGATCACGATTTCATTGGCTCTGTCTTAACCTAATTAGTGTGACCTGTATTTTCATATGACGGAAGCGACTCTTTTATCTATCTGCAGAAGATCATTTGAAGTGATGTAATTCCTGTTGTCTTTTAAGTGAATGGCATGTAATGCAATGTTTTAGGTGTGTGTAAATCACTTATTCAATGAACAGTGTCTCTTCTGGTCTTTGCACAACCTTCTTGAAAGTGGCTGTTGGTAAGAGCATCATAAATGATAATGCATCGTTGTGTTTTGTTTCATTTGCCACTGATACAGAACGACCTCGCTACAAGGGCCCGCCTCCACCCCCTAACAGGTTTAACCTTATGCCTGGGTATCGATGGGATGGAGTGGACAGGTATGTTACTCAGCTTAACTCATTGCATGCATTTCCTGTATTATGGCATAGATAATGAAATTTGGGATAAGACAGCTACAATGCCACCTTATAGAAAAAAGTGGAGCTCAACCAATCATATAATATGTTGGTTACAAGTAAGAGAACAGTCACTTTGATTGGTGGATACTTTGTTTACTTCCTCATAATTCCCACAAGGAACCATTTAGGCATATCCACTATGAGGTGAAAAGCTAAACTGATCCTAGGTCAGCAGTCCTGCCCTGAAACAAGAAACGAGACTGTGACTTCCTGTTTGTGCCACAGGTCAAATGGGTTTGAGCAGCGGAGGTACAGCCGTATCGCGGATAAGAAGGCAATTCAGGAGACGGCCTACAAGTGGAGTGTGGAGGACATGTAGATGCCAGTCCAGCAGAACCAGATCGGACCTGACCG
Source organism: Anguilla anguilla (assembly GCF_013347855.1). Lineage (NCBI taxonomy): Eukaryota > Metazoa > Chordata > Actinopteri > Anguilliformes > Anguillidae > Anguilla > Anguilla anguilla. The sequence continues at coordinate 29,358,908 of NC_049209.1, forward strand.
GACCGGACCGCCAGCTGCCTCAAACACTGTACATCCAGAACCTGTGTAGAGAACCAACAGCCCACTTGAAAACACAAGCAGAAAGTCATTTGATTCCTGGTTCCTTTCATAGTTTGAAGCCGAAGGACATTTCTTTGGGACAGACGCACTGTCAGCTTTTCCAGACATCAAAAAAACTGACTACTATATTATTATTTTTTTAGGTTTTCTGATTTGACATTGTTGATGAATTCATGTCAGGAAAACCGACCAAATGGTGGAAATTCTAGCTGTGTTGTAGATACTGTTCATCTTTTTGATGCCTCTTGTGGTCACTTGTGGTTTTTTGTTCCATAGATGATGATCTGGAGAGCAAGGGGTATTTGTTTCAGGGTTTATCTGAAGCAAATCAGCACATTCACCACAACAATTTATAAACTGCAAAGTCTAATGTTTATTTTGTTATTTGTAAGTACAGTAAATGCTTTGTGTAAGTATGTGATGGAAGTGTGATATTCTTTATTTTTCCAAGCATCAGCTGAGTTATTTGAGGACAGCTAAGGATTTTGTTCAATGTGTAAATCAAGTCCAGTCCTTAGCCCCATGAGTAGGGACACTAGTTTATGTAGGATACCTGATCCAAGATTATTTAAAATTGCATTACCATCCAAATCTACTTGTGGTCATTGAAGGAATTGGGTTGTTTCAATCACTGGACCAGTTATACAATTGCTAATCAGTTGTACCCTTATAGAGCAGTTAGGCTAAGTTCACATTACAGGCCTTAATGCTCAATATCAATTTTTTTTGTTCAGATCTAGTCTTTGCATTAACTGTTCACATTCAGGCTTTTAAGTGACCGATATCTAAGTGTGAACAGAACTCTGCCATAAAAGAACCGTCACACACATTAACAAAATGTAATATATGTGAGACAGTCCATTGTGGAAACAAATTAAATAGCGGTGTAAGCATTGATCAAGGCCATGTACAAAACTGCTTTCTTTCCTATTATTTAGTACTTTCATACTCAGTAGTTGGCAAGTAAGCTGTTTTTAACACAGCCCAATATTATTTGCTGTGGAGATCGGATGACGCTTCTAGGATCACATATGGAAGTGGTGCAAATCTGTTATGAAAAAATAAAATTTGTGTTCACACAGCTCTGAAAAAATCGGATCTGTGTCGCATGTACACGAAAACGGGTTTGGGCCACTCCAGTCTAATGTGAGCATAGCCTTAGTTAACCCAATACACAGGGTAGAAATTTATTTTGCACAGCTTTCAACAGAACAGGCACAAAAAATAATGATAGATGACATCCAGTTGACTTTTAGTTGGTGTGACGTCCACTTACACGTAGTCACATTTGTGTCAATGCATGCCCCCCCCCCCCCCATTATGAAATACTTATTTTGCAATGCATTTATTATGCATGTACCAAGAAAACACTTGCTAGGCTTAGTCCTTAACAGTAGAGGGCGGTGTGAGACCATGGGACCATATGCATGAATTCTACTGTTTTCTTTACATTACAGGCATTTAGCAGACCCTCTTATCCAGTGACTCACAAAACCTTTTTACATAGCATTTACAGTCCATCCATTTACACGGCTGGATATATACTGAAGCATTGCAGATTAAGTACCTTGCTCAAGGGTACAACAGCAGTGTCCTACATGGGAATCGAACCTATGAACTTCAGGCTACAAGACCAACTCCTTACCCATTATTGTACATTGACGTTTTCTCTCAATTGTAGAGGATTCAGTGAAGTCCAAGTGGCCAAAACCGGGCTGTGTTTTTGAAACACTTCCTGATCTTGTTCAGAGATGTTGCTCACTAGTGCCACTGTGGTTGGCTCCAGTATAGGTGTTTCAGCTACTTGTTTCACTGTAAGTCAATGGTAACAATACAGTCAAAATACGAGGTCAATCATTTTTTCCCAGAAGAAAATGTAGTCACAATAACTGTTTTTTCTTGGTCTAATGTCTCCCCATAAGCCGATTTGTTGAGTTATTGTGTTATTTGGGCAAGATTGTAATACATTTGTGAACGAATCAGGGACAGTTTGAGTCACTGCTGAGTCACTGTATCTCACGCGCTTAGTGGATGACCTGACTTCATTCCCATATAAGGGTCCCCCTTTTCCCTACTGCAGTCACTGGCTCCAATTTGTGCTCCATGGTAGCATGAACAAGTTGCACTTCCCGGGCTTCAAAATGCTTTTCACCAAGCCTATGGGGCATCAGTGGGTGACGTCACTATGACTTGGTCCATTTTAAAAATATATATTTTATACAATTTATGGTGAAGTCCAAGCAGGGACCAGGGATTGGCATTTTCCATTAAGCTCATAAGCCTCTGGTGCTAAAAATCACACTTATCTATTGAAGTTCATTCAAATCTGTGAATTTACCTTGGAAAAATTATATTACTATTACAAATACTATTTTGGACAGTACTTTTAAATTATTAATTTTTTCACACTTTTTTCTGGGCCCTACAGAAGATATTAGATTTTCTTTTTTTTTCATTTCTATTTGGTCTGTATGTTTCTACATCAGTGCACGCACCTGCTTACATGAGCACATCAATGCGTTAGTGAGTATGAGGCTATGGCATCTATGGGGAGGGATGGGGGAAGCCAGCTGAGCCTTGAAGTTGCCTGACCAGAACCGATTAATCAGAATGCATTGAGCATTCCACCCAGGACACAAGCTGGTAAGCTTGCTAGCAAGACTTTGGATTTCAGGCACATTGTGATCTACCAACCAGTAAAATCCTTTTGCTGAAAGACATAGAAAATGTGTACGACTGCATGGGCCTTTTTATGTTAATTCTTACTTTTAAATATTGTGGCACTGGCTAGGGTGTGGCACAGAGGGAATGCAGACAGAATGTGCAAGGTAGCTGAATGTAAGTTCTATATTTTAATGGTGACACCAGACTTGAGCAATAAATCCTTACATATTGTTCGCAAAACAAACATTCAACAAATTTTTTAACATTTTTCCCTGGGGCTCCTGCCCCTCCCTCGCCCTGAGCTCACAGACCGCTCCAACCTGTTTCTTCACTCCAAGTTCACGAGATCATTCCAGCCCTGTCCCTCACTCCTTGGTCGTGGACTGCTGCAGCCCTGCTTCTCCTCTGCTTCATGCCCATGCTGTGACACAGGCTGGAGATTCAGATGTATCATCCTGCCCCTCTAAACGCCACAATACTGAACTATAGAATGTGGACTTCTACTACTTCAGTTAATTTATAACCTCAACTGTAACCAGCTCAAACCATTTTATTTGCTGCACATTTCTGTTACATCCATTCTACCACTGCTTTACACCAGGCCAGCCAGTGGAGGACGGGCTCCCATTCTATAGCCGGGTTCCTCCTGAGATTTCTTCTCATCAAGTTTTTTTCTCACCTCTGTTTGAAGGTTTCTCTCCCCTCTGTGCTTTCTATTTTGGGGTTCAGACCTGGTTTTTGTCCATTTCCCGCTTTGTTTTTGCTCTTTTCTGGCACTCTGTAAAGCATCTTAGTGACCTGTTTTTCATAAAAAAGCGATATACAAATAGATTTTATTTAAACAAAAAGAACCACGACAAATGTTCTGTAGGTAAGGTTCAGCTGCAGTGGGGAATCTCTCCTGATTTTAGTCAAGATACTCGAGCAAATCAGTATGAAACTGAAAAACATTAACGGAAACTGTTATGATAGGTTTGGATTCTGGAGTCACCCTGAATGCAAGGCGTGGCAGGTTTTATGATTGCTCTTCAGGGGCAGCATTTTGGGAGGATAATCACTTTCATGTGATGCTGGTGGGCAGCACGGTGGTGCAGTGGGTAGCACTGTCGCCTCACAGCAAGAACGTATGAGTGTGCGAGTGAATGGTGAGTGAATGGTGTGTGTGCCCTGTGATAGATTGGCGGCCTGTCCCGGGTGTATTCCTGCCTCTTGCCCAATGCATGCTATGATAGGCTCCAGCACCCCCCACGACCCTGCTCATGATAAGTGGGTATTGATAATGGATGGATGTGATGCTGATTAACACACTGACTGTGGTGATCCTCCCCTGTGGTGGACTCCAAGATGCTGCACTGCTTATAGTGCTGACCCAGGTCCAGAACAACCTGGTTGTTGACACAATGGTAACCCATCACACCAAATCTGCCTAGTTGACATAATTGTGGAGACATCTTGACCTGACTTGCACTGAACTGGGTTGTGCCATGGGAGTGGCTGGTGAAGTGTTCTCAGTTGATGCAATTGCCTCAGGCACATTGAGCAGTCGGGCCTTCTGCTGAAACAGGCTGATGAGACAATGTAACACTCGCAGGTGGGCTACTGGGTAATTGGGTCAGGAAATGGAGGTTGTCTCTCATCAGTGCTGGCTGAGATGCGACAGTGCAGTTGGCTGATGTGGTGCTGGTGTACTTGACCATCTGGCATCTGCGCTCTGTATGACAGGGGGCCGATGACCTCTTCAGTTACAGCTGGTACCCATTTAGAGCCTCCTGCAAAACTTCACATTTAACCTGTGTCTGACGAGAGGAACTCTATGGTACACCATTAGTACTTGTAGCAGACTCTTCCTGTTTCTGCTGCATGTTGGCCCCAAAATCCGGATGAAGGCAGACTTTTTTTGTTGTATGAACCTGACAAGTCGTGCTTGCCCATGTGATTCTGGATAATATCTGCAACTGACCTGGTCATTGGATGAGTGATGATATGGTGCTGTTGTCACATGTCTAATTCCATTACATTGCGCAAACGTCTGGAACTCAACAAAAGTGAAAGCTGCCATTATCAGATGATGTCAGGCTGTCCATACTTTGCAAACAGATGTCTGACTACAGCAGTGGAGGACATGGAGTGAGTAGTGGATACCTCAAGTCATTTTGAATGGGAATCTACCACAATCAAGAAAACTTTTCTTTGAAAGAGGGCCGACAAAATGAATGTGTATCCTGGACCATCTTTTTGTGGTCTACTGGGGCCTTGGGTGGAGAATAATGTGAATTGTGGCATGTCTCACAATGCTTGACAAGTTCTTCCACCAGCTTGTCTGTTCCCGGCCACCATACTGTGGACTCCACGCTAGGACCTTCATATGCACAATGCCAGAGTGAGAGATGGGGAAGTGTTATTTTTGGTTGATTCCATTGTATCATTAGTAAGGGATAATGACCGAGGGGCTGTGTATTATGCAGAATGAATGCTCGACACAGTGGTAGTAAATTTCACTCCACGAAGGGCATTCAAACTGCACAATGCCCAGCCTGGATATCATTATCCCGCTTATACAATGGCTTACCAACAAAAAACATAATTGTAATCAAAGTGTGTTTCAAAATATGCACATCTTTTGCAATGGAAATGTATTAAGTACTCCAGCAAATATCCAAAACCCTCTACCTTTTAGGAATGAACATGCCTTTCTAGTCCCTCTCAGCGGGGTTTGGTAGGTAGCAAGCTTGCTTTATGCTAGGTTCACTGCCACTCACATTACCTAATACTAAGCTCAGTTTGGTTTTAGGGCAAAATAGTCTCATTGCATGTTTGTTATCACATATAGCTAGCTAGCTAACTATTGAATTCTAGTCAAAACAGAGATTAAGTTATAGATGTGGTCATGGTAGGGTTGCCAATAGGCACACTCAAAGATACAGAACAAAACGCATCCCATTTGAGTTCAAAAGGCCGTTTTAGAAACAACATAATGACAACAACATGCACATATAGGCAAAACAAACTTTAGAAAAAAGGTCATTCCTCCAAACAGCCGATGAGATTTATAGATAGCTAGCTGCTCCTAAATTAAACAAACCTCTTAATCCCATCATACTGCCATACTGTTGGGTGCCAAAACATGCAGTCGAAGGAAGGAAACCTAAGATTTTACAGGATACCTTTGGCAACACAACCAAGGACTCATAAACAAGCCAATTGGAGGCATCTCTGGATTTAATAAGCAATTCACTCAGCAGATTGGACCGACCAACCTATTATTATTAACAATAATAATAATAATAATAATAATAATAATAATCGGGTGTGCAGTGCACACCTTACATGAGATGTGATTTGGAGCTCATTAACAGTGTTGCAAGTATGATACTGTAACAGTTCACTAGCTAGCTCTTACAAATTTCCACACTGTTGATTTAACCCTTCAAGGTGTAAGATCACAAATGTGATTAGAATCTTCTGAATTGAACATTTCAATGCTGATATAACAATCACTACTGGTAATTAAAAGCAATGGAGTTCTGGACTTTGAATTTTGGAAAAATATTCCAAAAAAGCAACTCTTCAAAGCATTAAGATAGCTGATTAAAAGACCTCTGATGCACATTCATTTGGAACTGTGATTAAACATGCTATTGCCCCATTTCATAGCCAGGCGTATACGGAAAACTAAAGCCAACACCCCAGCCAATCAGAATGGAGTATTCAGCCAACAGTTGTATCGTGAATATTTTTCACATTTGATTGTTTAGAACAAGCTCTGCACCTTTTTGGGTTTAAACAGTATTTTTATCAATTTTTAATTAAAGTTGTGAATAAATTGAAGACACTGTACATAGCCTATTTACGCTTATTTATAATTTTCATTGTCTGACTGGAAATGAACAAACTCAAATTTGCAAATAAGTATAAAATAATATCTGCATAAATGTAGTAAAAAATTATAGTATTTGCACTGCAAAAAGGTAGACAAAATATTCATGAATTTCAAAACACTCATATTTCGTTGTAGTCAAGAACAATATGTTCAAACTAGCCGTAACATAATGACAAAATGCAGTAAAAAATTTAGGCCATTTTTATACTACAACGTTATAATTCGTACGTGGTCGCATTCTGATTGCGCAACACTTCAAAAAAATACACAACTGTGACTAGTGATCAGGGATGCAAAGATTCTAATAATTCATTAAAAATGAATTGTGGAATTGACGTAGTCAATAGTAGTTTAAGGGAACGTTATGAGGCTAATCGCACTGACTATATATTGTCTGGTTTGTAAGTCGTCACTGAATAAAATACATGACTGCAAATTTGACAATTACCGAGGCAAAGAAGCAATGGGGCACGACATAAAGGTTTTAAACGTAATAATCCGGTTTTCCAATTTATTATGCTTCAAGAAATGTGCGTACAAGTCGCCTTGAGGTAACATTCGCTACAGCTTTAAGGCTGATTATTTCAGTCTAGACTTCAGACATGCACACACACCTGTCACTGTCTAGACAGAGGTGGGGTAAAAACAAAAACATATCCCCAATTGTTTAAATTCTGTGTCATTCACGGAGGTCTACAAACTTATTGGAGAATACAGCGCTCCCGCTTCACTTTTCCCATTCTGATTGGTAAAATGAACTGTCAGTATTTTTTTTTTATTTGTTTGAGGTCAGTTCGGGTCGTTGTCTTAAAAAATAAATAAATGAGAAAATAGAAATGCGTAGAAAGTAAAAGACTCGAATGGCAATCTAACGTGCTGGTATTACAAATGACAGGCAGCGACGTTACCCAATATAAAACTGAATTGCATCCTCGTAGATTTACTGACAACGAGCCTACCCAATGCAGAGGGACAATAAATGATCGACATGTTTAATTAACAATGAACTGCTTAGGCGAGAGATCGGACCCACATACGTTGTGGCGGTTCGCCGATATATCAATGTTTTGTTTCAAATGTAATTGTTTAATCATAGCCTACAAGCCGAGCAGATTTGGACGTAAAGCCTGGTAAAGAAAATATTTTGTTTCAATATATTTCCGTGCCGAGCGCTTACAAAATTCCGCCTGCTGAAGTTAACACGGGTTATGCTGAGAAATCGGTTTGGAAACTGTAGCACTCCGTTCTCCATGTTGGTTTCATTTTCTCAACCAACTTTGCTTGGGGAACGCTTTCTACTTCGGAGCCTCAATGGAAGCTGTTTCAGGTTAATGCACAGTGAGAGCTCGCTGTTACGATTGGGTAACGGTTATGTTCAACGGCGTATTTCCCAACCTACAGGTTTAGACAGACCGCTTTATGTTCCAATCGTCGGAGAAAAGGCGTGACTGTTGAAAATCTTCAGCGAATAGTGAAATATGGGCGGGCATGGAGTAGCTGGTTGAAGTCCTGTACGAAGGTTGGCTGCAGCGTGTGTTTATTGATGAGATGAAAGAAGATGGAAGTGAGAAATGAAACAAAGTAAGGGAAAATATTGAAAAACGCAAAATCTTGCCGGTGGAAAAAGTGGAGAGGCTGTGAATCGCAGTTGCCACGAGGGCACGAGAAGGATAACAGAACAGAAGGTAAGAAATTATTAAAGGAAGGGGAGGGGGCGGGTATTGGTGAAGCGTCTATGTTATTTATAAGAACAGAAATGCCTGTTATCACCACCTCCCCCCCCCACCCGACACACACGCTCTCTCTCACACACACTCAGAAACACAAAAAAGAAAAGGAAAAACTTTTCCGAAACTCTTATAATTTGTTAAAAGTAGAGATCAGTAGCGGGAGCTCAACAGTAGGCTATTCTTGTGTAAAAATCTAGAAAGACCCTTTCCTGAAACCTAATTATTTCGGCTTCGTGCTTTTTTACGTTAAATTGAGGCAGTGTATTGTAACTTATATGTAACAATGTGACTAATGTGCTGAATTTGACCTTCTCAGCCGCAAAGTGTGAGCAAAATCTTATAAAAAGCCGTGCACCTGAATCCACATTTCTGGATGGTGTCTTTGCCTCATAAATGACATAGGTACATGTTTTCTTTTTATTATTTTACATCTACGAAAAAATAGTCAAAGTCTTCTGCGCATAATTTTATTTTAAATTATTGATGCTGTAGTAATTTAGACCATTATTTGTTAGCTAAGTGCAGAAGTAGACCAGCCCTAGGAAGTCATGGCTGGCTCAAAAAAAAAAAAAAAAAAAAAACGTCAAAAAGAATTTTACCCCTAAAGCGGTTAACTGAGGGCACAGTGTTTCTTCCGTTTTTCCTCAGCAAAATTAATATATCGGTTTATGAAGAAATCCAATTGAATACGATGACTTGTAATATCGCTTGCTAACTGTTTATTACCCTGATATTACCTCCGAAGTTGTAACTCGATTTTACTTAGGCTACAGTTAGCAATTTCAGAGAAGACTGAATGAACTTTCCAACATTTAGTCAATACTTAAATCCTGCTAGTATACATCATGTACATAATGTGTACGTTATTCATACGCCCTAAAGCATATTAGCTCACGTTAAAATGTTACTAGTTATTTTTCACCACCATAGCCCTTGTTTTAAAGTGAAAATAACGTCATTTGATTTCATCCGAGGAAAGGGGTGTACATTGCATAAAGACAGGCCTACTTAATTGCGAAACGACGACATTCGTATCGTTAAATGCCAGTAATACCGGCTAATACCTATGTCTAACAGTAAAGGCCATTTGGCTTTCAGTTTTTATTGACATATGAAGTTCAGCACTTCAACAAATAAACCTTGCCTAAATTTAGGTTCGGCAATGAAAGTAAAGGTCCCTCTGTAGGCTACGCAGATATGGTACATTTAACGAAATGAATCTCTTTTCATCACAGAGCAAGTGTTTCACAAATCCTCACATTAAATGTTGTGTACAGCCTATTGTTGAGTCGAGGTAGTCTATTTTATGTAACTATTAAGCCTGGTCAGTTACATGGGTCAAGGGAAAATAATACAACCAACGTTTTTAGGGCGCGAAATATGGAAGAGATTCAGATCCGCATGATTAAAAAGATTTATTATGATTTATTACGCATCAAGGCGGACATAAAATTGTTGCTGTTCGATGTGTTGAAATTGGTCGATTATGGTAGCCTAATATGTAGCCTATGTAACTCACATAGTCTACCTGCTTGCGTTCTGAATTGTTTTTTCCCCCTCCAGATTATAAATGTGCATTTCGCGTAATTGAAGTAGGCTAGCCTTCCAAAAAGCAGCGTCCTACATGCGCACTGCGAGAATATCACTTTTTACATGATAGAGGGGTCTATAGTATATTATATATAACCTTAGCTACAGGCATCATAAACACATGGACAATGTTTTTTTTAAAGACGCCAAATCAAGACTATGAAAACAAAACAAAAACTATTTTAAAGGATTTACTTTTGGCTACTTTTATGATACACACAGGGGTCTGACCGTGTATGGAGTTTTTCCAATGAGTGTGTGTAGCCTATATATATATATATATATATATATATATATCCCGGGATCACTATTTAGCCTACGATTGACTGATAATAAGCATTGTTTTTTATGATGTTGAAGAAAAATTAAAAGAAAAGAAAAAAATAAATACACACGTACACCCACGCGAGCGCGCGCGCACGCACACGCAAACACACACACACACACACACACACACACACGGAACGGAATGATCTGTTGTTTTGCTTGTGGGCGCATTTAACGGAATTCGTTCATTTATTATTACTAGTTCCGATTGCAGATTAAGGCACCTGTAGACGGTAAGAAAATAATTAATTGATTCCAATATTTTAGTACGTTATGATATTTCAAGACAAAAACATATCCGAAACATTTCAGATAGGCTTTATAGGGGGCATCAAAGATTAGCCTACCTGTTACGGTTATAATTTTGTTCAACATTTTACCTGGAACGGTTAATAGGTTGTTACATATGATTGGGCGGGCGATACATTAGCGGACATTTTAATGCACATTAAGAACGCGCCTTGAGAAGTAACATTTCACTTCCCACAGATTTGATAAGAAAGGCCGGTTAAGGCTTCCACATGGATGTCGAAAAGGGGTTAAAGAGAAACACCGGTTTCAGAATTCAATGCACTGTCAACTCAACATCGTAAGATTTTTCAGATTTCAGAGGTGGATATTTTTAACACTTTGTTTTACATACGACCCCAAAACTAAAGTGAGTCGATTTTCAGCTTTTTAAAATTAAAGGGGTTTCCTCCCATACACTTGGGAATAATGCCATGGAAATCTGTCAGCCAGTAGTGGACATTTTGCAGGAGCCGCGTTCCTCTGATTCTCAGTTTTTGCCCTGAGAAACGATTGGCTGAATTAAAATCAGATTCCAAGATCTTTTTTAATTGGCGAAAAGAATATTATTTTCTTAGACTGATCTGGAACGGATATAATTACCAATGTAGACGAACTAATACAGCCTGTCATTAATCAGTTTGGTAGGTGGGAAAACGTACTGCATGAGACCAGATTATAAAAATTAAAATCATAAAAAGAAATACTGATGAAAAATCGCAACTTTACAAACAAGCCTTTTATGGTGTATATTATGAAACATTCAACAACCATGTCATGGCTTTTAGGACCTATATTTTTATCCAATGTTGTCCATTTTAGCTTTATAATGTGTGATGCGTGTGCATGCTAATGTGGACAAATTAGGATATTCTAAGACATAAAGACATTCAGACTACCTACAAGTTTGGTAATATTTTTTGTACATTTCTGTAACTCTTTAACTGGCTGATCAACCAAGTGGTTGACCTCACTTCATATCCAAATTTAGTTTATTTATTCATTATTTGTATTTGCACAAATAAAAAACTAAATAGATAAATACATTTTAATGTGATAATCTCACATTAGAAGAATATCAATCGCTTGGTTGAGCTGCCATTTAGAAGGTTAAGAATTTTGTATTAAGAATTACATTAAATGTGTAAATAATGCACCTATTTAGCAGCTGCATGATGCATCCTTTTTTAGCTTTAGTAGGATACCACAGACTAAACATTCCCAAATTAACAGGAATGCTTTATGAATGCAAATGGATTGCCATTTCTATAATTACTGTTCGTAATTATTTTTCATATTTGGGACATTCCGTTTGACATTTTCTTTTATTTGTTATTTCCAAATAGGAGAGATTTTCAATGCATATTTTAGATTTTGGTCACAAATACTTTATTGAGATGTGTCCATTTTTTAATGTGACCATTTTAGGGAATTTCTGGCCCTATATGTTTCAGAACCTCTAATCTTTGGACAATACATTGTAGCAACAACATTTTGGTATCCTTATAGGGTGTTTTAAAATATGAGGATGACATCACCTCTGTAAGTTATATTATACAGTAATGTGTTCATTTTGAAAAGTATATCATTTTTGATTTTGTTCATGTTTTTTTTATTTTGTTCTACTGAATTTTGTTGAATAATTACAGAAAAATCCAGAGTGGGATCTCTATTTTTTTGGCTACAGCTCATTTTATATGAGATAGGCTGTATCAGATTGTGCAAACAACAAAATATGTTTCAAATGTAGCGACATTTGTATTCATTACAAATATAAACTGAAAAATATGTTTCTCACGTGTAATAATTTTGAATAACAATAAGAGCGGGCCATTCATCTAGAAACTAGAGAGTGTCCATCACTGCGTTAAACCTGTGCCTGAACTACATGTCCTGGTATACTGATCCATACGTCGACGACTCTTTTTGTAAAGGGTTATTTATTTTATCTATTTACAACGGTCCTGTATTTTATTCACGACAATGCAGCCTTGATCTACTGAGAGAGCATACCCTGAAAAATCTTTGGTAGTTCACAGTTTCAGTCCCTATTCATTTAAAAACCTCAAACAAATGCCCCCAAGTCTCCATTTTCTAAGCCTGGATTGATCAGTATCTTTTACAGTTCATACCACCGTCAATTTCATTGCCCTTCCTAGTACATATTCAAGTTTCTAGATCGTTCTTGTGGTGTCGAGCCCAGAAGTGCACACAATACTCTTTAAGTGTGCTCTCATAGAAGTATTGTATAACATCAAAGCAACATCCTTTGAATTATGCTCAATAGTGTGTGCTACATTTCTACTGCACATCATTTTCTAGGTTTCCACCTACTTCAGGATTCCTTCGAAATGTTTCTTGGACTGCGTTAGTAGATTCCAAAGTGCTTGCTAAAACCCCAGAATTCTATGTCATTATTGTATGGTTACAGGATCTGCAAAATATCACAAGAAGTCTTCTTGGACATGAGAAGGGTCATTGATTATCCAGCTGGATGGGAAAAGTTCTCTTTCACTTCAGATGTGCATCCCCAAGTGCATCAGGGGATTTATTACTGCAGGGTATGGTGGTTAGTTGTGCCCCAGAAGTTAACAGTGACACATCCCAAATGAAAGTGAGCTTTCTCCATCCAGCTGGACCATTGCAGTTCTTCTCAAGAAGTGACATCCTTGTGATTACTCCAGATCGTGTTTTGAAAATACAGACAATTTACCAGCAAGTAGAGTGTGCCATCTGTCAAATGAACATACTGCATGATGGAAGCCTCAGCGGTTTTACTCAATGGGAGAACTTAAAATGATTCCCCTGTTGCCCACTTGATACCCCTTCAGAAAAAGATGCACCAGTACCCGCAAAAATGGGAGAAATACATTTTTCAGTGGACATCATTTCTTAATAATACTATATTGCATTTAGCAAATGTGGTTGTTTGCATTATCTGATAAACACTTCAAAAAGAACCATTGATGCCACACTGAATTTTTCTGTTTAAATATAATTATAGAACATCATATCAAAAGATGTGCAAAATTTTGCAATTAACGTAGTGCTGTCATTATAATCCTTCTTTGCTTATATAAAATACAAGCGTAATTCTGTTCCGTAAGATATTTCTGTGCAGTAGTGTATTAATTTTGGAAATTATAAATACTTTGAAGGGCGGCATCAATAGGGTTTTTCTGAAGTGTTTGTGTCCCAAATCTTGAGTATTTGTTAAAAATTCTTCCTCCGTAAGCAGATGAAAGGGGTGTCTTCTTGATCATACTATTTAAAAAATGGGAGTTTTTGACAAAACCACTATCAAAATTCTTCAAATGTGGTGCCAAAGATGCAGAATTTTTCTGGACAAGCTGCCTATGACCACACCATACTCATGCGTGCCCTTGGAGCACGACTGGAGAGAATGAATAGGTGGCCCCCTTTTCTCAAGGCAGCAAACTTGCTAGAGGATAGAGTGTCAGGGATGAGTCTGTGGAGTTGGGTGTTGACAACCATGTTACAATTGAATAATAATAGTTCAATACTGAAAATTTAATATGTGTGAGTACCGTACTACAGTACATGGTAGTACCATAGTTGAAGATAACACTTTGGTTGCAGTGGTTGTGTCTGTACAAAATGTCATCATTTGAGATCATATGTACCCTTATATTTTCGCAACTTATCAGTTACACAGTTGATATCGGAACATATTGAAATTCCAATAAAGACCATATCTACACCCTATGCGCTGTATAAACCATATACCAGCCAGACAATATACAGACCAAATGGCTAGACCATAGCTAGACCACAGCTTGATGATGGCTGGTTACATTTTTTTTTGTATTGAGATTTTTACAGAGGCGTTATTATAAAGATTCTTTGTAGAAAAATAGTAAAAGTCTGACCTGAAATCGCAGCGGGTTGCAAAAATCCCCAGTTGGAAGAAAAAATGAGATAAAACTCCTGGGTGGGAATAAACCTCAGGAGGAACCTGACTACGTGGGGGGTTGGGATGGGGGCACCCCTTCTTGACCGACCTTGTGTCAGTAGTTAATGTTAGGCTAAATTATAACGGGGAGGTAATGGAAAATGTGTTGGAGCTGTTAATCAGTGTATGGGCAGATTAAACCCTGAGATATTAAATCAGACGGTAAAGGAGTGTATATTAATATGCAGGTCAGAAAGAGCGAGATGATACATCTTGGCTTTCAGTTTGTGTCATCTGGACTTGAACCAGGAAAGGGTTGAGGCTGGAGCTGTCTGTGAACTCGGTGGCAGAAGTGGAACAAGCTCCATGGAGGAGAACAGAAAAGGAGATGGGTTATAAATGAGATAATTACCGTGCAATGTTAAGTATGGCACATGTAGAGGCCAGTGTGCACTGCTATTGCACCATATCTAAAAGAAGAGAAGAACGGTATTCTACCTAATCAGACTCATAGTACCATAAGCTTATCAGCCTGACAGGACAGCTGAGGAACATCTTAAAAACCCAAATCTTGTATCTGGATTCTGGACTCCATTTTTTAAGCTCTTGGTTTTGTACAAATATTAGAACCGTAGAACTACAGTCATGTGGCTGAATTATGGAATCCTGAAATATGTGGAATTAATTTGCCAATGACACAAAAACTGTTTCACAAGTAATTCCACTTGGTCTGCGTGCTCTGTTTGAATTTTTATACTTACCAATATTCCTTTATTTATGCTTACCTTTATATCTGCAAATATTACAATATGTGACAGCCAAGTGTTGTTTCATCATTGCACCTTTGAATTTGGTGTTCAGACATTACAATAGTACTATATCCAGAATTTGAGCCAATCCACACTCCCAAAGGACTGATCCAGTCCCTGTTACACCCACGCAGTGCAGGCACTATAAAAATAAAAAGGATGAAAATAGCATCCTGTGCCACTGTTATTTCTGGCACTTTTTACAGTCCAAAATACTGATATTTGGGCTTAATGCATTTATACCTTCATCGTGGGCAATGATGTCTGTACTGTGGATGCACAAATGTATGGGTAATTTAATATTGGTATGAGATTATGTGAAATTACATTGAAAGTGAGCCCTTTTCTAAACATAACGCTGAAAATTCTGTAGCTCTGTTAAAATGTGGGGATGATGTGGGATTTTGATGGTCATCTAAGTTTATAAAAAGGTGGCTATATCTAATCTCTGACAACTGCAGATTTCAGGTTATCAAGTTACAAATTATATATGCAGCAATTGTGGCTTTCACTGGGTGTATTTAGAGAATGCATATGACATCTATCGATTCAATTCCTTCTGAAATTAATCATACAAGAGATTCAAACCCCTAATCTCACATGCTTGTTAGCATATATTATTATACTGGCACTGTGAACATCAGGATATCAGTTAGATGTGTATACTGTCAATGCCTAAGTCAGTATCATCCTGTTTGAACATCATGCAACCTATCCTCTTACCTTAACCAATATTTAGTTATTTAAGCAGAATAAAAATCATACATTAACACTGCATAAATTGCAGTAAATGACGTAGATATGTGCAATTTAAGCAAAGTTAAAGGTTCTGGTTCTAAAGTTGCACTGAACAGGTGATGGTCTGTATGATTCCCAACTGTATAGACTATCGAGTCTTCTGTTTTCAAGCAACAACAACAAAAAAAAAAAACCTGTTTAGAAATGACATTTTCCACAGATGTATACAGAATGTAAGTGTCTGGGAATAACATGCCTTTTTTATTGAAAAAAATGTTTTGTTGCAATTTGTTTTTGTGTATGTGTATGTATGTCTTCTGAGCCATGAGCCACAGTATCATTTTTTACTATTCGGGGCATCATGCATAGATGTGAACACATTTATGTAGTTACTGAAGAATGAGATTAACTGTAGTATTAACTAAGGGCTACTGCAGAATAAGAGGTCATCTTAAAATACTACCGACATAGAACACCAGGTTTATTAAAAAAAGAGAAAAAACTGTCCATTTGCTATGACAGGTTTGTCAGCAGCATTTAGTATGTAATTTGCAAACTGTTAGCTAAAAGGATGGCCATTGGCAAAATAGACAGCAATATAAGGCAACACCGTTGGTTGTCAAGAAGTTTGTGTGGTACTGTAGCGTATGGTACTGTAGTGTATATTGAATTGAAGCCTACAGAGTGTTTCTTGAGTGCTGTTGTTGTTAACATACTGGAGGAATATGTCTGAAAGGTCATTATACATTGAACCAGGTCATCTAGCAACTTTTAATGCATTGATTGTATTGAATGTGGTGATTAATTGTAGAGAATGTAGGAGGTGATTCTGTTCTTTACCACTTGTTATACAGTAAGCACCATAACGTTTGGGACAAAGATATATACATATGTATACTTTTTCCTGGTTTGGCTATGTACTCCACATTTTGCAGATTTGTAGTGAAGCAGTTCTCATGTGGATAAAGTGCACATTCCGTTTTTCATTTAAAGGTATGTTTGGTATATTACACTTTGGTTTCACCTTGTAGAACTTACAGCACGTTTTTTACATGTCCCACCATTTCAGGGCACTATAATGTTTGGGACATATTACTGTTATGTAAATGAAAGTAGTCATGTTTAGTACTTTGTTGCATATCCTTTGCATGCAATGACTGCTTAAACTCTGTGAACCAGTCAGCAGATGCTGAGTATCATCTCTGGTGATGCACTTCCAGGTCTGTGCTGTAGCCATCTTGAGCTCCTGCTTGTTTCGGGGTCTAATTGCCTTAAGTTTCCTCTTCAGCATTTGAAACGCATGCTCAGTTGTATTTGGATTGGGAAAATGGCTAGTCAAGAATTTTCAGGTTTTAACTTTGTAATATTCCTTTATTGCTTTAGCTGTATGTTTGGGATCATTGTCTTAATGTAGGATGAAGCACTGTCCAATGAGTTTGGAAGCATTTGGTTGAACTTGAGCAGATAAGATGCTTCTGTACTCTTCAGAATTCATTCTGCTGCTGCGATCAGCAGTAACATCATCAATGAAGGCAATGAAACCATGTTTCACAGGAGGAGTGCTTTGGATCCTGGGCAATTTTTTTGGCCTCCACACTTTTCTCTTGCCATCACTATGATACAAGTGAATCTTGGTCTCCTCTGTCCACAAGACATTTCTTCCAGAACTCTTAGGTACTTCTTAGCAAACTGTGACCTGGCTGTCCTGTATTTGCGGCTAACTAGTGGTTCGCATCTTGCAGTGTAGCCTCGGTAGATTTGTCTCTGCTGACAGTAGTTATTGACACATCCACGCCTGCCTCCTGAAGAGTGTTTCTGATCTGTTGGATTGTTGTTAGGGTGTTTTTTTCATTATGGAGAGAATTATTTGTTCAACAACTTTAGAGATCTTCCTTGGCCTACCAGGCCTTCTGCGATTGCTTTTTTACTTTCTTCTTAATGATGTTCAAAATGGCTGATTTTGGTAAGCCTACATGCCAGTAGCAGACTCCAAGGGCAATCAAAAGCCTAAAATCAAAGCTAGATGCTGAAAGCTCTCTTATACCTGTACTAAGGAGGCAATTGAACACACTGATATATCAGATACACCCGTGAAGCCATGTGTGACTTGTATTGTATTCTGTATATTGTTAATTAAAATAAACATGACATTTTAAAGTGAGCTGTTCAATGGTTATCTGTATTTATCATTTGTACCACTACTGGAATGAATGAGGATCATATCAGGAAATAGAAGAATTGGTCAACAAAGGTACAGCATCACAACCGAACATAAGAATACAACACCAACAGCAAGGAGAGAAATTTGGAAACAAACAAAATAGCATAACAAAACAAATCGTAGATGATGAAAAGAGAAGATGTCATGCCATTAAGTGGCATACAAAACAAAAAGTCAGTAAGACACAGGATGGTATATCCCAGGAAAGGATATTAACATCAATAGAACAACAGATGGAACAAAATGAGCAAGCTGTGGGGATGGAAAGAATATACATGGGCCAGTCTGCAACAGTAGAAGGCTGCAGTGCTTCTGAGGGTAAAACTATTCATTCAAGAAAGAGAATACGAGAAGTGCTTCAGGTAATCCAGTAAACAATCACAGGTGCTCATGGACTGGGGAAATCATCTAAGACCAAAAAAATAATTTTACAGATCCACAAAAAAAATGACATGGTATAAAAATCATAAGTCCAGGCAGTTGTGCGAGTATAATATAAAAACCTTTTTTAGGAAGCAAAATGAGCATTGAAAAACAACCTACACATTGCAGCTTATGCCTTTGTCAGGGTGTGGCATAAAAACTGTATGCATGTTTCATATTACACTGCACTGCACCAATAAGGAAATATTTTATAAACATTATTTAGATTGTGGATACATGTGCTCTTTGCTCTCTAAGCTCACACTCAGGGAGTATTCATGGCAGAGATCTGCAGTGCACAGATTTTGTAATATAAACCAGGCATAGGTTTTGTGAGAGAGCCTTTATCGCAGGTTTTGCTGAAAGCTAATGCTGTTGTTAACAGAGTGGTGTATCATTTTTCATTAACTGTACTTGGTGATTAATACTGATGTTTCTAAATTCAATATATTGCTTAATCTCCATAACATGATGTGAAAAAGTAATCTGTGTGTTCACCTGCTAATTGCTTATTGAGATCATTGGCAAAAAAACTTATGAAAACAGGTTGAGACTTATGATCATTTTATAGGGAAATTTCTGCCCTGTCTACATTTGGCTCTCCAACCACCACTGGTACTGTAACTGGATGCAAAGATGCATTAAAATAAATGAATTCCAACATTAGCAAACTGACTGGACCATTTAAATCAATCCCAACAGGTGAACAGGACAGCTGTCACAACATTTGTCAATATCTGGGATGTATGTAAATCAAAGCAATTCAATGACTAAAAAGCTTCTTTTCCATAGAATAACTTGGAAGGAATGTAATTTAAGATTAGGAGAGAAGTCATTCAATTAGGAAAATGAGTGCTGTTGAAGAAGAAAGTGTGAAAGTAAATGATGACTTTGTGCCAAGAGTTGTACTCTTCAGTTATATATATTGCCAAACATTCAGGTTTATGTGAGAGTCTCCCAGAATTTCCCTTGGCCTCACGGAATTGCAATTAAAAAAAAATACATTTTTAAAATGTATTTGTTCTTTGAATTCTTTATGAAGCACTTTGTGTTGCCCTAAGGTGTATGTAATGTGCTATATAGATAAAGGATGATTGATTGATTGAATTATTATTATTATTATTTTACAATGTAATAAACCAATTGTGAAATAACATATTGATAGAGAGACTATGAGAGACTAGTTAATCCACTATCAAATATCTACAGCATCCCCCATCCCATTCATGAAAACATCCTGGATTAAAATTATTTTACACTACTTTTTAGGGATAACATTTTATTTGATTTCCTTTTTTCTAGGTCTAAGCCATAGTTCGACTTAAATTAGGGTTTTTATGTTATGGAAATATATAAAGTTTGAATAGTAAATGACACCTATTCAAACTTATTCTGTATCTTTTGCATTTTATCAAAATGGGAAAGTGGCAGTTGCTCAGCACTAGTTGTTGCATATTCGTTGCTGAAATCTTAGGAATGGTTCTGCTATAGAGATGACTAAATGTCTGCTCAGGGCCATTTCTGACCATTTTGGAACCTTAAGTGATATCCTGCTTGATTTATAAAACGCCCTGCTAAAAGTAATACAAAATTACTTGCTGACAATAACTAAACTGGGAATCTGGCTCCAAAGATTTCTTTAAGCAATGCAGTAAAGATTAGTCTCTCATTAACACTTTAAAAATGTGTTGTACATTTCACAAATACATACATTGTGAGCAATAGAACATAAACCACAGAAACAATATTTGATGTTAGCATGTGGCTTTTAACATTGCTGACAGATATGAAACTAACACTAGCTAGGTCTGATATATTATTTTTTCACACCATTCATGTTAATCAGCTCATCTTGCTGAGTTCTTTCCACTGGCAATAGTAGTGCGATGCTATCTCTTTAAATGCTGTTTCACACACGTTGTACTGTTGTACCAGGCTAATTTCATTTGCACGATTTACATTGTACATTACTGCTTCAAACTTCTGTGAAGAACTTCCATACTTCAGATGCTTTATACACTCTCTCGACCATTCTGAGTTTTTTGCCTTGGTCAAAAGCATCTGCCCGTTACAGCTGTCACAAATCACGACACTTCTCTTTGGTAGGATCCACTCTGGGTGACGCGTAATTTGGATAGGTGACAGAGTGGTCAAATAATGAGAGGCATCTGACTGCAGGCTGCAGGAGGAGCGGGGCTTGATGGCAAGGTCAACCTTAAGAGATCCTTCTCCCTTGCCCAGTGGATAGATTTGAAAGGAATCTGAGGAATTCTCTTATTTGTACAGTATGGGTAGTACAGTAATGGTAATCACTACAATCGCAAATGTTTCAGGAATTAAAAAAAAAAAAAAAAAAAAATCCCACATCAAATATCAAAACATTTCCATTGCCTGCTTTTGCTGCGCCTAAAAACAGAACTGGTGCAGACACCTTTAAATGACTCTGAATTCAACTCACACAATGGCATAAACATAAAACTGTGAACTTCAAGACTGGCAGGAGACCTTCTGGGGATCAGCACTCCAGTTGCATGCTGCGATCAAGACCTTCCTAAGTTTAATACGCAGCATATCCTGGGTTAGTATGGTGCTTTGTGAACCAATGTTAATAAGCAGCTAAAAGTTTAAGGCACACTGCAATTAACCCATGATGTTGACGAGCCGTCAGTCTTCTTGTGGTCTGACGAACGGGAGAAAATAATAATAATAAAAAGCACTCTTATGCTCCCTTAAAGGTGACACTTTCTCTTAATCTGACAGCTGTCATTTCTCTCACCATTACCCCATATCGATCCTACAATACAACTGTTTACACTATGATGTCAAAGGGAAATAGGGCCATTTGAATGTTCTTCTCTCTTTCAAACAATTTTTATTTTTGAATATTTTGAATTTATGGAATATTTGTTGCAGCCCTAATTCTGTTACTATTTGAATACACATTATTATTTATTTATTAAATTGTATTTGAAAATAGATAAAAAAAATGTATACATTTTTAAAACCTTACTCACAGGGGCCCCCTGGTGGCCTTGGGGCCCTAAACAACTGCTTGTACTGCTTATAGTGAGATGCTTGATAATAGAATTTTTATAATATTTCTGGTTTCTGTTCACTTTCCTTCTTTTTCAATTTGCTTTTGGTATAATAATGTTTTAGGACTAGCTGTATACAGCAATATTGGTTATATACTGGTATTCATTTTGTATACAGTAATAATTGTTAGTTTGTCTGGCAAACTTTAAACTTGCTGCACTTATTGATTGTAAATGGGACATATTATATATAGGGACTATATTATATACAGTCAGGTCTAGAATTATTGGCACCAAAGGTCTATATTTTATGCTCAAAGAAATAGGGAAATCATATACTTTTTTACTTTATTCTGGTAAAATTATTCTTGTTACATTGAGTATAAGACTATTTTTTTTCAAAAACATACTGTATAGCAATTCATTGGCACCCCAAAATATTTGTATAAATAAAATCAAAGTTAAATATGCAATAAAAATAAATATGCCTACTTATTCAAGTAAATTTCGGACTAAAGAAGCTGTATTGTGACCTTCCATCACCTTCTGTGGGGTGTAAAGTATGAGGTTACACACATGAAAAATGCCTTTGTCATCGATCACCATGGGATAAGCAAAAGAACTGTCAGATCAAAAGAGACATGGTTGTCAGGTAAGGCGTACACAAAGAGCACATTAAGGATGAAACACGCCGCTAAGCATTGTTAGAGAAAGAATGAAAATGTTTCAAACCTCAACAGTTGCATAGGTGCCAGGAGGACAACACAATTGCATGTTCTCTTCTTGCACAGTGAGGAAGATGGTGAAAGAGGCAAAGAATAACAGTATTACAGTTCAAAAACTATAGAGTTTAGTTGCATCTTGGGATCACCAGGTTTCAGAATCCACCATAAAGTGCTTCCTCCATACCAGATGGCTCTTTGGAAGAAAGGGAAGCACGATGAAAGCCCTAACTGAGAACAAGCACCAAATTTAAGGATCTGAACACCAATGGAAGTATCACTGGAACTAGGTGTTATGGTCAATAATTTCATTTTTTGGCCATATACACCATTGACATGATTTGCCTCGAAAGAGTGATGCATTTATTGTACGTCACTTTGGTTAAAGCGTCGGCCAAATAAATGTAATGTAATGTAATGGATGCATACATGAAAAAAGGACCTCACACCTACCCTCAAATATGGTTGTGGATCATTCATTCTTTAGACCTTTTTTTACTACCAGTGGTTCAGGTTCAGTACTTGATGAGGAAAAGCTCTATACAATTTCCCCACCACTGTTTAATGTGTGCATTATTTACTACTATTACGCACCATGAGATAATGACCCAGTTTTATTTTGCTGCCTTCAGTACGAGTCTCATTTAATGATAATGTAATTTGTAAGCAATCACACTCCGTTGGGTTAATTAGCAAAGTATATAGCTGAAGTTATGCCACCTTTGAGAACTTAACCCTAACGTGAGGCCACATTTACCTATATATTATGCTTTATTAGCCTTGCATACAAACGATCTGGTGGTCCAAAGATAAACCCAATAAACCTTTCCCTGGGCTGCTAAATCATGCATTTGGTTGTACTGTTGCATTAGGCATATGTTTAGTGGGGCTAAGGTCTGCAGCAGGTTTCCAACCGTGGCCCCAGATGACCAGTGTGAGATTTGATATGGCCACTTATGTCGCCTCCAGGGATCATATCACATTCTATAGTCACATTCTGTAGCTGATGTCCATGTGCCAGCCCACTTTGCTGAACTCCTATATGTGCCCTGTCATGTAGAAAGCAAAATGCAATCTGACATAATAATGGTCAGATAGTTTTCAAAAGTACCCCCTTTATTACCTAGCATGATGGAGCTAGCTTATAATTATTTCAGAGGAAATTAGAATTTCCCCTTTTCTTTTTAAAGGCCAAGTATGGCCTCAGTATTCCTGTGAAAACATGAGCTGAGTTGGCTCTGTTTGATTTAAGCGTAGGTAAGGGATGTAAATGTTGTCTGTTTTGCACATTTAAAATGTGTGTTGAAGCTCACAATTTTTGCTAACTTGACTTGTATTTATCATATACCTTATTGCTCAGCGCCTCAGTTAATTGGGATGTGCGTATTTTTTGATTTTCGATTAAATTTTGGTACAACTTCATTGGTCCTAAACCACAAACTCTACCAAGAAGGCACAAGTGAGTGATGAAATCGAATGGACCCATTTACTCCATGTGAGTAAGAACAGCTTTACCCAATTAAATCACTTATGTTACAAGCACCTTAATTTCACACATTTCATTTGTTAATGGTACAAACAATAACTAGCTACTAGATATAAAACTGAATGACATGTTGTTGGTGGTGACCTGAAGCATGCAGCCTCACAACTGATCCAACAATGCTGTGAAGGTTGTAGATAGCTAGCTTTGTTGAATGCAAGTTTTCTGCATCTTGTTGATGGCCATGTAAAGTAGAGTGAAGTTGAGATACGTGCAAGTAAACTTGATCTAGGAATTGATGTACCACAACTTAAGTGTCCTAAACAAGGTCATCCTAGCAATCTCGGAAGGTGATCCCAGACGAGATGTGCCTTTCAGCAGTAAAGAATGAATTGCTCAAATTTGTTTTTTTATTTTATTTTTTTCAGTCCATCATTAATGCAGTTGCAGAGAATGTTTCTTGACAGATGTGTGGTTAGATTAAAAAAACTAGATGTTTCAGTCAGTGTTCCCCTGAAATTTAATTGATTTCGAGTCAGTTATCGAGGAACTGAGAAGTCTCCTTGCACCTGCGAAGGGCAATAACAAGTACAAATTTAAAAAGTGGCCCAAGAAAGGTTAGAAGGAATGTTTAAAACTGATATTTGAATAACATTAGCCAATGCTCAACTGTTTTAAAATGAGTAACATGACATAATTTAGAATTACTTATAGACTGCTCTATACAAATGAAATACAATTAAGTAGATTCATATATGGTAGATGAAAACCACTTAAAATGAGGAACAAACAGAAGTGAGAAGTAGTGTGGCAGTCCGGCAGGTAACTGTCAGAATCAAGCACGCCAACGTTCACCAGATGTTGTGTTAATAGGTACAAAGCCCCGCTACTTGATGTATTTTATACATAGCCAATTACATAAATTGTTTCAAGGTTCAGCACAATTGCTCCATCTAGTGGTTATACAGACAAACTCTTAAATTAAGGTTTGTATTAGTAGATCTAATTCCTCTCAGAATACATTACGATTCAACTCTGTGGGAAGAATTGAAAAGGCAGTGATATTTGTTTCAAATTTTTGTTGTTGCACAAATTATATATAATTTTGCACATTATATATATCATAATGCTAAGCTTTGCGTTACAACCTACTTTTTAAAATAATTTATTTTTTAAGGTGCTACATTTACATTTTAAAAAACAGGATTGTCACTATACAACTATTTACTTAATTTATCATCAATTTTAAATGAGTAATCAGATGTTTCCAAAGGTACCTATGGCATCAATGAGGTTCTAGGGCTCAAATTAGGATTCAGCTAGGGTTAGGGTTAGGAAAACTGTACGTTTACAGTTGCGTTAAGCAGCTTGAAGAAAGGTTAGGACATGGGTTCATTTTTGATTTTGGATGAGCCAGAAATTTTTTCTGGTAGCATGGGTTCCTATGGCCATTAAAATATGTCAGTTAATTTCAGCTGGCAAGTGGTATTTTTCAGCAGTTATTCATACCTATTATTTGTTGTGTTGGGTGACCATCTGATGTTACAATTACATTAGGAGATTACAACAGCATGAGTGTACTGTAATGTCTGTTTTTACATCAAATATTGTTTCAAATGAAGTTATGGTCCTAGCTAGATGCTAGTACAGACCCTTACGAAATAGATAATATTTACATACTGAACTCACTAGATTGTGTGTATTTATATAATTTATCCATTACTTCTGGGAATAAACATTTCTGTCAACCCAAAATACATTTGGGGGCAAAATGTAAGATCAGGGCTTCATCTGTAGCTCAGTAGCTTGTTCTAGCTAGCTAGGTTGTAGATAACTATCTATGGATGTTCACAGTTTTTATTTTAATGTTTGCATTTTCTCCTTTCAATTGTAGGCTTTCGAAAGTTGCCTGAGGAAAGTCAAGTAAATCGTTTTAATCAAAATATGTTTCTAGCTAAGCATGCCTTAAAAATGTAGCTAGCCCTATATTCCCAAGCACGTAAAAAGACAGATCTTGCCTGGTTTGCACGACTTACATAAGACTTATAACTTTGTGGCAGAGACATGGATGATGGCTGTACCCGAAGGGCTCATGTATACATCAAGGTTGATGTGTCAAAGCTTATGAAATATGTGAGGAAGTATTCATGGTATATAAATAGCCTTATAATTATTATCTTAGTTGTTTATTTCATGAAATTCACATTAGCTAGTGGCAAAATTATGGTGCACTGTTCATCTCGTG
Source organism: Anguilla anguilla (assembly GCF_013347855.1). Lineage (NCBI taxonomy): Eukaryota > Metazoa > Chordata > Actinopteri > Anguilliformes > Anguillidae > Anguilla > Anguilla anguilla. The sequence goes on from NC_049209.1 coordinate 29,385,036, forward strand.
CATATAACTAAAAGCCCTCAAATTCTACAAGGGTCAAAGGGTTGACCTTGAAAATTAACTTTTTGTCGGGTTCTTCAATAACTTGGCTCGAGTGAAAAACCTTTTCTTTTTTTTAAACTATAATCGTTCAGAGCCTGTATTTTACAAGACAAAAGGAGCTTGCGTTCAAAAGGATGACTGGGACTTTTAATCAGGCAATTTAAATGGCCTCAGCTGCAAACAAACTTGGCATCCTCCTGAGCTGGCTGATTAGATAACAAGCCCTAAACCTACAAACCCCTCCCAAGCTTCGTTTTAAAGCTAAGAGTCCTGTCTAATTTGTCCTCCTGCTCATTTGACTTGTAAGGAGACCACTTTGCTTCTCTGCCATGTTCTCAGCGGAGATGCATCGGATTGAGTTCAAAATGGCATCAGGGCTGGAAAACAGCTATGGCTTGAATACGATATAAGCCATTTTGGATTACAAAAACATTTATGTGGACAAAAGAACCATAAAGATGCAGCATTGGATATATCGGAAGTGAATGCAATGTAAGTACCTTAAGTGAACATTTAAAACTGTTTTCTGAATGATTTGTTCGGCAATCACAGGCGCTGTCCTGAAAGCTGAAAGGATATATGAATCTTTTTCATGCAAAGATATGAGTGAATAAAAGATATGAATAACTCTATTAAGTATTAAAAATATGTTTACAATGTTGTTAGTGGTGTAATAAGTGAATGGGGTTGAGGAGCTCCTTTTGTTTTATTGCCCTGAGTGCCGACAGGAAAAGGTGGCTGTTTTGGCTTGGGACAAGTTTATTGAAGGCTCTGAGTGTAATCGTATGTCATGCTTATCGGAAATGTTTTTAATACATTGTATATTTGTGATGAGTCCAAAGTCTGCAGATGGTACTGCCCATAACGCTAGGGGGCCCTGGATATAGAGCTAGCTAATGAGCCCTATAACATTACAAAGCTATATAGGCCATTTTAATTGTTTATGAACATAATGAAAGCGGTGGCACTAAACATGTTTCAGTGGTTCAGAACTACTCTTAATTTGAAATTTGGAAAAGTAGGCTTTCAAATGGCTAATCAGGTCAATTGCTGTAATTACTATAATAGTTTATTGGCATAATACACCAACAAACATGACCACAGGAATGGAATTAAGACCCTTTCTCACTGCAGTTATGTCAGTGGGCCAACAACTTGACTAGCCTTGCCTCCTGTAGCTAGACATCTACATCTATGTGTCTTATTCAGAAAGCTAGCATATACTCATAAGAAAACAGAATACGTACAAGTTGCTAGATAATTACTGTATGTTGTCTACTGTATCTCACTGTCATGGCAAAGATACTGAATATCACAATTTAGTGTCTAGTTTTGTTTGCGGTCTCTTACTCTGATTATTCCTTGTATGCTCAAAAAACGATGGGGTGAAGTCTGGGAGTCCTGGTTTCATTAATTTATCTCCCGTAACAATTGACACAGCTTGCCAGCTAGCTGGCTAGCTATTTGTAGGTTTGGAAGAAAAGCCTTACCTGCTTGGGTTCATTCATGCTGTCTGAAAGCAGATGTGACATCTCCAGTAAGACCTTGAAATTATGTCTGTATGCAAGCCTTAGTTTAATGGTTGTTTGTGCTCTGTAAACCAAGAGAACTTACAAGCTTAGTGCTGACATGGCTAATGTCTGATATAGCCAATTGCCAATTGTGTCCATAGTTTTCTATGGGCCTGATTGACTTGCCGATATGAAATGGTAAATCATAAATTACATTATACATAACAATTACTAGTTCAACTGGTGTTAAAATTGTCCAAGGATTGGACAGTGGTGTTGTAGTTGCCAAATTTTTAATTGTTGGTTAAGAAGTTTGAATCAAATGGTGCATCTTAATTTGGTTGGCAGAAATGGTACTGTATTAAACGACGTAGTTCATGTCATTGAAAGGCAATGTTAGCCAAACTAGCTTTTTAGCAATTCTAATATGCTAAAAATGCTGCTTACAATACATGAATTATTATTATTATTATTATTATTATTACTTTTATTATTATGGAAAATTTACTTATTTAACATTTTAATTGAAATAATTGGCATATTGAGGCCTATTGTGAACTATATTTTTTATATTTTAACGACGTCAAGCTACATTCCAGCATGTCAACTTTAGGCTCCAGCTCCATTTGAGAAAAGCACTTTTTTATGTTTACAGTGAGAATTCTCAGAACTTGGATTATGTTTTCAGTGGCATCGATTCACAAAGCCAGTCACATGGAAAAAAAATAAATAGTGGCAGTCAGTCAGCTGCGAGTTCATTTCATTTTTGGACCAGCTCCAATGCACCTTTGGCACATTTACAGGTTGTGGTTCTTAAGCCCCTGCTAATGTCATTTTTGCTTGATAATTACAATCATTTGGAAACGGTTTTACCTTTTAATGAAACAATAAAAAAAAAGATTTGTGGAACATAATGTGGTATCAAACTAAACTATGCTGCATTTCGCTATGTTGTGCAATAGTGTGGTATGCCAAAAAGCTATTAATACGCATTTGTGTGCCTCAATAAGCACATATTTATGGGATTAAATGAGGCTCATTGTGTTGTCCATATGACTGAAAATTATTTTTTCCGTAAGTAAAAGAGAAGGAGGACGATGTTGAAAATGGTCAGGTATGACTCATACATCATTGCTCTTATTGTCAGTGTCACCGAATCACAGGCTGCCTTTGCATTAATGGGGCAATGTGCTGTCATTCAGAGATTAATATGTGTCATGGTATATGTTTACTATTCAGCCTACTGCATCAGTTTATATTAATATTAATTTTTAACTTAGCAGCATGGAACCCTTAATTTACTCTGTCATTGATATTGCTTTGGTTGATCAAAATTTAAATCTTTAAATTGCTTTTTTATGTGGACAAGTTATATAAATAGTTTCATCAATGTCCAAAATTACTGAACACAACTTAAAATGAAGGGTCTTGAAATGGTGTACATGTCCATTTGAAGCAGGGCTTACTTATTTGAAATAAAGACTCTGGCACATGTATGGTGCATGAACAAGGTCATTTTGTGAAGATTGTGTTGGAGTAACTTCTATACTGTAAATTATTGTAATTATTTTTCAAATGCAGGTTAGGATTGCCAAAATTTATCAGATAACTTGATAGCTTATAAAAATACACACTTAAACAATTTTGGCCCATCTTACTATTGTTGGTGTCGCACTCTCATTATTATTATTTTTTTTTCCATGGTCCGTGTTCTAACGGTAGGTAATGGCACCGACTCTAGAACATTGTGTCTGCTTTCAAGCAGGCAAACTGACCTCTACCTCTAGGGACATATTGACAGCACACTGAAAAGAGAACCACAGAAACAGACAGCAGAGAGTGCGAGAGAATAAAGAAGATCAATGACAGTGCACTGAGACACTCTGTGGCAGTTTTTCCATATGTTTTTCATAAAGGAAACATTAAGCAGACAAACAAAAAATTAATAAAAAGGGTGTGAAAGGGGTACTACACAGCCGTACTAAATTTGGAAGGAACCAACTGCTTTTGACTGGGGAAAGAGACAGAAAGGGGAAGAAGGGCGAGGCGAGAGCGTCTCCTGGGCTGATTAGCATTCATAGCAGGTAGGCGCTGCCGTTCAGCCACTGTGTCACAGATAAAATGGAATTACTGTTTGAATGTCGGTCCGGGTTGTTGGAGTCTGGAATCGGCAGTCTGCGTCTGCGATTTGTGGTTCAGGATCACCTCAGTTCAACCAGCAGCTGAATTTATGGCACTGAGATTGCTTTGACACTGCTTAGCTGAGGAGGAGAGGGGGATTGTGGGTGGCACGTAAAATTGTGATTTTGTTTCACCAAACCAGGCAAGGCACAAGTGTTTTTATATGTGCAGCCCAGAATGCTCGCCTGTGGTGCTGAAGGATTCTTGCCTGGATATTGAACCTTTAACCGTGTTTGCTTCTTCTGCTCCATTCCTGTGTGCTCAAGTTCTGTGTGGTTACTGTTATATTTTTTATTTTAGATTAATATTGTGTGGTCAGTTTTAATAGGCTCCTGAATGTTATTTGAAATATAAATTTATCATGAAGTGTCTCCACTAAAAACCTGAACAATGATTGAAAAACATTTGTGTTTTAGTGCCCTCGTTTGAAAAGGAGAACATTCTGTTGCTATTTTATTCCTCATTGTTTCAATGCTTGTATCCTATTATCTAATAATGTTAGTATCTAAGAATGATATCACCTATTGACTGTAGCTTGGTGAGCGGAGGACCAAAGGAGGACATTCTCCTTTTTAATAGATGGTGCTGAGTGGACACTGTTCATATGTACTGATCCAAGATGGTTTTTGTTGTTCAGCTGACATTAACTGTCGCTGGCAGAGCTAATCGTAGATCAGATTTTAATAAGTGCCACTCATTTAATACACTTGAAAAAAAAATGCTGTGTTGAGGTTAGGTGGTTCAGTTTTTGTTTGAAACTCCACAGCACTTGAAGGTCAAGTCAGGTGAAACTTTATTATCCCATTTTGAGGTACTGGGGTATGTATTTGGTTGCTGTTTCCCTGCCTTTTATAAATCACATTGTACGATACAAAATGTGAAAATACCACATCAACACAACAACACATTCGATTGTCACTGCAGAACCTTATAGCTGCAGGAATGACCTAGTTCCCATATTTTCGTTGTGTGTATTTTGTGCTGTAAGAGTCTATTACTACCCCCAACTACCTTTTTGCATAGTTGGTTTGTAGTTTGGATAATACTTCCAGTAATTTGCTTACTGCCTTGCGCTTTAGATTTTGTTATAGCTGAGACACAGTAATTTGATCTATGCCAATTGTCTTTCTCGCTGTCCTAACAGCTCTTTCTAGTTTGTCTTGTTTTCATGTATTACCGAAAAAACAAATGAGGCAGAAGGTAATGTTTGTACTATATTACAAAAGAGCTAATTTAAAACCCAATCAACATTGAAATATATGAGTTGTGTAAAAACTGCTAACACGTTTGAATCCCATCATGTGGCTGGGGGCTTGATTGACCTGCCCTGGCATTTTTGGGCTATTATCTGTTACCCTCTCTGCTTACCTCCTGTCAGAATAAAGTGAAAAAAAAAAATACAATAGGGATGCACTTAACCCTTGTGTTTGGTTGGGGTCAAATTGACCCGTTTTAAAATTTTAGTAAAAGAGGAATGACACTTTTGGGAGGTTTATTTCATTACCAGTGATTAAACCAGTGTACATTCGGTTCTGGTTTTGTGTTTCTATTTGTTGCTAATCCTCAATATTGTTTTTTTTTTTTTTGGCCTGTATTTTCAGATGAAAAAAAAAGAATGTCAGTTCGATTCACAATGTGGATCATTTTTTTCACAATGTGGAACATTGTGGATTTTTTTTTCGTGTTGCTTTTCTAACAAACACTGCTTATAAATTATAACATTTAAGTAATACATGTAAAATACAAGTGAAATGATAACGGAAAGATCACCCAGGCCAAAGTACTTTTTCAAACATATTTTAATAAATACCACACCTCTTTCAAAATTTAAACAGCACTCAAGTGCATTTCTGCAAAACAATAACAGTCAAAAAATTCTAAAATGGCTGGAATTCTGAGTCAGTGATTTTTATAAATAAACCAGTTTCAATAAGTGCAGCGTCTAGTTTAGAATGAAATGGATAGTGAAACTCAAATAAGGCTCTAAAGTATGAGTAGACCATAAATCTCTTGTTGTGGCAAAAAAATTAACATTTATAATTTTCCTTTCTCTCTTTGTGACATTCCAAGTCCAGACCATGAATAGCGGTATTTGAAATATTTGTAACTGGGTATATTGTAACACGGATCAACTAAGTAGTCTTCTGAATACCTCTGACTGTATAGGCGCCAGTACACTCAAAACAAAATAGAACATTTTGTTCAAAATGACAAGTTTCTATGGAGAGAGATTATTCACAATATTATTGACAAATGCATGTATCATGATCTATAAAAAAAATCCAGAAATGTGTGTGACTAGAAAGTAAGAATATTATCCGATAGACTTTGAGGTACAGTTCAACCCATTTGTTTACATATTAGATGTAGGATAAACCCAGATGTAGTGATTGAACAGTTTTTATTCAAATTTGAACACGTTTTAATTATTATGCATGCAATAATATAGCAGCTCGCTTCTAAGGATAATATTCAGCTTATCCAAACCCTAAAATATATGCGATACTATTTTTGTGGGAATGAGTTTCCATACAAATATTCGTAGTTGAAAAAGTTAGTAATGCCATTTAGTTATTTTTTATTTTTATTTACAGCAAACGGTGTAGGCTATTAAGGTGCATTTTAAAAAAAAAATCCGCTTCCCCTGGCTAAGCATACAGACTATTTTGTGGCCTTGTTAAATGATTAGGTCAACAAGAATCACATCAATTAAGTGCCTCTTCAGGGCCAGGGAAAATAAGTATTCTTTCTACCTAAAAAAACATCCATTGTTTCAATTGTATGATGGTCTTAAAATGAACAGGAATAAAGCTACTGTGTTCTGCAGTCTGCACTCTCAAAACATCTCAGGACATGGACATGGACATGCAGAATGAGGGGGTCTCACACACAGTAGCATTCTGTGTAGTTATGTCAAATAATTATGATTTAGTAAGCAGTGTAGTCATCTTAAACAGTTAAGTCTTTTAAGGGATAAATCGCCCTGGTAACGACTCGAACTTTGAAGGGCAAGTGCATTTACAGCTAGTGGTAAACTTAATTCACAAAATTGGTGCATTTTCATCAGCTACCAGAATCAGCTGTGTTACTTCTTTGACCATTTTCTCATGTATTCCAAAAGCCCTTGTTGTGAAGAAGGGCTCCCTATACATCGATGAAATCAAAAAGGCTGTCAAAAATAATTTATTTCCATTTAAACTTCCTGTATTTCCATCTCGCGAACCGTGTTGGCTCTCCTCCCCTTAATGTCTAGGCCACGTCATTTGATCAGAATTTCTGTTTTGAATGTTCAAATCCACCCCACCCCCTCCTCTGATACACTACTGCTTTTTTTAAATGTGTTTTTTTATACTGTTCATCAGCTGCTTATTAAAATCCCTTCTCTTCTCTACTGGCACAAGAGCAAAAGCAAGGGATGCACCCAAAACAATATAATTATTCAATTTGCACAAGGTCATAACATAGATCATCCAGCACAATAGAGCAAACTTATGCAAACACTTCTTTGTGCTGCACATCAAGCTGAAATATAGAGCAGGGGTGAACTACAGAACTGTGGCATGGCAAGTCTGGACCAGCTTTGCGCCAAGTTTTCTTTGCTTGCAGAGTAGAGTTTGCTTGTAGAGTATCTCTTTCACTGCATTACACTGGGTGCATTTCCCTGTTGGACGTAATATGCACAAAGCCATGCCACATTCCTTATGCCTGCAGTGTAGATGGGCCTTCACTGAGCCAGTGCCATGAGGCCCCTAGTGGTCAACAGGAAGATGTCAAAAGGGAAAAACAAAGAGGGTATTGTATGGTGTGCTCAATGGTAGTTACATGTTGTTATTATTATCATTATTATTATTATTATTATTTATTCATTTATATATTTGTACATAAGTATGATTATATTTGAAGTAGAGTCTCCAATTTTTAATGGGAAATGAAGGGATGAAGTTGGGCAAAAGCCCAGAAGACTGGAAATTCACATTGCATATCACCTTGCATATTATCTTGACCTCTGGACTGACAACGTTTGCTACACACGATTCTTTGATATCAACACTACTGGAGAAAGAAGTGCAAAATTTAGAGTTAGGTGAAAAACTATGCCTATGAAAAGCTTATTTTTCTTGTCATTTAAGTCTATTTTGCTTGTAATTTAGATAGCATATTATGTGTAAATAAACTAATCTCCTTCAAAGTTCTATCCATTGTAGTGTAAAAAGTTTAAGAACAGTTTGGCACAAAATATGGATGCCACACATTTTTGGATAATTATTATTAGCAGTTTTCCAAGAGGATGTGGTATCCTTATTCCAGTGCTCAGAAAACTCTTCAGAAAGTCTTTGGAAGACCAGTGGATATTGTTATGACTGGGAATTCCACATAAAACATGCTGTGTAAAAAGCTTGTTGCAGTTTTTCAAAAATACTTCAGTTAACAAGGGAAATGTCCCTCCCTCATGTTCAATTACATTACATTACATTACATTGCATTTATTTGGCAGACGCTTTTATCCAAAGCGAGGTACAAAAAGTGCATTTCATGGTCATAGACAACTACTAAACACAGGTTCAGTAAGATACAATACTTATTTTGTACAGCTATTTCTAGCCAAGAACACAGTTTAGTTCACACAGTGAACACTATTCAGACCTAACCTCTGCAAAGCCAACTAGGCAGAAGAATAAGCTACAGTATTAGGACAAATACAATTTACCAAAAAGTGCTGGGATGGGCCAACATGCAACAAGTGTCATGAAAAAGGGGGGGGGGGATTTATATACAGCGTGGTGGTGGTTAGTCTAGGTATAGTCTGAAGAGATGAGTCTTCAGGCCACGGCGGAAGATGGGTAGTGAGGGGGAGGTTCGGAGAGCGACAGGGAGTTTGTTCCACCACTGGGGAGCTAGGGTGGAGAAGCTCTGTGATCCCTTTGGTCGGGTGGGAGGGGTTACAAGGCGTCCTGCTTCCGCAGAGCGGAGTGGTCGAGCAGGGACATAGGATCGAATCATGTCCTGCAAGTAGATGGGGGCTGTCCTGTTGGCTGCAGTGTAGGCAAGGGTCAGGGCTTTGAACCGGATCCTGGCAGCAACCGGTAGCCAGTGGAGTGATCGCAGCAGAGGAGTGACGTGGGAGAATTTGGGAAGGTTGTAGATGAGTCGGGCAGCGGCATTCTGAATCATCTGTAGTGGCTGTATGGCACAAGCTGGCAGGCTTGCAAGGAGAGAGTTAATCAAGGCGAGAGGTCACCGTAGCCTGGACGAGCAGCTGGGTGGAGTGCGTCATCAGGTATGGTCGAATCCTTCTGATGTTGTACAGAAGGAATCTGCAGGACCGTGATGTTGCCCTTATGTGCTCCTTGAGGTCCAGTTGGTCATCCAGGACCACCCCCAAGCTCTTGGCAGAGTGAGAGGCAATGACAATAAATATTGGATGAGCCCTTTCACCAATGTTAGATTGCTACACAATAAATTGGATGCATTTCATGCCAATTTTGAAAAACAATGGGTGCAGGGATGCTGGCATTATTTCCTTTATGGGAACGTGTATGGATTAAACCATCGAAGACTCTGAACTTTTGGAGGGTTGATCCTTAATGACTAGGAAGAGAGAAGTTACAGGAAAAAAAAGAAAACATGGAGACGGAGTGCTCGTATATGTCAGTAAACATGGAGTAGGACTGTTGTCATTTGAGAGATGCATTGTTGTGCAGATGTTGGGCTACTCACCTTGTCATTCAGACCTACATATCTACCACATGAGTTTCGATAGTTGTTTATGTTTATGTTCCACCTTCAGCCAGCAAAAAAATAATGCAATGGATATCATTTTGTCATGTGTGCAATACCTGGCATCAAAATCTCGTTAATCACAATTGCTAGTTTTAGGTGATATGAATAGTTGTATACTCTACACATATCTAACATCATACCATCAGTATATCATGCAAGCTACCAAAGGGAGTAAAACTGATTTGTGCTATTATAACATCAAAAATGGATATAAATCCATTAAAAAAACACCGCTAAGCACAGCAGATGACAATACAATCCACACAATTCCATCCAATTTAACAAAACTATAGAGGAAGCGAGTTGTCTACATTGGGATGATGATGTTTGTGACACTCTAAAAGATTGTTTTGAAGTGACTGCCTGTATACATTTCTGTGATTAAACTGTTTTCCATCAAAGACAGGTGTTCTCAAACAACATGCCCTGGATTACTAAGCAGCTCAAAATAACTTTAAATAAGAAAAAGAAAGCATTCCAATCAGGATACAAAGTTGAGTCAAAACTGATCCAGGTCAGACTGAATAAACAAATTAAAGAGGCGAAGAGGATATACAAAGAGAAGGATGAAAATTTGTTTCAAGGGGGGGAATGAGAAATTCTTAGAGAGGGAAATGTCTACCAACAAAGCAGAATGACCATGCCCTTTAGCCTAAGCAATATTGCAGTCAGTCTTCTGAGACTCTTAACAACTTCTACAACAGATTTGACAAACATAGGCTAACTTTAATGCATAAAGTGATGACATGGCATCAGATGCCTTGTTGTTAACTGAGGAAATGCAATATCTTGTTACAGGTAGGGAATGTTAATTAATAGGTTCATGAAAATGGTGCAAGTGAACAAAGCTGTTGGTCCAGAAAACATAAGCAATCATAGCATACACTGTAGTCCTTTCACAAGCACCTGGCTCTTGTCTCCTGTGATTTATCCACAAACAAATTTTCACCATCAAGACCAATTCCAAGACCAAGAAAAATTACTCCCAGCAAGACTAATACCATAAAATATGGTCTTGAGACCAAGTACTACAGCCTTGGCTAAATAACTTCTCATGCATTTTTGCCCTGTCTTATATGAAAATATGCAAAAAGAATACTTTGCCTTGTAAAAATGACTGGTGTAAATCGCAATTACAAAGGAATGACCCCTCTGTAAAAAAAAAAAAAATGGCAACTGTAAACAAATCCATGTTAATCCCATGCGGATAAATACTGTATGCAAATGATGCAAGTTTATTGTATAGATATGCGGTGTATTTATTGTATGCTCCTCTTTATCATTTATGGTTAATGTGGTCAATTTATACCTGCTCGTAAACGCAAATAGCCTACTCTTCCTGTGGCTGAAACTAAATATATAAAGCAGACACCATGAAGAGATTTAGTAGTTGTTTGACCAAACATTAAAATGGGCAAGACGTGAACAAATCAGCTTTGATTTTGGTGTGATTGTTTGTGCTAGATGTGGCAGTTCCGGCATCTCAGAAACAGCTGTCCTCTTAGGATCTTCAGACACTCGGTCACTAGAGTTTACAGAGAATGGCGCAATAAAAACGTCCATTGACCAACATTTCTGTAGGTGAAAACACCTTGTTCATGAAAGAGGTCTGAGGAGAAATGGCAGACTTGCAGTGATGTGCAGAAGGGCAACTCTGAATGCACAACACATCAAACCTTGAAGTGATTTGTCAACAGTAGCAGAAGACCATGCTGGGATCCACTCTAGTCAGCGAAGAATAGGGAGATAGGGCTGCAGTGGGCTTACCAAAACAGGACAGTTTAGGATTGGAAAATGTTATGCGGTCTGAAATCTGATTTATGCTGCAACATGCAGATGGTAGCACCTGAATTTGGCATAAGCAGCATGAATACATAGATCCATCCTGCCATATGTCAAAGGTGCTGTTGTTGGTGGTGTAATGGTGTAAGGAGTTTTTATGGCATGCATTAGGCCCCTTAATATCAATTGAGCATCATTTGAACTCCACAGCATACCTAAACATTGTTTGGCAGTCTACTCTATTTTAAATGCATACTTCCAGCAAGATGATGCACCACAAAGCACACACCATCTCAACCTGGTTCCAGGAACATGACACTGATTTCAGTTTACTTCAATAGCCTGCACAGTACCCAGATCTCAATCTGATAGAGTACTTTTGGGAGGAATGGAATGGGAGGTTGAAAAAAAACTGCAGGAACTGTGTGATGCTATCAGACAGCAGTGGACCACAATCCCTAAGGAAAGTTCCCAGCACCTTGTAGAATCCATACTGTGAAAAATTCAGGTTGTTGTGGAGGCAAAAGGAGGTCATATCTAGTACTAGCTAGGTATCCCTAATAAACTGGCCACTGAATGTATATGATCATGGTCTATAGGTGCTTGGGCCCTGTGATCTCTGCTTTTTTATTTATTTACATATGCAGCAATCACCTGATGCTCTGTTAAGTGTTTGTAGCCAGCTCACACCTGTCTTCAGGAACTTTTCAAATGTCGAAAAGTACATAAAAAAAAATTATATAAATAAAATTATACACAAAGATGAAGATAAATAATGGAGACTGAAAGAGAGTGAGACGAGCACAGATAAATAAGGAAAATAATGGGTACTGGTATCATTTTAGGAACAGTGTTGACTTTGTTTGGTCCATGATTCTACAGTCATATTAAAACATTAAAATACTCTGATATTGGATAATTAGGCAGTGTGCTAGTGCTAGTGTGCACAGTTGTTGGTTTTTTTTTTTTTGCAAAGAAAACACTTTGTCCAAAGAGGTTTTGCATTTTGGAGGTTGTTCAACATTTACTATGTGCTGATTTTGCTGATGCTTCAGTTTCCTTTAACCAACTCATTGAACAGAGGAGATTAACCTTTCAAAATATGAATGTTACATTTTTCAAAGACATTACTGTGCTGCCACCTCATTGGTTTCTTGTCCATGATTTTTGTTATCTGAATAAAAATTTGGCTTTATTGTTGAATATGCGGCTTGTACCAAGTGGAAATGCTATATGGAATGTGTGAAAATACCATACCGTGCGTAAGAAGTTGTTCTGAGCTGAGAGACAAATACTGTTTGATAACTAGTAATGTTAGATTCAAAATGGATGTAACAGCTTTGAACAAACAGCTTTGACCTTTTCGAGCAGGAATGTTTCAAGTAATGAACCAAAGCCTCGTGCTACAGAAATGGCAGTCACGTGATTTTGTTTCAGAAATGGTCCAAAAAAAAAAAAAAAAAAATCATGTGACTATTGCCAAACTCCTGGAACGCTTGACGTTGCGAACAACCTCACAGTTGCTGAAACCATAAAGCATGAGAATGTCCCTGATTGACACCGATGAAAGCATTCGTGCCCAAGAGAAAATCTGAGGCATTGGACTCAGTATGTGATGATTATAATGCCTATCCTTTGTGAAGGTGTTTCAAGTTTGAAATTGTAACACTTGTAAATGTTTGGATTAATTGGGTGTTACTACATGGAAATAGTAATAAACGTTTATTGAAACTGTAGGGCTTGGTTTTGATGTTTGCAAGAGCAGCTTGTAGTTTAGAATGGGCCTCATTCACGAAACATGCATATGACCCAGTTTGATCTTTAACGATGCTTACGAACATTTTAGCATTCATCTTCTTTTTTCTAACCTGATTGGTAAGATCAAAATCTGTGCGTGTTCGGAAACATTCATACAGGCATACGCAGATGTTCATATTTAGAAGTCATTTTAAGTAGTTACAGACCTCATGTTAATAAGTGTTTATTAATAAAATTATTTTATATAATAACATTAATATTAAACCTGCTATTGATTTTAACTACATTAACTAGCCTATCTGAATAACCTCAAATGTTTCACAAGCTTTTCATTTCAATTTCAGTTTTACTTTATTTAATTTTAAGAGCAGGTCTCATAGTTTTAGCTTAGTTTACTTTTTTCATTTTCACTTTTTTATTTTAGTTTATGATGTTCTTTCACCTCTTAGATTTCATTACTTGCCACTTTTCATCTTAGTGTCATTTTACGATAATAACCTTGTTGGGAATGCATGTAAATAAATTTATAGATAAAAGTGATTTCTGATGATTGATAATATATAAAGACCCACAAACACGCAGCCAAACCCAACACTATATATACTATATTTGTTGCTTTTGGATTACTTGGCTTGATAAAGTATGTAAGTACAGTTAAAATATAGGTAACATTAATTCTCATTATCAGTTTCAGTTTTTTTCAGTGACTAAATTTGACAAATTTTATTGTGCAAATAAAATATTTTTATCAATATGGCTATGAAACATATAAAACCAAATTAAATGCAAAAAAAGGATACCGCACCATGAAGCATGTGTTATTAATATTATTACTGCAAGTCAGAGATTTATTGGTATCTATTTAATAGATCCATCATTTTGGTGAGTCACAATTACAAAATATACAAAAAGCTTGTTCAGAAATCATTTTCACCATGTAATGACCAGCAGATGATGATATTAAAAGTGTCTGACTGTTTTGAATAGCGATACTGTTCTTGGAGCAGTTGCATCAAATTACTCAATAATCCACAAGGCATTATTTCTATCATCACCACTGATAAGTCTGAAGCGGTTTTGATTATATGGTTTTGCAAATTTTCATCCTCTATTTTTATAGCTATTTTGTAATTGTCATTGACTTACAATGTCGGTGGTTTTGCACAACCGTGTGACTTGGAGGGACATAACATATTTGGATCGTTAAAACATAACATAATGAGGAGACCAGGCCATGCAGCCCAACAATGCTTGCCATTTTCCTAACTAACCTCTAGGTGTCACTGTTCACTTTCAATTATCTGTTTAAACATGACTGATAATTGAGTGTACAATTACCCTATTGGTGGGTCATTGTGACATTTGTTTGGTTTACTACAAGGAGAAGTAATGGAACGAATGCCAAGAATGATCACAACAAAGAGTTAATCTTTAAATGAAAGGATGTAGCAGTATCGGCTGGTGACTGCTTATAGAAGCATTTGTGTATTTACAAAGCTGGCAATGTATTGATTAATTACATGTATAAACACACAACACCAGCATTTGGAACACACAGTATTAAAATGTGATTGTATTAGATGTGAGTGCATATATCCCTGTTGAAAATATTTCAAAAGTACATGCTTTTTTAACTAAGCATGTAATAAATGGTGGGAAAATTCAGTCAAATTATTAGAGATAACTGGGAGAATGGCATTGGGTCCATAATTGGGTGTCATGTCTCGCCTGATTTAAAAATAGGAATGATAATCATTATTTTCCAGGTCTCTAGGAAGGGTCCTGTTTTAAATGATACATTAACCAGATGGGCAATTTCATAGCTGGACTACTGTTCATTTTCCTTCTCAAGTGCTGAATTCATATTATAGATATCTTTGGCCTTAGAATTGGTTATGTGGCTTGTTATCTTGTTGACCTTTTCAGGATCAGCCTCTTTAATGAGAAATGAGTTTCGAGTGTCCCAGTCTGCAATATTATTGCATAGATTTATTCGTTATTGGCTGTTTGCTCCACAGAGTCTTTAAAACATTTTAATTCATTTGAAATAGAATCATTGGTAGATGTGACTCTTCCACACATGGTTGTCAACATACTTTAGCTACGTATTCTGGTATCTAAAGAGCTTGCCCTGCGATGAACAGTGTTAAACCTTGATCCAAATGTTGTGAGTTGATCTCAGCTATAGTATGATGTCAGGAAATAATTAGATCTAAGCAATGATATCATTGAGCAAAGATATGCAATGGCTCTTGCTTTCTGATAGAATTGTTATACATTATTTCTAAGTTTGATGTTTATATTAAGATTATGCAGTCAGTTCCAATGACTGGTTTTTTATGTTTAGACCAGGGAATTGCTGCTTCCTGCTATTATTATTATTATGCAGCTAAAATTAATATAACTACATATGATATGGTGAGAACCAAAATGGTTAGATATATTTGAAAGCAAGTTTAAAATGTGTTTTTTGAAAGAAGATACAGAGTCAGAGACCCTGATGAAATCTGGAAGATAAAATTGGATCCTGTTTTGTTTTCTGTGGCTGGGACAAACAAAAGGTTCTTTTGTTAAGGTTCTAAGGGAGCATGGTTGGATGTATGCCTTCAAGAGATGGGCAGTGTATTCTGGGAACTGACCAAGCCTGGCCTTAAAAGTAATTGGTACAATTTTATTAATTTTTTAAAACTGGAGGCCAGTGTGTTACTAGCAACCAAATTTTTATCTGACTACAGACAATATAATGCATTTTGGCTCATACATGTGTACAGATAATTGCAATTATCAAGCTGAGAAGAATGAAAAGCATCTATGACCTCAGTATCAATCACAGACAGGAATGGCCTAATCATAGATATATTTAGATATAGTAGTTGCGCTGGACTAACTTTCTTGTACCCTACTGAAATCTCAGTTCCAGGTATAAAATAACAAAGAAGTTCCTGGAGGAGAGCCAAAATTAGATTATTTTGCTTAGTCATACACCTGGGACCAGTAATTAACTGGAGAAGTCTTTCAATTAAAATTGTATGATCAATGGACCAAATCTGCATTATGTGAAGAACAAAAACCTGACAAAAATTTTGGAAAGAAATTGAAGTTTTGAAATGGGTCTGTAGTTAATTAAATTCGTTGGACCAAAATCTTTGTATTCTGAGGACTAGGCTGAACCACTGCAGATTATAATGCGGAACAGACCTGTGACTATAGACACTCTATGAATGCTTGAAGGTCTGGGCAAGTTTCATCACTTTCATTAGCAAACTAATAGGAAGAGATATGTCAAAGTTTTCATGTAAGAAACTGACTCTACGAGATCATCAGATGATTTGAGCTCAAAAGCATTTAACACAGAAGTATTCTTATGATTATAGTACTCCATGCAGAAAGCTAAACTCTGATGTTATAAATCTTATTGCTAAATAATGACTGAAACTTTACAATCCACAGGATATGACTCAGTATTACCATTGGAGAGGTTTATAAGACAATAATTTGTGTTGAATAGAACTCAGGTTTAAGTTTGGAAAAGTTCTTCACTCTTGCATCTTTGACAACATTGTTGAAAGTTATTAAAATATCTTTGTATTCTCATGAACACTTTCCATTATGTTTAGCTGTTTTACATTCCATCTTAATGCTACACATATCATCATTCAGCCAGGACTTGGATATAGCAGTAGGCTTTTAATTTTAAAGGGATAACATTGTCGGGAGCGGTAAAATAGAAATAGCCAAATTATTTATTTACATGGATAGAGGTCTGTACACCAGATGGACTATACAGGTGATCCTGAGCACAAACATCCTTTTATTTCAAGCGATATTTCATTTTTTGCAAAAGGTCAAAAAGGTTAAATGTGTGGCCAACTGGCCATGCATGTGTGTTTTCTCGAAAACACACTGCACCAGGGTGAAAGACTCTCAGATGGATTCGGTCAAATGCATGCTTAGGCTGTTTGGGCATATGCAATTCAGACAAACCCTCCAGATAAATCTGGCACAATATCTCTGTGAACACTAGATCTTCGCAGTATGTCAATATGGCAACCAGAGGTTAATACCAATGAGAATTTGTTTTCATGGTATGTTTGACACCAGGGGTTGATTCTGGCTGGTCAGTTACCATAATTGGAGTGTTGTTTTGTTTTCAGATTTTTAGACTGTTGGTACATCAACATTGTGAACTCCACTTGTGTTTGTTTTTGATATGGCCTAATGTTGTAATCTGCCATGGCTTAAAGACACAAAGGTGTATATTTGTATTTCGAGTACTACAGCTTTTGTGGTTTTATAAATGGTTTCATTTACTTTAAGCAAGCTGTTTTGCTAACAACAGACCTGTATTTGGACCCATGCAAGAGAGGTTGTTGATTTGGAGAGGTATGATACAGGTATGAACAGACAACAAAATACCTCCTTGCCAATTTGGTTTCCTATTACAGTAGCTGCCATAATTTTTTAGAATATTGTCAATCTTTAATCAGATAAATACATACTGGGGTTGTTGCTTTGTTCCTAGATAGTTAACTTAAAAGAAAATACTGGATCTTCAGGGTGTGCTATCCTAGGAGTAATATAAAACTAGAATGAACTAAGTTAAATTATATAGTAACATTCTAGTAAATGTTGACACAAGATCCTTGACTTATGACTTTCTTTGCTTTAATGTCATTTGTGCGTGTGTGTGTGTGTGTGTGAGAGAGAGAGAGAGAGAGAGAGAACCTTTCACTCTAGTGTGGTCCAGGGTTTACTATGTCCAGTCTAATCAACAGGAAGCAGAGGTACTGTAATGGTTCACCATTTCAACCAGGCACATGTTACAGTACATGTGCCATACTGTATGATTTCAAATAAAAAGTTGAACTTCTTAATCATAATTCAACACATGCCACTAGTACCTGCGGCATTATTAATATATAGTACACTAATAAAATTCTAAAGGGTAGTTCTACTGTTACCAGTAGAAATAGGTTTTATTCTGAAAAACTTTTAACTTACTAATGTTTGTTTCTCTCTGTTCAAATTAAAATTATTTTAAACAAACCAAATGCTCACAATATATAAGTTTAAATATAAAAACTGGGAAGGGACTAGATCATTAAATACCTTCCTGTTGCTTGCTGATATTCCTCCATTTCTTAGGTTATAACATAAATATTATTTTGTATTTTATATGTGCAGTACACACATGAATATGGACTGACTAGTAATAGTAAGTATGCAATTAGTTATACAGTAAGTTTTTTGAGTGTGTTTTGCTACAGTGTTGAATGTTTATGCTTTTGAAATGTGTAACATATAGATAAGAAGGCCAGAGCTTGTATAACTAATACATATGTTCTAGGTATGAACATATGCTTAGTCATCATTCCCAGCAGTTTTATCTATGGCGTAACCTCCTTATCAAACGGTTACATGAACCACATTAAATGTATAAAGGAATGTTTATTCACTGAGTCAGTGTAGTGATGTTGCTCCCATGTTCACATGAAATAAAACCGCTTGTCATCATCAGTTGCTTGTGCTGGCTCCTCTGTCTGGCTGACATCATCTGGGATGCAACAGGTCTGTGAAGGCCATTCCAAAACCTTCATTCTTTTAAGTGGTTGATTTTGAGGTATGTTTTGGATCATTGTCTTGTTGAAATATCCAACCTCGTTTCAGATTCAATTTCTTCACTATCTCTGGGACATGAGTTTCTCGACTTTGTTTCTATTTAGTTGAATCTGTTCTGCCACTGACGTAATATTTCCTGTGCCACTGGCTGCCACATAGCCTCAAAGCATAATAGATGCACCCCATGTTTAACTGTTGGTAAGGCAATTTCTTCAAATGCTTCCTGTTTTGATTCAGATGTAGGTTTTGTGGTTGTTGTCATTTTCAAGTTCTCAGCCATGAATCAGGTGTGCACTCCTGAAACTCATGCGGTCTATGGCAAAATGGTAACATGAATTGTGTATGAATTGTTAACATGTAAAATAGAAAATGGCATGGTATTGCCTATGCTGGGGGATGCTGGTGAATGTCATCCAAGGCCAGATGGAAAATGCCATCTCTCACTCCTCAGTCCAAGCATCTTTGCTGCATTGGAGGAGCACTGCAATGCAGGCAAAATTAGGGATGAAGTGTCAGTAACACCCCATGAGCCTCAAAAAGGACCTCACGTCTCAGACTATTTTGTGTGCACACAAATTTAATTTATCTCTTCGTCTGGGGATTCCGGTTCAAATAAATATAGTCAGCTATCAATGTGAAGAGGCTCAACAACATACTTTTATATGATGAATGAATAATTAGCAAGTGCAACATGTTCAGGATCTGGATTTTCAACATAATCTTATAAAGGTAACCCATGTTAAAGGTAAAACGTGTTGACTCTACTTGCACCTTCTGAGGAGCTTACTAGAGAAATCAACTCTTTCACAGTGACTGCGGCAGATGCCATTCCGTCCATTTTTACACTGAAACGCCACCTAAGATAAAGCATTTTTATTTGAGGAATTGTTTAAAACCAGAGGGGATTGTAAAGACCACCAAAAACATTCCTTATGATGGTCAAGCACAACTGTCTATCAAAACATTTTATAGCAGTATTTGTAGAAATGATCAGTTTGTTCAAAACGTCATTTGTTCTTTCAGTCTTTGTACCTGAACAGTGTCATGCTCCTACCATAAAAAGCTCTGGTTCTGTTACCAGAAACAACAGACGAACGTGGCAAAGGCTCTGCGTGCAGAAATGTCGGCAGATAAACGGTATATCGGTGCAAAAAGAGTGTGTGGCTTTCTCCTTATTTCAAATCTGACTGGCATCAGTCAACACCTCCTGAAGTTACTGGGTGTGTGCACTCGTTTTTTTCACCAAAAACAAAAACAACAGTAAAACTTCAGGGCATTGCAGAGAAGGGGACTGGGACTTTTGAAAAAATTAATCTTTGAAAGTGCTTGAAAATCACAAAGCCAATACATTTCCGGTTGATTTCATCTTGAACTATTTATGTAAATGCCATTAAATTGTTTCGTGCAAGTTTTCAAAAAATTAGTTCCAAATCCTGCTTTATACACCACCCACTATATTTGCTGGTGCTGTGATCTGTTAACTCTTGTGTTCTGTTTACATAGTAGCACCTGTGAAACTGTTAGCGTGTACCAAATATGCCCAGGACATTCCTGCGATTTAAAAGCAAAACAGAAATAAATTTATGCCAGAAATTCTCATTATATATTCTCAATTCCAAACAATATAAGCAGTATGGTTACTGGTTGCCATTTACCTCTGCTAGATCAAATTTAACAATGAAAGTGTCATTCATTTTTTGTGATAAAAATGTGCTTTATGTAACTCTACTATAATGAAGACATTGAGAACATAAATCAAGTTTCTGTAAAAAAAAGAAAAGAAACGTTTTTCATGCAATATATTGATACTGTTTTCAACTGATTTGTAATAATTTTTCATCTTTGTCTTACTGTAAGAAACTAAAGGGGAAAAAAGCAAATAGAGATGGTGAAGAACACCGAAACACAAAACAAGAACCAAATTTACATTGGTTTAGTCACTGGGTATAAAACATATATTTCAAAAGTGTCATTTCTCTTATTGAGATTTTAAAATGGGACAATTTAATTAAAAATCCTTTCATATATGCACTTGTTTGGGTGGCAATGTATCATATGTAGCATACTGGTTAAGGAACTGGACTTGCAGCTCCAAGGTTGCAGGTTCATTTCCCAGTGGAGGCACTGCCATTATGCCCTTGAGAAAGGTACTTGAATTGCTTCTGCTGTATACATGGTTTCAATTTAAGAATATAATCTGTGTAAATTTTGGAAAAGAGTACCTCGTAAATGTATGCAAATTGAAAATGTATTGTACCACCTGACCCATGTAGATGCAAATGCCTTCATTGCAGACCATGAAACTACAAAACTGGGTGGAGACAAAATATTTGGTTTGAGATGGGCAACATTAGCAATTTCACTAGCTCCCAAGCACATTTGTACTGCCATTGTCGCCAAAAGGGCAGTACAGAATTTTTGACTGAGTTGTATATGCTCTTAAATTGGCTAAGTGCTTCAGATTCTGTGCCTAAATTCACAGTAGTCTTTTGAGATTTTTGTGGATAACCTGGAAAGTGTGAAACTTGGAAAAATAATCATTTAACATTGAAAAGCATTTAAGTATAGTACGATGTATGATTTTAAGTATTTTTGGTTAGTTCGTGCAGTTAAATCATTTTGGTTCTGAACTGCTAAAATGTAAATCTGCTTTTCTTTCCCTTGATGACTTGCCTGGTCTCCATGGTTACCAGAGGCTCAGGGCACCTTGCAGGCGATCCAGAATTTTTTTTCGTAGCACTTGGCATAAACACAAACTGGAGGGGTATGGTTTCATCATAGGCAAATGGGCTCTACTGGCCTGAGCAGAAGCTGATGAAATCACACTAAACTCATGTTCACAGCATGACCTTTTAGAAACAATGTAATTTTGTTTTTCCCTCTAGATTGTAACACAATTAAAACAACATCTTCACTCAGAATATGTTTTCTTGCTCAATCTGTGCTGTAATATGCATGAAGATTCTCCATTTGGTTGCTTATTTTTCAATGGGTTTTTACCTTTTAGAATGGAGACTTTCCGTGCTTAACAACAACAGCTCGGTCCTTCCGCTATATCTCTCTTGATAGCATATTCTCAAGAAAAGATAAAACAAATAAACATTGATTCAATAAAAAGAAAATAATTTCTTGTTTTACAAAATTTTAGCTTGTGAGATGGCTAGATCACAGAACGCAAGAACACAGGTTTGGGTCTCAAACCAAATCTCTCCTCAAGGCAGCATAGCAATTTCATGTACTTAAATTCTACCAGCAGCACACCTGAATCAGCTGAATGAGGTCTTGATTAACTGAACCTGATTAGGTGGTGGTAGAATTTAACAAAACCATAAAATACCTGGGGTGCCTTAAGGGGTGGTTTTTAAATAGCTAAGCTAACACAGTTTGACAGACACAAAATGATAACATTGCTTCAACATTGCTACATCTGCAGATCTCAGATTTTCATGATGTGGTGTTCAAGCTGTCATGGAGAAGTTTGAAGAAATTGGGCAAGTTTAAGACCGAAGTCGCAGTGGAAGGCCCAATTAAGCTGTCTGCATCTCATGAACAGTACTTAAAGGCCACTTCCTTGAGGGAGAGAATGAAATCCACTGAAGTGCTTACTCAGCATCTGGCAGAGTCATCTGGCACCGAAGTACATGCTTCAGCCGTGGGAAGAAGTCTCACAAAAAATGGTCTTGTTGGCCATGTTAAGAAACCATTCTTGTCTAAAGAGGAAATGAGCATAAGAGGATGCAGCAAGCGATAGACTATAAAGCATGCGGCGACAACCAGTGGTAGAAAGCCTTATTGAGGGATGAATCCAAATTTTACATTTTTGGTATACAAAGACACCGGTATGTCAGAAGAAGATTTGTCATGGTCTGGGGATGTATTCAAGCCAATGGTGTAGGGTATTTGGTCAAAGTCAATGTAATTATGAATGCTGAGAAATATAAACAGATCTTGATTCATAATGCTGTACCTTCTGGAAAATGACTGATTGGCAATAACTTCAACTATCAGCATGAAAACGACCCAAACACTTTGCAAACATGATTAAGACCTACTTGGAGTGGATGTCTCACAGGATTAGACTGGCTTGAAAACTACTTGACACAACGAAAAATGACACGGCAGTCTACCAAAGAAAATCACTTCATATTTGCAGTCAAAGGAGGCCACACAAAATACTGATTGTTTAAAAAAACACAAGAAGTCTTTGTTACTTTTAATTCTAGTTGCATTTCTTTGTGTTTACTTCAATGTTATGTAGTGTTTTTCCCCCAATGAGTAAACACTTACTGCTTAGATAAATGGCTTTAATTAGAATGTTTCAGTGTGGCCGAAGACTTGTCCATATGCATCACAGGGACTCGTAAAATGGCTTAAATGAAGCAACACCCTTGTCCCATTTGGTTTAGATTATTTTCATAATTTAGGCATACATGAAGTGCCACAAATACAAAAATAAATCCAGCCAATAATGCAATAACTGCAAGTTCTCCTTTAGTTTTCAGTGAAATACTGAGAGTCACCAACTTAAAATAGGCCAAACTAAAATTATACATTTCCTGGATCATTAACTTATTGACCACGAGTGTGCTAATTCTGAGGGTGATACACAGAACTACTAAAGGACTATAAAGCAAAATGTAAGCTGTGTACCTTGGTGTCCCTTAGTGTCTCCAGATCTATACAAAAGGCTAAACTGTGCATTTCTGTAAATCGTAAAATAATATATTTCTCTACAAATCAACAGTTTTGAGTCACAAGACTTACTTTTGCATCCTTTTCAATTGGGAGTTACTGTCGTTTCATTAGTATAGGGAGGTGGATGTCTAGGGGTCCAAAAACATATCCAAAACCTCTCTGAAAATGCTTTTTGTCTATTATAAAGTAATTAGATTAAAAATTAGATTTTTTCACCAGAGCTCCATGAGAAATGTTAGTATAGGAACAAATGACATAATGCAAAAAACATTATAACATATGCTTTGGTACACACACCTAAATATGTAATCATACAGAAAAAATGTTGCTATTTATAATTAGTCAAAGGGACATTTTACATTCATCTAGCACATATTAGCACACGGTAAATTTGGATTAGTACTTTCCATGCCCATGAAGGCACTAGAACCCCATAGTCTTCCTTATGTACAATAAAAGGATACTATTCCACAATAAGAAAAATCCTGGCAATGTTCTAGCTTTGGTGCATTAATGTAACACAAGAGCCAGTATGTGAAATGTCTACATTAGAGAATAGTGCTAACCTCTTGAAAGTCACTGCATTTCATTGTGAGTGGTATAAATTCTGACAAAGCTGTTTAAAATAATTCATAGCAGTTTCACATGACTAACTCTGGACAGTGTTGTTTCTACAGTACCTGTGTTGCTACAGTGTTGTATTATATTTTATTGTTGAAATTTATTCTTGAAAAAATGCTGTAGACTCCTTACACGCAGAACAAAATCACCACCAAAATAAAATACCAGAGCTGGATTAAGTAATCTGTCAATGGTAGAGAAAAGATATTGCCTTTGCTTTCACTAATACTACTAATTACATGACGTGTGGGAAGTTTCTATTGTTGAATTTGTGGCATAGCCTACATTCTGTTTTACCCATCAACTGTCCATCCAGGGTGTTGTTCCCTTCTTCTAACCACAAAATGGGCCAAATGAACTTTGTGTGTTAAATAAAATATATAAAATTAATTAAAATATTGTTACATACAAAATTGAATTTTGTCGATGCGATTTAGATTTATTTGATTTCATGAACAAAATATTCCTTCCCTATTGGAAATATTCATTCCAGGTACATCATTTGATTTTGTCACATGAAATGGCACTTATAACATGCAAAAATTACATAAATATTCATATGAAAGTAAATTATCTTGGAATTTACAAAAAGAAAATATGCAAAAGCAACAACATACTCCTTTCATTATTTCTACCAATATTGAAAAACTTGATTATTTTGATTTCAGATCAAGAGACATCACACTGGAAAATGCAGACTGTGAGAATCCATCTGCAGACGTGACTGTAAACTGGAATGAGCCAGAAGCAAGGAAATGCAGTGTGGAGAAAAGCTTCCATGCTCTTGGAATGGTGAGTGTGGCAAGAGGTCCTCTCATCCTATAGCTCTTGTATTGCTTAACTCAGGAGTGTATTAGATATTCTTCCTGGAAGAGGGATGCCCATATTTTATTCAGGATAAATGTACAATCAATACTGGTGGTCCTCAGTGTCTTTAGTGAAGACATTGAGGACCAGCAGGGCCTGAGTTTGAATAGTGCTTTAAGCTGTGTGAAAGCTGTGAAAGTCAGATTCAGAGGGGGTAATTTCCCTATGGTTTCCATTGAAGGTGGGTGTACTGGAGGAGGTGGTGATTCAAACCCGAAAGTCAAGAAGGCGCTCATAAACAGGGTCACATCTGCATGCAGTGAGTTCTAAAGTAATCTAGTTCCCCAGTAAGCAGAAACCAGAATCTAGACAAAAGTTAGATGTCTAGAGGGGTGTAAATCTAGGTTACGAGATGTTTTCACATAAGCAGACTAGGCTAGTTAGCGTGAGTTAAATTGTTGCAAGGTGAAGATTAAGTCCTGTAAAAGCAGAATTTATGATTTATGATATGCATTTTCTTCTGCCTTCTGGCTGCTGTTGCTGTGACATCGACTTTTCCCTTGGAGGCGAATATCCACTCTCCTCCATTGGGGATCTTTTGTGGAGTTTTATACTAGCGATTGGGTAACTTTTAAACTGAGTTGGGGCTTTTTTCTGCTTTTGGCCTGGTGAATGAATGTCCTTACACCATCCCATTCATCATCTCCCTGGTGAACTCCTCTTTATCTACTGGATGTTTTCCCTCCTCCTTCAAGTTAGCTCATGTCACCCCCCTATTGAAGAAACCTATTCTTGACCCCTTTGCGGTCATTAACTACAGCCCTGTTGCTCTTCTCTCATTGGTTAAAGCTCTTCAATGAGCTGTCTCTTACCAACTCTCTACTTTCCTCTCAGATAATAACTTGCTGGACTGACATCAATCGAGGTTCGGACCTAACCACTCAGAGACAGTGCTCCTTTCAATCAGCGAGGCATTTCACTCTGCTAGAGCAGCCTCCCTCTCCTCTGTCCTCATACTCCTTGACCTCTCTCTGGTCTTCAACAATGTTGATCAGTCTTCAACATCAGATTCTCCTGTCTTCCCTTGCTGCGGTGGGGATCCGTGGCATGGCCCTGGTTTGGTATACAATCTCTCTAACAAGTTGTTCCTTCCAAGTTGCCTGGGGTGGTGCCTTTTTAACATCTCGCAGTATCTCCACATGGGCCTCCCGAAGGTCTATTCTTGGTCCGCTTTTCTTCTCTCTCTACACTAGATCTCAAGGCCCTGTCATCTCTGCTCTTAGGTAGTCATATCATGGTATGCTGTTGGCACTCAACTCTTTCTTTTCTTCCCCCCAACTGACCCACATGTCACCAGGCAGATCTCTTATTACTGAATAGTAATAAAACTGAGATTCTTCTGATTGCACTGTCCCACTCAAACTGAAATCATCATCGACCCCCATGTCACCTCCAGGTTGGAACACTAGTGCTGTTCCCTCTGGCATTCCTACCAAACTTCCCAACAAACTTCAACTAGTCCAAGACACTGCTTTCTGTATTGCCACTCATAACAATTCCCATGAACACATCATACCTGTCCTCATTGGCTCCCTATCAACTAAAAGACCCTTTTCTTCACTTTCAAAGTGTTTCACAGTTTTGCCCTCATGTATCTGGCGAAACTTCTCCAGGTCTATGTCCCATCCCGCTCATTTTGATTATTTTCTATTTCAATAGAATTTCTCTTTGTGATATAACAGTTTGAATAGAAGTTTTATTTTTTAGTCCATACGATCAAGTTCATTATCACATTTCTGATATAATTTTCAATTTGTCCTAAAACTAGTTTAAACTGGTTTAAATTGTATTTAGACCAATTTTACGTAACATTCCCCCTAAATTAACTAGCTAGCATTCATAGTTATATAACTTTGCGTTAAAACGAGAGTTGAACTGCACCAATAATATTCCATATTTAAATGAATTATTGTACAATCAAAATATTTCTATGATGTTCTGGTCTCATGTGCCTCTGAGAAAAATGTTTGTCCTGGTATTTTTGTAGTGGGAATATCAGTGTTGGCACTGCTACAGAAAGAATCTTCATTCCTTTGTGACAGAAAAGTCAGAAAAGAATCACCTAGGAATTCTTGTAAATCAGCAGCACTGCTTTCTGATTTAGGAAATGTTCCGAATTTGAATTCTCTTTCAAAAAAAAAAGCTTCTACCAAATAAGAATTACAATTTTTGCAGTAGTAATCCTCATAAATGAGGAGTTTTTTTATATTTTAAGGTATTCAATTTCAAAATGCATGAGTGACCTTTTCCGTCAGAGGTGTCATGAATACTTTACATGACAATTCAGTCTATCAAGAATGTAGTTTGCACAAAGAATACAAATGGAAAAAAGTTAATGTCATTATGATTGATAGGTTATGATGGAATTGTTTGTTAATTACGAATGTATAATGTTCAGTTGTGAGGCACTTTTCTGTTAGTACCATTATGTTATTAACTGTAAAATTAACAATAATTGAGACCGAGACATAAAAATTGAATAATTAGATCCTTAAAATGTTTACTTTTGAGCAAAAACTATTTAGTGCATTAAACACCAATAAAAATAAAAATAAAAAGGTTGACATTTGTAATGCTGGGACTCAAAATTCATCCCGTAACACCAATGACAAAGTACAACTCCAATGAGATCACACAATATTATTTCATACATCCTCATTTTATTATTTTATTCCCCTGAATGAATTTTAAATGTATGCTTTCTTCTGCTATTTGAAATACAGAGTCTCAGTGTCATGAAAAAAGGATTAAGAAGATAAAGATGTGACAGTGAATTAAACATTAAGCACTAAAATATTAGGAGCGGACTCTTAATCCTTATCCTATTAAAATCCTGTGACCACATTAATCACAGACTTGTAACACATGTTGAGTTAAAAATGTAGTCTGAGTGTTCTTTTTATTTCAAAAAGAAATAATCTGCATCAAAAGTTGGGACAGAACAGGGAGTCCATCATGAAAATGTGTTCTTCATAGCACAACACAGTCAACAACAAACACATGCAAATCAAACACTGAATACATCCAACATTAAGAACTAATTTATCAGATTTGACTGATAAAAACATGGCCACTGAATATTTAAGAACAACCAATTACTAAAAACTCATCATTCTGACAGGTATGTTGATACAAATGCCCAAATCCAATGGGCATACCAATTCCATGCCACATGGGATACCACCTGACAAAAGATACAAAGTTACAGCTCAGAGTTGGTATAATGTCAACAATCTCTCTGGTTTTTCTTATTCACAATTTGTAAGTAGTTTTCTAGGTGCCTCCAGATCTTTTGGTTGATCTGAACTAATCTTTTGTTCACTTGAATTGGTTCTGGCATTAGGCAAAGAACATTTTAACATCTGTGCATATACTTTACCTTGATGTTGTTCTCTGAACCACCAGTATTATGCCAGGGTATGGATATTCATTGCATTTCACAATGCACCATTGACTGTGATGAGATCGAATGACTTCTGGTTGATTAGGAGCTGCAGGATCCAGGTCATTCAGGGAAACTGCCTCAACTGTTTCAAGGGTGACTTCTTGAAGCCCATAACATGGATAATCCCACATACCTTCACCTGATTGGCAGAAACAACTTATGTACCCGTGCCTGATAATGCCATGAGTTTTGCTGACAACTTGGTAGAACAGTTTCACCACTGTTCCTGATTCCTTCAATTCCCTAAAAATGATTCTGCATCAGGGATATGTCTCCACTGGCAGACCAAGGTATCACCTATCCTCTTTAGTGTACCTTCAACTCCACCATGAAATACAGATTGTGCACATCAGGAAACTGGGCATTAACCATATCCAGGATGGGTTTTAGGTATGCCCAAATCTCTTACTGTTCAATCTCTTCATTGGCTTACTTTTCAAAATTCATCCTCATATTTGGTACATAAAGTATATACTTTAAATAATTGTTGAGGCAGGACAAATACATATATGCCTTACTGAATGCAAAAGATAAAAACCAAAACACTGAAAATCATCTCAACCCTCCCTCTCCATCCAACTCCTCATTTAGTCTCTAATAACATATTGCCAAACAAATTTGTGGCCAGATAGAAGAGCAGACGGTAAAGCAAAAATAGACCATCCTTGGAATAGTCTTTAGCCAAAAAGATCCAGACTATTATTCCTACCAGTCCATACCACCTCAGCTCCATTCCCTGAAACAAAAAATATGTGTAGACACAATTAAATTAAATCTATTTCTAACATTCTAGTACTGATTAAGGGCACATACAATTCAACCAAATTGAAGTTCAGTGTTCTGTGTAACACAGAAAGATAATCTTGATAATTCATGACCTGAGAATAACAAGGTGACAAGCAAGCATGTGTGTCATCTACCACATCCTGTTACATCCGTTTTCCTCAACCTACAATTTTATGTCTCTTGCATACAGAGAAATACAACACGAACAGCCAATAACGCCACAGGAATGCGACTGCTTGCACAAGTACAGTCAACAATACGTCTGGTATAATTAAAGGTGTCTCTTCTAAGATTATTGTATCTGAATGTAATCACACTTTTTTATCATTGTGCAGAATTGTTGGCAGTAATTAGTTTGAACCTGTTTTGAGACACCCATAAACTACATAATAAAGGCTTTGTTGTAATCAGTCACATGCTTTTATGTTCCAGAGGAAACCAGCTGATGAAAGACATTTGGTATCTACAGAGAAGAAGGAGATTTTTCACCATGGCCAATTTTTTCAGACAAAGCTGGTCCATTACCACCATCACCTATTAGCTTTCCCAGAACTGTATCACCAGCCTTACAAACCCATACCTTACCTGACCGTAAGTATGCCATTGCCACCTGACTTCATATTTCTGTATAAATATACATTGCTGTGGTTCTGTGTAGAGGCTTACTGCTGCAACCGTGTAGTGAAAATCGCTGTGCTTCAAAAACATCAGCTATACTTACTGCAAAGTCTTACAAGGTTAAAATAACTACTTTTAACCTTGTTACAATCTTGATCTTAAAAATGTATGTGCTAAAAATGTGCTAAAACCTAAAATATGAATAATAAATAAAGCATTAATATGAACTATACTCACCATTGTTCTGTTTAGAAGCCATTCATATTTTAACCAGGAAGTAGTGGATACAGTTCAGCAAAAATTTTAGTTTAATGTCATTGTTAGGCCCCCAATCCATGGCCTGTGGATTGATAAATAAATATTTGGATGGTAATCTTTCAAACAAGCAGTGCTGCAGTCAAAACTGCTTTATAAACTTTTACCACGTACAGGTAACTGCTAAAACAGAGGAAACACCAAACAGAATATCCCTCTCTGCAAAGCTCTCAACAAACTGTACATGAAACCAACTGCTTATGCCCTAGATATTTGATATTTGCAGTGAACTGATTCAGAGTTGCTTGCCTGTTTTGCCTTGCATCTTAAACAATGCTCATTCTTTTCGAGGAACAAAGAGATTACATTTTATATTACAGTTTTCTGATACCAAATCTCACAACACAAGCAATGACTCTGGAGTTACAGTCAGGTCCATAAGTATTTGGACTGTGACACAATTTTCATCATGTTGACTCTGTACGCCAGCACAATGGATTTGAAATGAAACAATCAAGATGCGATTTAAGTATAGACTTTCAGCTTTAATTTAAGGGTTTTGTCAAAAATATTGTATGAACAATGTAGGAATAACAAAATTTTTATACAAAGCCCCCTCCCCCTATTTTAGGGGCTCAAAAGTAATTGGACAAAATAACATAATCATAAATTAAATTGTCATTTTTAATACTTGGTTGCAAATCCTTTGCAGTCAATGACTGCCTGAAGTCTTGAACCCATACTCATCACCAGACGCTGGGTTTCTTCCCTGGTGATGCTCTGCCAGGCCTCTACTGCAGCTATCTTCAGTTCCTGCTTGTTCTTGGGGCGTTTTGCCTTCAGTTTTGCCTTCAGCAAGTGAAATGCATGCTCAGTTGGATTCAGGTCAGGTGATTGACTTGGCCATTGCAGAACATTCCACTTCTTTGCCTTAAAAAAGTCTTTGGTTGCTTTCGCAGTATGCTTCGGGTCATTGTCCATCTGCACTGTGAAGCACCGTCCAATGAGTTTTGAAGCATTTTACTGAATCTGAGCAGATAATATAGCCCTATACACTTCAGAATTCATCCTGCTGCTTTTGTCAGCAGTCACATCATCAATAAATACAAGGCAACCAGTTCCAGTGGCAGCCATGCATGCCCACGCCATAACACTACCTCCACCATGCTTCACAGATGAGTTGGTATGCTTTGGATAATGTGCAGTTCCTTCCCTTCTCCATACTCTTCTCTTCCCATCATTCTGGTACAAGTTGACCTTTGTCTCATCTGTCCATAGGATGCTGTTCCAGAACTGTACAGGCTTTATAAGATGTTTTTTGGCAAACTCTAATCTGGTCTCCCTGTTTTTGAGGCTTACCAATGGTTTACATCTTGTGGTAAACCCTCTGTATTTACTCTGGTGAAGTCTTCCCTTGATTGTTGACTTTGATACAGATACGTGTACCTCCTGGAGGGTGTTCTTGATCTGGCCAACTGTTGTGAAGGGGTTTTTCTTCACCAGGGAAAATATTCTTCTGTCATCCACCACAGTTGTTTTCTGTGGGCTTCCGAGCCTTTTGGTGTTCCTGAGCTCACCAGTGCGTTCTTTCTTTTTAAGAATGTACCAAATAGTTGATTTGGCAACACCTAATGTTTTTGCTACCTCTCTGATGGTTTTTTTTTTCAGCCTAATGATGGCTTGCTTCACTGACAATGACGGCTCTTTGGACTTCATATGGAGAGTTAACAGCAACAGATTCCAAATGAAAATGACACACTTGAAATCAATTCTAGACCTTTTATCTGCTTACTTGTAAATTAAATAATTAGGGAATAACACATACCTGGTCATGGAACAGCTGAGCAGCCAATTGTCCAATTAACTTTGGTCCCTTAAAAAAGGGGGGGACCACATATAAAAAGTGCTGTAATTCCTACACCTTTCACCCGATTTGGATGTAAATGCCTTCAAATTAAAGCTGAAGGTCGTTGAGCTCATATTCATTATTTAATTTCACCTCCAATATGCTGTGGTAGACAGCTAAAATAACAATAACTTTGTCAATGTCAACATATTTATGGACCTGACTGTATATCAATGTTTGATCTAGGGCTTGCCATTACACCATTGATACGTCCCCCATAAATCAAAAATTACCCACTAGAAATCATTTCATGGCGCCCAATTGACACCCTCCCAGATTTTTATTTTTTATTACTGTATGTTTTTACAATAAAAGATGAATTAATGTATTGTTAATTAAAGATTGTGTTTTACAATGGAAAAATAGTCTATCCTAGAATAACAAATTTGGCTGGAGGAGAAGAATGTGAAATGTTTAATGAAAAAATGTTAAAAAAGACTTAATATAGCTAGAGGGGGCACAACATCTAGTAGGCAACAGGTTACTAAAATCCATTAGAGGGTCAACAACAGTCTCCTCCTACAATTACTGCACAATCAGTTAAACCCAAAAGTGATAATTTGCCTTGATTGAAAAATGTGCAGTCCAAGGAGTTGGGGGCGTAAATGGATGAGAGAAAAAGCTTAGTTGAATTTATTATGGCAGTAACAACAGAACATTCCCACTAAGTCTCATCCAACCAAACCAAACCAACCAAAATTAATTTTTTTACAATGATAAGGACATCTTTAGACTTATTAAGTGCACTTGAAAATGAAATAATAAATATTTATTCTAGAATCTCTGAACATTATATTGTCAAAGATGTGAAAGCGATATGTACATTTTGAAAGAAAGCGATGTGTACATTTTTACTTCTAAGGTACTCCAGGAATTTTAACCTTAAAATTTTAAATAAAAGTTAAGGCCTTGTGCATTCAAGCTGTAGGATATAATGCAAGCAAATAAGGATGGAAATAAAAGAATAAATGAAAAACAAAGGCAACAACAACAAAAGAACAATGGGAAAAAAACTATTCAAATAATCCCAGCCCAAAATAGGACAAAGACGTGTATCAAATTAAATGTAATCATTTAAGCTCCAGCCATCTGCATGCATAGTTTGAGGTCATTATGTAACAATATGTCAATCCGAAGTCCCACCCACCAACATATTGCAAAGCTA
This sequence comes from Anguilla anguilla, assembly GCF_013347855.1. Classification (NCBI taxonomy): domain Eukaryota; kingdom Metazoa; phylum Chordata; class Actinopteri; order Anguilliformes; family Anguillidae; genus Anguilla; species Anguilla anguilla. Next base: position 29,418,065 of record NC_049209.1, read on the forward strand.
TTTGTCTCCTATCTACGGTTTCTTCCATATGGTATATGGCCTTTTAAGGTTTCTTAAAGTGACAGGGTAGCAGTGTTTTTCTACTGAATTGAAGTCATAATATTTGTTACAGTTCCACAGAATTCAGTACCAAAGGCTTCACTCAGACTGAAACAAATTCACAATGTATTGTTTGCCTAAGAATAGCATTAACAGACAAACACCAAATAATCTAATGAAAAGTATATCTAGCCATTCATTTCCACGAAATGTGTGTTACTGTTACCCTCCCCTCCATGAATGAATATATAATTCTGGATATTTCCGAGAGTGGCAGAAGGAAATGTCGGTTCTGTGCCGCCTTTGCCTCTCTCCTGGTTTCTCTGCCATGTTGTTTTCAAGACTTCTTTTTACTTCACTGCTGTCCATGAATAGCTGTCCCCAAATGTAGACCTTACAGGGAAGCCAGTTTCTCCAATAGTTTCTATTTTCACACTCACAACCTCGGCAACTCTGTAAATACAGCATTGGTGCGATGCTACACTGGGGAGCACACTGCAGGCATTTGTGGGACTGCAGCTGATGGCGTGTTTAATCTGTTCGGCTATTTCAGCCGCCATTCACCAAAATGATCTGTTCAAACAAATCTGCCACGTGAATTTTTAATTTTTTTTTACAGTGCATTCACGTTTTCTGCTACTCGCCTAAAGCCACCCAGCTAATCAAAATCATGCATAATCTGAGGAAGTCATGCACGGTCACAAGCAAGTTATTCAGTCCCATCTGCTCTGAAGTAACGTCCTCCCCCCCTTCTTTTGCACTGCTCTGAAGTGACTAGGTGTGGTTTCTACCATATTGCCTTCGTCTGTCCATAGGCTGTAAATCTGGGGCATAAATCTATTCAAGATCTTCAGTCTTATTTTTCCTGTAAATCGAATGTAACACACATTTAGTCAGATATATAAACTGAATCATGACCAACCAATTTAACCTCCTAACTTTGAACTGTGAGGCTCCTTGATTCTACATGCTACATGGCAACTGCAGAATGTTAGCTATCTGCCAAGCCCATATTTCAAATGGGACCTCATGATCACCATAGAGCCTATCATGCTTACTTGTATATTCAGTGTTATTTTACATTTTGTTGTTTCCAATATACGAATCCAATTTAAGATCAATATACAGTCTTTCCATTGTATAGATTTAAGGAAGAACGTGACCATAAAGTTTTACACCTGTTAATTTTGCACAGACCAGTAATAGCACACCTAACGTGACTGCCAATGACACTCATTTTACTCTTGTATTGCTTGTAGGTAGCTCACTAATAAGTAGCAGCCTTTATTAACACTTGTAGCATGGTGTTGTTGATTTTAACAGCCTTTATTAGTTGTTTATAATGAGCTTGTGCATTAATTTGGAAAAGTTGTCCCATTAAAACAGAACTAGCAAGTGGGTTTGTGTTTTCCCTCATCTATGGGAAATAGTCCAAACTGAAAATGTTTATGGTGTATAAATAGAGAAATGTCTCCATGGTCCAATCACTAGGACAAGGAAACTAGTTTTGTTCAGCAATTATCTTGACTTTGAAAAAGGGACACAGTCAGATATGCAGTTTTGTAAAACCAAAATATCCACCTTTCAAGTGCTTAGGTAAGGTACCATTCCTCTGTGTTTATTGCATAAAGCCTTTATCTGGTCTAGAAATAGTCAGAGTTGCACAGTTATTAAATTTATTCTGGAATTATCTGCAGATCTCAATAAGAGTGTGTTGAATGTTGCAATACAGTTAATTATGAGAGCTAAGTAGTATTACTGCATAAATGAGTTAGTTGCAGTTTTGTGTGTGTGTCTGCGGGGGCGTGTACACACATTCTGGCCCCATAGTAGTAAGTACATGCAGCTGATGGCCTACATAGAAGTCATCATTTTCAGGAAAACATAGGCTGTAGCCTACTTACTGTGGTGCCTTTGCCACATCCCAGAATAATAATTCATGAGAAAAAAACCCCACTCAATTCAAATAGTGTTCAAGATGCTTTATTGAATTAAAAACTATGTGAATATGACATTCTATTATAGTCCCTATTCACGCTGCCATCATTTTGATTCAGATTCTGACAAATAATACCCTAGAATCGAGTGGGACTTAACTTGATGACACCAATAGTGTGACTCTACAATTCCACAATTGCGGCGTCTCAACTGCTGCTGAAATGCGAACAGCGGGGCAAGGATTCTCAAAGCCAGTATTATTCCCCATAAACAGGCTGCTGAAGCTGCAAATAAATAATGAAATTACAGCTGATAATTCACTTGCATTTATTTTCCAGTAATTGATTTTGGTATTGTATAGCACTCCAGCAGTCCTCGTCTTTTCAGAACATATGCCTGTCCCTAATTAAGTAAAGTTCAATTGTTTAAATAACTGATGCACCAATGCGATAAAAATAAATAAGATATGAAAAAGTTATAAAGCAAATACGTCTATGTTAATTTAGCTGTAAAAGACTTTTTTGCTGAGAGCACTTCTTGTCATTTTCAGTTGTAAAATTTGCATGCATGCAAGTCAAAGAAAAATAGAACTGCATTTTATTCTAATCTTGGCAGGCTGGCAGCGGCTTCTTATGTATCACTCTGCTCTACCAAGTATTTTAAATCAAAGTAGTGTTCTCCTTGTGATCATTTCAGTCAGGACAACTCACATATTTAGATTAAATATATTAATGAATATGCAATGTAATTATTTTTGGTTTGGAGCTGAATGGATCTGTTTTAGGTACAAGTGTTTGTGCGTGCACCAGCGTGCACTAATCTATCAAACAGAGAGCATGTTACATCTCCCTACTAAGCAGAAGAAATACCAAAACCCACCACTACCTAGAAGTGAATCCACACAACAGCTGGAAGATGGGGCTCAAGCACAAATCATCTCATACATTGATAGCTTTTTGGTTTGAATTGATAATAATATACAGGGGCAAGGAAAAATGTACAGTACAACCAGTATTGTATGTTCTGAAAAAGAACTCATAAAAATATGCCACTACATGCTATTATATTTTCGGGCAATGACCTACTGACTTTTGGGGTAAGGCAACTTAAACAAGGATAAATCTTCAAAGTGGGTACTATATTTATTTAGCTGGCCAGTGTTAGCTTAGCAGCTCCAAAGTTTTAGTTCTGCCAAATATGATATTTTGAGACCCACAAATACCAATGTATGTTACAGTACTGTTACACATTAAAGTTACAATCTCAAAGATTTCTGTTTCGTTCTCTTTGGCGGTACCAATGGCAAGAAACAGTAATTGCAGGTGTGTTTTTGGACCTCACTTCCCATAGATCCAACCGGATCCAACCAGTGTCGCCTGTGTGATGTCAGTCAGTTGGCACCTGGGCCACGCCAACTATAACACTTACTATTTACTGAATAAAAAATGGTTGTTATAAAAGTAACGTTATGTACATACTCATTCATTGTCTAACATTAGGCTAACTTAAGCTGTCTTTACACTGCCGAGCCAGGTTAAAATGCTGTAGCAGACCTGGGGTAGAATTAGTGATGATCAGTTTCTACAGACGTTCTTTATCCACCTTTTGCCAGGCATGAACATCTTTACAGAATTTGCGGGATTCACTGTGTCTCGTGCAGTTATGTATCTCGTGCGCAATAAACAGTCTTTTTCGTGAATGATTGTTGTGTAATATTTTTGAAACAACTGCCTTGCAAAATGTTACCCCTGGTGTTTCTGGTTTTGCTAACTAAACTGTTCGAGGATAAAGCTGAGCTGGGTGTTAAATTAGCAATCAGAACAAGAAGAATGAAACAAAAACGAAGGATATTTCATCAAAAAAGGGCATCAAGGCTGAAGGAACATACGAGGAAGCGTAATAAAATAATAACAATGCTAATCCATACTGCCATATTCTTTTATTTAGTTTTCTCCGGCTTGACATCTTTACACAGAAATCAGACCCGGCTCGGCAGTGTATCTGCTCCACCTATACCCCGGCTTTATTCCGATCATTATAATATATTGATGAACTTGATGGCAATGTAAATAGCGGTAACGTTAAGGCCAGTTAAGATCAATGATTCACAACGAGACGAAACAGTTTTAGAATGTTTCAGAGAAAATTGCAGCGGTGTGAACTGGTTAGTTGCAGAGCGTCTGAAGCCCTTGCCTGGGGTCTCAAAAGACCCACCTTGTCAAATCGCCGTGCAGTTTTAGAACATTTACAATCAGACATCTTGGAATTTTGCAAATTGCATCCAGTCTCATTGCGAATCATTGATCTGAACTGGCCTTGGTTTTACGGTTTGCGAGGTTGGTACCGGTCGGTAGCGTTAGCTGACATTATATTGTGTTAATTACATTAGCTAGCTAGCTAACGCAACGTTACCTGATATGAGAGATACTGTGCGCAACGTTGTCTAAACTAATATTGCCTTTCTTGACGTGGTCCGGTAGCTAACGTTAGCTGTGCAAATAGCTATGTAATTTAGTAACGTTACTTTGTCATCAGATGTAATACGAAATCTACATCAACAAATAATATGACCTCTCATGTTATACAAAAACTTTTTAGGGTTTCTTAACCCCCCGCCCCCCCTCCCTTTCTCTGTTATTGTAATGCTAGCAGACACCGGAAAAAACAGTACGCGGCTCACAAGTGAGTTGAAGAGCGAGCCAGTTGCGTTAGCTCCGCCTACCCTCTCTGGCGGACCAACCACTGATGGGTGATGGAAAACGCGTTACTAACTATGCGCCACTTGTGATTGTTTCCCGGGAATGTCGCCACAGACACCCAGTTCTTTAATCATAAATTATTATAATAATAATAATATAAATGAATATAATAATAAGCTCAATCACCATTGTGTTACCTAATTCGGCGATAGATAGTGACTTAATAGACATTTATTTTAATGAAAATCTTCGAGATTATTATTTAAAGTGTGCAATTGTAACTGAACTTACATAACCTTATTCCAGTTATTGTAGTAAAGAAATAAGTACTAGAATGTATAGTACTGTTTTATAAGATTCAGAAAATTTAATTTCAACTCCTTGAATGTAGAGTGTCTTCATTATTTAATTAGCTGTAGGGTTTTAATACAGTCACATGCAAAGTTCTGAAGTTAAATTGATCTGCCATTCCCAGGTAATTTGGTGAAATGTACTTCTCAATACAGTTTTTCCAATGAATGAATGTCTCCTTTTTTTCTTTTTGGTCTTTGTGGCAGGTTACATCAGTTGCAAGGGGATGACCGAGCGCATTCACAACATCAATCTCCACAACTTCAGCAATTCTGTACTTGAGACCCTCAATGAGCAGCGCAACCGCGGGCACTTCTGTGACGTGACTGTTCGGATCCATGGAAGCATGCTTCGAGCCCACCGCTGCGTGCTGGCTGCCGGGAGCCCCTTCTTCCAGGACAAGCTGCTCCTGGGCTACAGTGACATTGAGATCCCCTCAGTGGTCTCGGTGCAGTCCATTCAGAAGCTGATCGACTTCATGTACAGCGGAGTGCTGCGGGTGTCCCAGTCCGAAGCTCTGCAGATCCTCACAGCCGCCAGCATCCTGCAGATCAAGACCGTGATCGACGAATGCACTCGAATCGTCTCACAGAACGTGGGACTGGGCGGGGCCGGAGGCTTGCCTTTTATTCCTGGGGACTCTGGGCAGGACACGCCTCGAGGTACCCCGGAGTCGGGGACCTCCGGCCCCAGCAGCGATGCAGAGTCTGGCTACATGCAGCCGTCCTCGCAGCAGAGCTTGGAGCGCGTGTACACATCGCTTTATTCCTGCTCCAATCTCTCGCTGCAGAACGGCACCAGGGAACGCTCCTACTACGGAGGCGCAATCGTGGGCGGCTTCGACTCGGCCCTCTCTGTACAAAAAGACCAGCAAGACCCCACGTGGATCACTCGCATTCACGAACGGACGCAGGAGTTGGAGCACTTTCTCGGCGCCCAAGAGACGACTCATTGCCGAAAACAGCCCCGGCCCGTGCGCATTCAGACGGGCGGGATGCAGATAAAGCAGGAAGCGGAAGACTACGACTACGGCTGCTACAACCAGGAGCGCAGCGAGTTTGAGGAATGCGCAGAGGACACGGATCAGGCTGAGGGTACGGAGAGTGAGCCCAAGGGAGAGAGCTTCGACTCGGGCGTGAGCTCGTCCATCGGTACTGAGCCTGACTCTGTAGAGCACCAGTACCTGGTGGGATTCGGGCGGGAAGGGAGTGGAGAGGGGATGCAGGGCGATGAACCCCCGTTACAGATAGAAGTCAATGATTCCTCTCCTGAACAGATGACCGATGCTGAGGACAGAGCCACATCCCAGAGTACAGATGATCTTAGCATGTCACAACCCCCAGCAAACCACATTGTATCGCCTTCAATATCCAGTGCCCATCTCTACCTGCGTCAGCCAGATGCACTCACCAGCAACCTGAGGATGCCCCTCACTCTGACCAGCAACACACAGGTCATGGGCACTGCTGGAAACACCTACTTGCCCACCCTCTTTGCCACACAATCCGCTAGCAGCAACAAGCCCTTCCTGTTCAGTCTACCGCAGTCTATGGGGACCCAGCAACCGCAGTTTTTGGCCGTTCCACCTCCCAGCATGCCTTCCTTCACCAACCAGCTGTCAGCCCAGCAGCCTTCGGCCCAGCAGCAGACCACCGGGGGCATGGGACCGGGTGAGAAGAAGCCCTACGAGTGCACGCTGTGCAGCAAAACCTTTACTGCCAAACAGAACTACGTGAAACACATGTTCGTGCACACTGGTGAGTAAAAATGCGTCTCCAGCTACATATACAGTGTTGCAAAGCACCACACTCTGTACACTCATTACTCAAATCACGGCCCTCGAGGGCTGAGAACTGCTGGTTTTCCACCCTCCCTTTACTTGGGAGTCAGTTGTGAAGGCTGTCCGGACAATCAGTAGCGCTAATTGTTCAGTTAATTAATTGGGAGAAAAGAAAACCAAGGCTCGTTTTGAGGACATATATGCTCTATATCATACCATTACCACCATATTTTTTTGAAACAAAACTATTTGTAGTCAAACTATTTGTATCCCATTCAAAAGTTTTATTTTAAGCATTTATTTGAGTTTCATTTTGAACTGTGTAATTATACTTTGATAATAAAAGTATAGGTCCAATATACATTTTTTGACGTGTTAACCAAAATTGTGTTGCTAGCGGAAGCCAGGTGTAAAATTTTCACGATTCCTAGGCAGCAAGCTGTCTGAGCAGCAGTTAGCTGTGTCATACAGAAATCATTTTTAGATCTAGATGGATAAAAGTTTATTCAAGGGAGAAAAATTATATGCTAAACATATTTAGTGTCAGTTTGCTTAAATTTGCAACAGTAAATACAAGCTAGCTAGCATTAGCTAGCTGATAGTGTTCTAGTTATAAGATACTTCTTCATTCACTATTGAGAATATCAAGGATTTCACTATATGGATCTCAACCTGGTAGAAAGTTTTGAGTACAATCTGCAGTTTTTCTGTTTGTAAGTTTTCATTTCTCTGTGATACTGCTTTCCTAATATTGCCTAATGGAAAATCGAATTTCATTTGAGATTCCTTACATCAAAGTTTTTTGGTCTGTTGGCTTGCCCTAGAAACTTGATAAAAAGGATTCAAGGCATCCCTTTCTCTGGTATAAAATGAAGTACACAATCTTCTGGCATGACTATATAATTAGAAATTTGGAAACAGGCAATCTTCAAGTCAATGATATTCATAATATTTTGCCCATCTGGCGCAACAGTCATTTATTAACGAATTCCAAACATGTTTTTGCCCTGGTAAGAATTTTCAGGCCATGAATGATTTCTTTGATGAGCATGGCCTTGAGTCATTCCAAGATCTGAAAGAGACATTCTTTTCCTAGAACTTCTTCAAGCTCAGAGTTCCCTGGAATAGCTCCTTACACTCTTATTTTTATTGAATCTCTTACTGCATTTTGACGTATTCTTTTTCTTTTAGAAAATGTTGAATTATTATAGATACCCCTTTTCATACCCATAGTCATTTTGGTTTTGGGTGTTATTAGAAAAGTCTTTCTTGATGTTCTTAAACTAATCTTCGCCAGTTAAAGTACTTCAGCCTACTTTAGGAAGAGCTTAATTGATGTCTTTCTGCTAGTTTCATAGAAAATCATATTATTTAATAGTTGTAATAAACTTCAAATATAGTGTTTTGATTGAAAAAATGTTTAGAACGTAAACCTGAGGTAGATGGTCAGCGGTATGCCACAGCTAGATTGTTCAGGTGTCATGAAATGTAATGATAATTTATTATACAGAGGCTGTTATACATATACATTGTATTATGGCATGGCAATTTAAAGGGAATGCTTGTTCTAGTGAGAGCTGGGCAGTTATTTATTTGATGTGCGTAAAATGACCATGTTTACATACACACAATACCGCAGTTATTGTCAATATTGTGTGTAATGGCACTGAGCCACTAAATATGCACCAGTCTACACTCTCAGCTTCTCAAAAACAAGGACACAGAAATGGAAAATGAGGGAGAAAATTAATGCACACTGGCAAGACTGGTTTAAATGCACCAGGAATGCAAAGGGATTGTCTTTAATATTGAACATATTTACAAAAGAGTGGCATTGCTATGTGATAGCTGCCAAATTATATAATGATTTGAATGAAATAGTTAATTTGTGTTTAAAATGTTTGTGTGGCAACAGTGCATTTTTGGCCATACATTTACAATAGGCCGAAGTTGGAAATCCAGCGACATATTCATTATTAACAATCAAGGTGAAATATGTTATGTTTTTTATGTTATGTTTTGTGTTATAATTGAATTATATATGTTATAACACGAGGCAGGATGGATCCATGGTTTCAGGTTTTTTACGTCAAATTCTGACCGTAACATCTGCATGTCATATCTTGTTTTTGCTCTTGCTTGGTTAGTTTTTGCTCTTTACTGCCACTCTGTAAAGTGTCTTTGTGACAGTTTTCTGTCAAAAGCACTCTACAAATAAAATTGATTTGATTTGATGTCGCAGTAGGAATCAAAATTTGTCAGACCAGGCGTCGATTTTCCAGTCTTCAGTTGTGTCCAGTTTTGGTGATCGCTTGGCTACTTTAGCCTCATCTTCCTGTTCTTAGCAGACATGTGTGGAACCCGGTGTGGTCTCCTGCTGCTGCAGCTCATCCATGTCAAAGGTCAACGTGTTGTGCGTTCAGAGATGCTCTTCTGCACACTACTGTTGTAGACAGCTGTTATTTGAGCACCTGTGGCCTTTTTCTTAGCTTGAACAAGTATGCCCATTCTCCTCTGACCTCTCATTAACAAGGTGTTTTCAGGCACTGGATGATTTTTTGTTCATCGCACGATGTCAACTCTAGAGACAGTAGCGAGACAATAGACAGTAGGGAGGCTGTTTCTGAGATGCTGGAACCACCACGTCTGGCACCCACAATCATACCGTGGTCAAAGTCGCTTAGATCATGCATCTTGCCCATTCAAATTTACCTGTTCACAGTGTGCTTTGGACATTGAGTTGCAGCCGCTCTCGCACTAATGGAGTGAATTGTATTTTTTAACTAGCACCGACTTCACCCTGCCCCATTTTATCTCTTTTTCACTGGCGAGCACTCAAGTGTTATTTTCAATTTAACTGAAACTGCACCTGAGTAGGAGCTGCTTTATTGGGAGCTGGACTAGCCATCAATGAACAACCTGAAGCTGATTGTCCGTTCTAGCTTGTCAGCGCTGATTAAATGGTTAGCTAGCTGGTTTCCCCTCCACTTACTTCTGGACAGTGGCCACTGTCTGGCATTGCGATGTTAAGCAGAGAGGTAATGTATGTTAGCATCAAGTGGTGTTAGCCAATTGGGCATCTAAAGGAACTGCTCCATTATATCTTTGAAAGATCATCGGACCCTACACACCAGCCTGATTTATCTATTCTGCTACCTCTGGGTGCCTGGCCACTGTTCTTGCCCCCTGATGGTGGACTGAGCATTCCCCTGCTGTAAAAATTGTTAAAACGCTGCCCATCTTTTGAGGCAGACTGAATACCTGCCTTTTCAGACTAAACCATGGCTCCCCGATTCTCTTTATCCATCCTCTTTAATTCTTTCTGTATTTCTTTTTTGATAATTGGAGGTGTCACTGTGTAGGTTGTGTATAGTGACATATTAGTATATTCTTAAGAATACTAATTTTTGGTTTGCTTGGTTAACTTCACACATATTGATTATAAATGACATTTCTGTGCCTTTGTGGTGATATCATACATTTGTATCTTTGAGACTAACACAGATGATCTCCACTGATGTAAGTTTCTTAGGATAAGAATAGGATAAGGGCTTAGGATAAGTTATTGTTTTGTAATGTCAGATGCCTACTGTTTCATACAGTGTAATTTAACAAGGGATATGTCCCACAACTAAATGCTATCACAAACAAAATTAGCTTAACTACCATAAAGTAGGCAGTATACTTTGTAAGAAGTATAACTTTTTGAGCGAAAAGACAATGAGAACAACTGAAGAACAAAAAGACACGGTGTTGTGTGTTCTCACGGTGCAGTGTGTGACGGTCTCCAGAGAGAACTTTTAGAAAATGTCTTTCTTGTTCTCCGACCTCCCCCTCTCAGCTATTGGTTCAAATATCGCATGGTTGGTTACGTCACGGTTGAGTGTTCAGAGGGCAGACTTCACATGCTAATGTATGGAGAGTCAACGCCAATCTCTCTTCTGTAGAGATGGGATTTCTGAGTTCCCGCATGTAGAAATAAGAGAAGTGGACCCCCTTGTCTAACCTCCGCATTTGCCGAATGTACAAACAAAACTCTACATTCTCCATCCTACTCTGATTTAGAGGGCGGACGTACCATCTCCTTCGCCTTTTTTTCTTCTTTTGCATAGCTAGATAAACTAAAGCCACTTTAAACACTTTAAACTTTTTGTTTTGTGTTGTGATCTCGCGTAGCCCTTCTCTTTATACATCCATGGCGTAGCTGCGAGACGGAGGTCTGCGAGATTCCAGCCCCGGTTAATAGTGGCCTCATAATCATTTGTAATTATTCACGCCCCAGTGGCATGGAGTGACATTAAATGGTGCGGTGTTCTCACTGAGTATACCGAAAACGGTGTTCGTGGACATGTTCGCCGGTGGTTCTCAATCCTGAAGTTCTTTCTTCTTACTGAGTATACTGCCAGCTTAACTATACAATGATGAACCTAGCAGGAATTCCCTTACTGTAGGATGGCCTTGTTCTTGATACAGGAAGAGTGCATCGTTTTTCTATCCCTTCTTGTCTGAAAGCTGATCTCTTATTGCAAACTGCTGATATTAGATTTACATTGAACAAATGACAACATATTGCAGAAAGAACAATATATTAACCACAAGCCATTTCATAATAAAATGAGTTTGAACCAAAACGCTGCTATCTACGAGCCTAGCAGTGCTGCACATTTGGAAAACTAGCTGAAGCAACTAAAATGTATTTTAGAAAATGACATGAATGCTACAGTTACCTTCTCCTAAACACCTCCTAATATCCTCCTAGATAGTAACAATCAGGCAATGTACACGCATACTACCTCTGCAGACATAACTATGCCATTAAATCTGCATTAAAGTTTCTTGAGGTTACTTGTAATACTTGTTACTTTAAACCATAAACTTGAAAAAGTGTGGCATGAGATTTTACTTGCCATTTTTGCACTGTTTATGTTTAACACATCAGTTCATCACAGCTTTTATATGATTCATTTATGAAACTCAAAATAAACCACAACATGGTGATGCAGCCCTGATGCGATGTGGAGGGTTTTACATAATACACTGGAGAACTCTCATTATTGTGCCATGTATATGCACTTGTGTGTGTGTGTATGTGTGTACGTGTGTGTGTGTGTATGTGTGTGTCTGTATATTGGATTTTAAACAAAGGACAGTGGCAGGTGGGCATTATGAACATAATACTAGGCTATTTGTTTACATAGGATCTATGGAACGAGCCAGACATTTTTAGGAATTTATAAATGGTGCCTGGATGGATATTTTTGGTCCCAAAAAGAAGAATGTCCGGGAAAAGTCTGGTCAGCCTAGTGTAGTTGCCATATTTTCCTCCACAGATTACAGCATATGCAACTGATAGTATTTCAGAGTGAACCTGAAATGATCTGATAATGGAAATGGCTGGTATATCCTTTAATGTATAGGTCAATGCAGTCAAGTTATTTCACACCTCGAGAGCTTATAACTACAAATGGCAATGGCAATATGGAAGAATAATTGTGAGGAGTGCATATGCATGCTGGAACTTGAATACTCTGCATCAGGGAAACTCCAGTCCTCGTGAGTCAAGCTCTTGCAAGTTCACCAATCAGTCTTTGAATGAAGAAAGTGACCAGCATTGGGAGTTCCATTCAACAGTGAATGGAGTGTCTGTAGATTTTACCGCACACATTTAGATTGAGCCAGTTTAATAACTCATGATTTGAAATGAAACCACTCATGGCTTCAAATGAGTTGGAAACCCTGTGCGTCCATCAGGACAAGGGTTTTGTAACCCTGTTGTTGAGGACATGTGTCCACTGTTAACGTGTCTCTGTTCTGCTAATATGTTTGACTTCTGTGCATGTTTAGGTGAGAAACCACACCAGTGCAGCATCTGCTGGCGTTCTTTTTCCCTGAAGGATTACCTTATAAAACACATGGTGACACACACAGGGGTACGTGCGTACCAGTGCAGCATCTGCAACAAGCGTTTCACCCAGAAGAGCTCGCTAAACGTCCACATGCGCCTGCACCGCGGGGAGAAGTCTTACGAGTGCTACGTCTGCAAGAAGAAGTTTTCCCACAAGACCCTGCTGGAGAGACACATGGCCCTGCACAGTTCAAGTGGCACTGGGGTTACAGTTGTCACTGGTGGAGGGTCAGGAGGCCCGGTGTCCATCCCAGTGCCCATGGCTGTTCCTGAACCTGGAGTAGGAACGGTTGCCCTGGCGATGCCTGCGAGCAGTGGAGCCGGAGCAGGGGGCGGGGCTGGAATTGGCATGGGAGTGGGCGTGGCCACTGAAGCAGGCTGCCAGGAGGGGACCACCTACGTGTGTTCTGTCTGCCCGGCCAAGTTCGACCAAATTCAGCACTTCAACGACCACATGCGTATGCATGTCTCGGATGGATAAGTACAACAAAAAGAAAAGAAAAATGGCACTAAAAATTTTTTTTTCTTTTTTGGGGGCATGAAGAGTAATGAGTATAGACACTGGCACATTAAGTTTCCCATACAGGATGGTATTCTCTTTTGGTATTCTTAAAGAAAAATATGATGGTGGCCTTAAGGCTATGTAGTTAGACAATGGTCCACTGGCTGGATCTTCACTACAGGCCTCTAAATGTATGCTTTCCTCAAATACTGATTTATATGTTGAACACTACCAAAAGGCCTACTGTCTCTAGAAAAGAAAAGAAAAAAACATACACACAAGCATACGCACACAACATATATACATTTATAAAATGTAGATTTTTCCCATATGTACCGTTTTGGACAATGTAAGAGTCCAAGATTACTGTGGTGTAATGGCCTCTTTCAAAAAGGATAAAGTATCTTTGAGCTTTTGTTTCATTCTAAAAGAGTAATGATGGTCACAAGTTTGCCTTTTTATATTGGATAGGAAGATGAGAGTTATTCATGTGAAACTTTAGATAATTGTTTATTATCGTGATTACAATGCAGCTGTTGTTGTTCATAAAATTTCAAAATAGCGATTATGACTTCCTACAAGTGGGTAAAGCTTATGAAATAGGCATTTGTGTTTCCAGCAGTATTTGAGCAACAAAGTAAAATAGTAAAGGGTTTTTTTTTTTCAAATTTGCGTACACTGCCACTATTATCTTAGGAGACTGTTAAGGCAATTTGACCTCTTCCACTTAGAAAATGTGAGCTTAAACAGTGTAGAAGACTCCTTTTGAAATAACCGATCCTTTTAGTTTTTGCCTTTAAAGTTTCCAATTTTGGCAGCATTAGAATTGTACGTGCTGCATAGCCTGCCCTCTAATTTGATTGCTGCTCCTTTTCACATTGCTTCAGACTGTTATCAGCTGCTGTTTCTCTCCACCTTTTTAAATAATCTTTTTTATAATTATTGAAAAGGCTTACCAATAATGAATATCACAGTTGTGGATTTAATTTGAACATAATTATAGTGTTCATTTTCAATTGTCACAACCTCTTATGGCCTTGTTCCTATGTATTTCCTTTTAGACAGACCATGACTCAGCTGTTTGAGCAGCAAAAATGCACTACTTTGATATATTAGCCCCATCTTGTGGATTAAATAGGACTTTTTCTATTTAGGAGTTACAGGCATTATGAGATTCATGAGGCAAACTAAACCACAGAATAAGTTTACCAGATCACTTATTACCACAGCTGTCAATATACCACAAACTTTCAGATGGATATTGTACATTCCTGATTCCACAATTTAAAATAGATATCCGGTGTGCATGATACATTTCTGAATAGGTAACATATTATATTTCTGTGTCTCATATTATTGGCTTGTTGCACATTATTGGGACTATGAAACAACTGTTCTGATAAACACAACTGCAATCTGAAGATTTTGCTTTTTTATGTGTAGTGGACATCGGTTGTAGCATATAGCAAAACCCAATAGACCACGTTCAGTGGGGTGTTCCCTCATTGGATACAGTCTAAAATAGTGATGGGCACAGTGAGATTTCATGCAACCATTTTGCTGTCAGTGATTCACTGGTTTGAACGAATTGTTTGCTGCAGAGAGAATAAACAATAGATTTGTTCAAGGAAATCAGTGATTGGCAGCTTATAGCTCCGCCGATTAGGGGTTCATGAAACCTGACTCCCCATCACTTCTGTAATATATTAGTAGTAGACTAAGGCCCATGTTCAGTCTCGCCATTGTGTGTACATATATGTATGTGTACATATATATGTATGTATACAACTTCTGTGTACATGTGATTGTGGACAATACAGGAAAGTACAACTTGTTTCTTCATCTGCAAACATATGTGAACCACAGTCGCTGTATATGCGTGCAAGTGCATTTGTATGTGAGTGTTTGTGTATGTCTGTGTATATTATGGTGTGTGTAAATGAAGAACCGAGTTCTATTTCCCAGTATTGCGTGCAACATCATGAATACATAAGTTACAGAAATCACAAATATGTTGCATTAGCAATGTAAAGGTAGCTAAAACTTCATTTGATTATTCAAAGATTAGGACAAACTATATTGCACATTGCTATTAGACTGAATGAAGGCCAAGGTTGAACACTAAAATAGTGCTATTTTGCACATAATACTTAAGACAATTTATTATATGGTTATCTTTATAAAGGAAATGTCTTTCCTTAAAGCTTGAGAAGAGGACTGCATTGTTTTCTTGCATATATGTTGCACTGCTTAAACCAATAAGTGCACTACTGTTACCAGAGTTATTATAGTTTTAGAGAATGTTTTTTTTTTTTTTATCTATTAAGGTTTAGAGTTCACTTTGTGTTAGACTAGTTTTGTTTTTTATAATGTAATTCAATGTTTCTTAGCTTTTATCATATCTTGCTATATATGTATTGACTTGTGCAGTGTTTGTGCAAGCATTTATTTAAATCCGAACCATTGTGTGAGGTTCTTTCCACTGTCATTCTTTTTTTTTTTTTAAAGTCATGTCCTTCAAACGGCAGTTATTTCAGTGCACAAAGTAGGACAAATGTTGTTTTTCATATAGAAGCATTCATACCAAACAAATGAAAAGAAAAGCAAAAAAAATCCTTGTAGTGTGCTTGGGCATAGCTGCTGATTTTAATGGTTTATGGTAGGCTTTTCTTCTGGTACATGTCTTTCTTTCATTTTTTGCATACTTAGATATCTGAAAAATCTGTGTGTTTTTGACATGATCCATTTGTACTTGTCCCAAGTCAAGTTGTGACACCTGAACTGTTGGGCTTCCTTTGCAATACACAATGCAGGTACTGAATGAATACAGCAGTTTCTACAGTATAGTACGTAGTCTTCATCGCCTTCTCCTTTAGAAAATATTTTTAATAGCCATTTTATTCCAATTCATCTGAAAACCTATAAGTGAGTGTTCCTTTTGAAATAATAAGAGAATGGCTCACATTTGAAAAATGGTTGCTTTTTTATTTTTTTAGTTATTCAGAGTAATTCTGAATTCCTATGGCTACTAAAAAGGATAGCCGTTTGTTTTCGACTTGGACCCATTTTTATGATTCTCCCACCATGCAGGTCGGTAATGATAATCATTTTGTCATGTCTTTCTTGTTTTCAGTCACCCTGTGAACCCACTCTGCTTTGCAATGCAGTCCAATAGGGCCACACAGACATAACAATAGAAATTCAGCCATGTTCAACAATGCGGTAGGCAAATGTAATGAACAACTCTACCAACACTTCGCCCGTGCGCATGAATACAGTCTGCCACAGTACAAGTGAGGAAATGTTTCTACAATGTAAAAATTGAAAATGAGCATTATTACCACATTAAAAACACATTTCAAGGCTTGTTGGCATAGCCCCATTGGACTGCATTGAGTGGAGTGGTCCTTGGGGTGACAAAAGCTCCACAAAAAAAGATGTGACAAAAGTATTATCAATTCCAGTCAGTATGTTGGAAATAGTTTGGAAAAATGGGTCCAAGAAAAAAACAAACAAAAAAAAAGAGCTGTCCTTTAAAGAAAGCTACTGTATGAGCTGTGAGTTATCAATGCTGACTGGATGGTGCTGTCAGTTAAGGCAGTATTTTGGTCTATTTTTCTGAGTACTGTTAAATACTTCAAATGGAAAAGGGGAAAATGTCCACAACTTTGTCCAAAACTACAATTTTGAGGCTCTGTGTTCTAGCCAGTTTAGAGGACTTGAAAATCCACATCTCCGGCCTTTGTATTGCACATGTTAGGGGCTTTATATTAGACATATCAGTCAGAAAACAATCAGACCGATTCTCCAATGTTGAACAATGTTTGTGATTCAGGGTTTCCAGTTTGACTAAATTCTTCAGTAATTGAGCTGGTTGCCATTTTAATAATTGTCGTCAGTAGGACTCCTGGGGCTGGTTTGTATATATCCAAATACAAAATTTTATTTAACTATCCGATGTCGGTAGCAGAATATCCAGCTCTGTATCCCCGTAGTCAAGTGCTGAGAGGGTTTTGCAATGCATTACTGATGCCAAAATAAGGATTGCTAGAACCGTACTGGTAGAGTCAAATCATTCCCAGCACATTAATATGATGGTGGCATTTCTCAATGCTGTACACCTCCCACATTCCATCAAAACCAATTGTTTCTTCAAAATCGTTCACATCAGTGCCCAAGAAGATATAGTACTAATGTAATCAATTAATGAGTCAATATTGAGCAGTAATCTAAAATGAAATGTTTTATGTTAAGTTCAACTGTAATATCCATTTTTTATTTTTTCCTCTTGTTGGAGGGAGGGGGATATTTAGTTTTAACCTACTTAAAATATGTTATTATAGAGCCTTTTTACAATTGCTGAAGTTGTGTGAGAAAAAGAAGACTACATTGTACTGATATCCAGTTTCTACACTTTGGTTGCTTGAACAAGCTACTTAAATGAACATCTTGACTTGTCATGTAGTAGAGGTAGAGACCTTTGGGTTGTTCAAGTCTGGGTTTAATGCAGTGCTGGATACCGTCTAGTTTTTAAGTAATGGCAAGCTGAGATTGGATGATTGGCCTGTTATCATCACGTATTATTATGTCCTTATGTTCATAAGCACGCTACAATTAGTTAATTTCGTAATGTGTAACTCAAAACTTATAACACATTTTCTCTGCTCATTGTTGGTTCTTGCATAAAGGCCCTGTGTCTTATTCAAACAGTAATATGAAATGACAATTGATGTGAAGTGTGTTAATGAGAAAAACCTGGCAGATTATAACTATACTTCGGCAACAGGCACTTGGAAAACCATTTCATATTTACTGGTTATAACGTGTGATTTAATACATCTTATTTGGAAATATGGTTATTCATACAGTATGGATCCAGCCCCTGGTCTTTAAAGTACGCTATCATGCATTGTGTCAAGTGATCAGATTTTTGACTATGGTTTTAATGTATTAAGGTGTCTGCTGCTCAGTGCTCTGGGCCAAAAAGCCCAACAACTTATACAAGAGACTAGACATAAACGTGTTATAAGTAGTTTATTTACCCTGTGCTGTTCAGAATTTAAATAATTGTGCCTGTGTAGTAACATTCATTTATTTGTAGATAAAATGCTCAATAGAGCATTGCAAGGAACAAAAAGAAAAACATAGGCCATAATAATCAGATAAAAATATCTTATGTAAAAAGGTTAAAGATAATTGCCCCTTCCTTCTCTGTCAGTTTGTTACTGCTGGTAGAAAGTCTTAAAAATTAAGAGAGATTGACAAAACTGTTGGCAAATTAATGCAATCACAAATTATATTGTGTGTAAATACTGTAGTTATTTACGTCAGAAGCATAAATGTGTGGTTTTCTCTGAAACAGAACATGCAGCCAGTGCCTCAATATAAAAGACATTAATCCTGGTTAATGGTTATAGTTTTTGAATGATAGAAATTGTTATTAAAAAAATTGTAATTTTCATTTTTTTTTTAAATTAAGCATCATTTGATAAACAAAAGCTTTAATTTAATGCTTGCCATTTCCCTTAAAACTTGGCAGATATGCTTTCCAAATTAATATGACTGATCAAAATATAAACATTAATGTGCATTAGGAGCTGCCTTCATTTCTTCCTTGAACCTGCTGTATACCATTGATACTGATATATGTGCAGTGTTAATTCAACACTAACTGTGTTTAGAGTCCAAATGTGTTTAAGTGTATTCTATCAGAGTATAATCAGAGTTTATTTAACACTGAAAATCTTGCTGTGTATAGATAGCACATAATATCTTATTTTTCAGAATAATCTTTAATCAATAATTATTTACAAAACACATGATGTGTTGGTATCAATTGTAGTGAATTTATAAAAGGAGTCTTTGTACATTTTTGGCAGTGTTGCACACAAAGAATTGTTAACAAGCCAGTTTGTATGAAGCCTTGCAGAATGGCATTATACCATTTTTTTAAAATGTAGGAATAATAAAATCATAGAAGGATATTTTATGATAGTTATCATTCATTCTTGGCTAAAGAAGTAAAATAGCATTTAGGGTAGTTTTTTTTTTTTACTGTTGCCTATCGTCGTTGCTGAGTTAAATCACTGATATAGCTATGAACTTGCCAGGGGGTCATAAATAAAATGTTATTACTAAGCATCCCCCTCCACCCAATTCCTCATAAGTCTCTGCTGAACATTTTCCCCACCAGACCAATTTCCATTTAAATGAATGTTTTGATGTTTTTCCTTTAGCCTTATGAATGAAAAGTAAAATTATTGATTAAATTTGACATAAATCGTGTTACCATTAGAGTTATTACCATTAGTGTCATAGGTCATAGGTTAAATAATTTTATTAAATTTTATTATGAATTTTAACACAAACTGTTATGTGCAAAAACAACTGCCTTAGCAGCTGTAAGGCATGTATAGTTTCCCCAGACCAGTATTGCATTTACTGGAAATAACTAAATCAGTTTCTTATTTTTTAACATTGAGGCAATTAAGATTAATGCCAAAATACTGTACTTTACATAATCCAATTCATACTCTGTTCTGTTAGCTTGTCTGCATTACAATACTATTCTAACATCTTGCAGTTTCCATAATGTATTTTATCAGAGATACCATTGTGTTTGCATTTGGAAACATTTCTTTTAGCAATGTTTTATAGTAAGTTCATTATTAGACTGTGATATATTACTTTCTTCGTATTTACAGTAAATTTTCATAGTATTACTTCAGCTTGTGAAACTCAATACTTTAACCAACCTTACAGTACCTTCTCATGCATGTTAATATTTACAGATGATATTACAGAAAATATAGGTACATTATTACATTATGCTCAATTTGTGCAGTGCATCTGAATCATTATTATTATTTATCTTTACTTTCACAGTTTTCATTTACATTTCATTGCTATCATTCTCTGCATGCCATTAGTGAGAAGGGGAGAACAGCCATTGAGAAAGTCACTGCAGTGCTCCAGTAGTAGATTTTGCTTTGAAGGTAATTGTCAAAAGTTACTGAATAGACTTGAATTTTTGGCAAAACTGGAAATTAAATATAAAACACGTGCACAGTGTGCAAAGTTAAAAATATGGTCAAAACAAATAAAGGTCTGTGCCCTGCAAATGCTCTTGAGTTTAGTAGTAAAAGTTTTTTTGCATTAAATGTATCTATGAACAGAACAGTGCACTAGAGCACAATGGCCACAGCACCAGCAAGAACAGATCTTTGTGCTGAATTTATTGTTTTGCTGAGAACACAGTCTTGCGTGCACACACACACACACACACACACACTGCATGCAGTTTGGGAAAATTAGGTAACTACTTATGCCTCAAGACAACCATTATATACCGATTAAGATTTCACTCACCCAGACTTTTTAAACAACTGATATAATAGGTTAGTAGTGATTAATGCATTGTCATGTTTGGGGGAATATATTTTTGCTAATTTTCCAAATTACGTTTTCTTTCTAACATGTGACTTGTATTTTCTTTTAATCATGCTGGTATATATTATCCTTTTCAAACAGTCTAATGTGATCATTTTCATTTTTACAACTACACATGGAACAGTACCATATTATTCATTATTGCTACTCAACATTATGCTTTGCTTTAGTAATACATAAATTCACAATTAATCCAGTAAATGTCCTTTCTATGTATACAGGTGTTTTGCAAGACCATTTTTACAGGCAATGATACTAGAGCTTTTTATCCATCTCTCTTTAACAAAAGTGAGAGAAAGTGATTCAAATTTAGGACAAGTAGTGTGCCTTGAAGTGCCTATTTGTACATTATAAAAGACCATCTTCATAGCAATGCAGTAGTTTTCTACAGGACAACGAAATAAGTTTTCCCAATATGCCCTATCCAACTGCATAAAGGTTTTAACTATATTTAAATTTCATTTAAAACTCCAGGTCTATGTAAGTATTTTGTAATGTTGCCTGCATAGCAGCAGTAAATCTTCTAGTCACTAAAGTCTGCAAGATTCGTAATAGACACAGGAGACAAGAGCAGTTTTGTGCTCAAACACTGTAAGGACAAAATTCATGGATCATAACAACACTTCAGTACAAAGAAGCATTAATAACTGCTATTGGTGTAACACCTGTTCCACTGCTGTGCCTGGAATATTACACAGCTGACTTCTGTTGGACAATTGAAACATCATATGTTACTAACCAGCCAACTAGCCAACTATTTTTAGCCTTTAAAAATAGATATTCCCTTTGCTTATAGTGGAATAGACAGCTACCTATTCATGAATTATCATCCAGAGGAAAAAACAGGACAACGCTGCAACAAATGGTTTGACCGTGTTGCTTTTTGATATGCCAATCTGCATTTGTATTTTTAGTTTCAGTTTTGGAAGCCACACACTATAAAGATGGCCCAATAACACCCTTGCTACTTTTCAAAATGTAAAATTTTGGAAAACTTATAAAAAATAATATTTACGACAGCTGTGGATGCCTTGCCGGCCTGCAGTCAAAAATGAACACTTATTACACTCAAAAGTACCATCTTGCTACAAACAAGAAAATAAAAAACAGCAATAATAAATTGGTATTCGTGAAACACTGAGCAAAAAATATTTACATAAACTATAGTACACATTTTATCAATTTAAATTAAGAGTCTTTATTTCCTTTTATGTTTTGCTTTTACCTAGTCCTTCATACATCATACACACACACACACACACACACACACAAATACACACAACTATCATGTACAAAGAACAGTACTTTGTATCACTTTTCCTGCAATACCTTGTCTATTTGTTAAATAAATAAATAAATAAATAAATAAATAGGTATATGATTCTTCAGGAGTTGTGATACTAGGTGCCAGAAACAGTAGTTGTATTATACCCTGCTGCATGTTTTTTTAAGATGGTCATTTTTTTTCATTTCCTCTTTATGTGAATTCACTTCAGTTCCTGCATAATTATCTACAACTGTACTGTACTCTCAGTATGTTTATAATATTTCTTTTTCAATAGACATTTAGTGACAGTACACCTTCAACTATGCCCAGCTATTCAGCAACACTGTTTGACTGGTATTAATGTCTTATAAATTGACATTTGCTTTGCAATATGTTTAAACCTTAAAGATGAGTCCTTTCTGTGAGTGCCTAACATCTAAGACACAAGTAAACACATTTGAAACATTGATTCACAACACAGCCTGCAAAAGCATTTGCCTGTCTGCATAGTATTGTCAAACTGGCTGTGGTACTTGTACAGTATGCTATTTAAGAACTAAACTGTAATGATAACTGCTAACACATTGTGCACTTTGTGTGGAATTACAGTGTTTGTGTGTGGCGTGTGTGCGTATGAAGCTTCTTGTGTGTGGGGAGAGAAAAACAGTTTCGTATTCATAGCAATAATTTCTGGATCCTTGTCCCCAATGTCATTGTTCCATATGTCTGACATATTGTGCTATAGATGTGCTAGAGGGAATAAGAGATACGCATATTGCCTTTTGAAAATATTTATACCCAATAATGTATTTACATGGTGACATTATTTTGTGTCATGTAATACTGTCAAATTGTTAGTTTATACGTATGAAAATGCATTTCTCAGTATCTACAATTTTCAGATGTTTTATTTGCAAATAGTGCTTGTGCCTATTGTCCAATGTCATTTTACTATTCTGTTAAATCAATTGCAGAGCCTTCCCCCCTAAAACTAGGATATCTGTGTATACTTCATAAATATTTTTTGACTGATTTTGGCTCCTTTTTTGGGAAAAAAATGTATTTTGTCTTTTTCTTTGGGCACATCTTGTTCTTGGAGAAAAAATGTTGATCTTTCACACAAGATATTTAGTCGTTCCAACAGCAAAAAGTGTCCCCATGAGACAGAAATCTGCTTCTTTTGTCATTTTTTTCTATTTTGTATGCTTCCAATAGAATGTCAAAGGGATTTTACTTTTGAGCATTAAGAAGTTTATAGTTAAATTTATAGTTCTGTGCAAAACACCAATTCCCATTTGAACAAAACTGGTTTTCATACTGTACACAATTTTCACTGAACAGAAATTACAAATGCATCAAGTTCAGCTTTAAGTAGGCTATCCATCTTTATATAACTCATTGTTATAATTTTTATTCACACTCTGGTCTGATGATGTCAGTATCAGAGGTTTCACATATAGCTCCAAACCAACTAAAGTGCATTTCTGAATCACTCAAATTAAATATGTGTGAAAGTGCCCTTGAAACACATTTTCCTAAACAATGTAAAAGTCTGTTGATGGTAAAAACGCTAAGCCCATGACTTCTCTATATTCAATTTGTATGTGTGAAAGGCCATTTCCTTTTTAGGCAAGTCACACAAGCTTTGTTATTTGTGAAACTGTGAATAAATTCACTCTATTGGAAACAGGTACGCTATCAAAAGATCCATAGAGAGAGAAATTGGATTTTACAGGGCTATATTTTGTTATATTTTTATATAGATTTTAATTCTATTGTGTCATCTTCTAAATATTTTCTATTGACTGAAAATATCCTATCGTCTTAAAAAATGTTTTGAAGCAACTTTGATAGATTAGAACAAAATTAAAACCTATAATTCTGAAGAAAAAAAACAAGAAAGACATGTTATGGGCCATTGGTTTTGACAGTTGATTTTGCAAAATACTTAAGTGTTTTTTTATTTTATTATTTCTCCTGTGGTATTTATACTGGTTCTCACACACATACACAAATACACTCACGCACACACACACACACACACACACACACACATTAGGCCATCATACCTACATTTGTGTTTCACATAGTTCGTAAAAAGAGAAAGAGCTAAAGGTACTGAAACCAGGTGCCTGTTGTACATGTGCTCATTAAGAAATTAAATCAAGATCCAAATAGTCTTATTTCTTGTCAGCATTCAATTTTAGATGTTATGTTTGAGTTTTAATGAAATAAAATTGAACCCAAAGGAATTAAGAAAATAGTTGCTATTACTATTATAACAGCCACATTGCCTTGCTTTTTGTAGGATTCAATTTTGAAATATTGCATATGGATCATGCACAAATATTATTCTGAACAATACATATGCCATTGATAGACCCTGACCTGTGAATACTCTTTTGCTTTTTTCAAATTTCAAACCCCATAAAGTAATGGAAAAAAAATAAAATAAAATGAATTATTGAAGGCTAAAAGAACTGACAGCCAGGTGTTGACACAACAAACCCAAAACCTGTAGCTTGCTTGTTAACAAGCTATAACAGAACGCCTCAGTGATTCTTTCTTTATATCATGTTACAAAGCAAATACTTCTGTTCAGAGGAAGATCTCTTATTTACTGTGTTTAATACCTGGGGTGAGCACATCAAGATACTACAATGGCTACAAAACACTTCGTAAAATCCGTGGTTTGCTGAGCATTTATGCTGCGGAATCTTTGCCGATTATCAATATACAGAGAAGGAAGAGTACAATTATCAATGAGTTCAAATAAGCTTGACATATAAGAAAATTCTGCACAAACTTGTGATTTAAAGAATAACCTTATCACAAATTAAACAAATAAATATTTTTCCTCCTAGCATTGGTTATTTGGCAAATTGATGGAAAATGGAGCAAGTTCCGAATTATGTCAAGGTTAGAGATTTTAAAGATGTACTATATACTAATTAGCTGGAATGAGATAAATAGTGTAGTTAATTTTTTACAATACAATTATTGCACAGTAGATATCAGCACTCATCACAATTTATTAAAAAGTATTTGTAAGCTACTCTCCTCTACACTGTTCAAGTTAACAACAGTAACTTAGTGGTTCTTAATAGAAAATAGAAACCGCAGAAACCGCATTGGGCTCAACATTGGGCTCAACATTTTAATTTATTTTGTTTTCTAAGTGTGTCAAATATCTAATGTCAAGTTCATCTTCACTTATGGTGTAGCTCATAGTACTGCAGGCATGCCCTTTCCAGTGGCTGAAAATCCACCTGGTGTATGATCGCATTTCCCCCAGTTCAAAATCGATTTGTTATAGTACCAAAAAGGTTCAAACACTACAGATTTTCAGCCGTAGTTTGGTTAGATTGCCTAGTCAAGCCTTCATTCTTCACGCTGCAGCATAAATAGACTCAAACAGAGCGATAAACATAGACAGTCTGTTTTTATTAGGCTATTATTAGCATGACTGTCATGTTTGCACCAGATGCCTATTTGCAGTTACACATATGCTCCAAGATGTTATATACATGTGTGACCGAAATGGTAAAAATGGAGCCTTTTTATGTGCTCTGCAGAGTGATGTTATCATGGCTTGGTTTATCGTCATCTCCTGTGGTAGTTTGCCTTTTCCTTATATCAGGACATAAAATCTTTATATTAAACTAGAAAATGGGGTATATTGATTATATGTAAATAGAAATGAATCTCTCCTAACATTTGTTTTAAGTGTTTGTGAAAATGCCCAGATTTTCTGAGTGGAGTTTCTTTCTAAACCTAAAAGCTTGTGTGATTTCCAAATCCAAAATGATTTCCTAGTTGAGTAGAAGTACTGCCTTCATAGTTACCATATATTTTATTACATTTAGTTTTAATTGAAATATTCTTTGTGACATGAAATAAACAAATGCTGCAATATGGGAGGCTATTAAGAAACATGGAATTAGCTACTGAGTGGTGTGGATCATATATTCCACATCGTCTGCTAAGTTATCGATTTAAAATGTCAGAATTATATCCCACCTATTTCAAGATCATAAGCGACTACTACTGGCTAGATGAAGACATGTATAAGAGGCTAGCTATCATGGGCTATGAATTCAATTTAGCTTGATAATTTGCAAACACAGTTAAATGGGAAAATAAAAAAATGACTAAATGTATATAATTTATTAACATGACAGCTGTATGTCTGATATGGCATGTCTATTCTGGCTTTTCTAGTTAACTTCTGATTTTTTTTTTTTTTTTAACTTTTTTTTTTGCAAGTAGAAGATACACTACACCAGCACAGATAACACAGGAAACAGTTTTCTGTAATGCCTTGGAAACATTCCTTGTTTTTTTAAAGATGTTTCCTCTAAAATATTGAGATTTAATTGCTTTAAAAGCACTTCTTTTTTTTACACTTGATTGTACAAGGCGTGCGCACACACACACACACACACATACACACACACACACACACACAAATCTTTAGTCAGATGGTGACAATTACCAGAAAGACTTTTATCCCAGCAATAACTGGTCTGCTTACATACTGACTGGTATCATTATGATTCTGTTGCATTGTTAAGAGTGAGGTGCTAACAAATAATCGCATTAATTTTAGACAGAGGTTTGAAGTTTTAATTTAATTCTGGTCTGAAAATTAACTTATTTTTCAGCTCCACTTTGGATTTCAAATTGAAATAAAACATTGTAACAGTGTTGTCAAATACATAATTCTTCATTTGTGCTATTGGAACATTATACAATTCTTTGATTAGAAGAGGAGTGGCTTTGGCTGTACTAGGCCACAAGGTTAGCTGGGAAAACGAGATCTAGTTTCACAAATGTTTACGTCTCCAAGGCCATACTAAAACAAACAAAAACACTCTGAAAGATGCAAGCATTCTTATGATCGGTTATATTCTTATAATCTTAATGTAGTTTCTTGTTTCATAAAGAATACTTCCTATTATATAGCTACACTGTGTATACATGTCTGTATTCTGGAACAAAGAAAGCTTTTAAAATTTCCACATAAGCGAAAAATCTGGAAGTCAGTTGCCTGACCATGTAGATATTTAACCCCAGTGCAGTGATGTAATGCTTACGTGTAGTTAGATTTTAAGTTTATATTACCAGACAAAACAATGGAGGAGATAATTTAGCGTTGAAATATTTAAATATTATGTGAGTGTTTATGAATCATAAAATGAAAGATGTGTGACAGAAATTATGTGTTTTGAATTATGAGACAGAAATACTGTGTTTTATATTTGGTTATTTAAATTGTAATGAAATAAGTACAATATGTAAAATCATTGGAGAGGTACCTGAATTTGTATCATGAATGTTTGTATTTTAGATGGACAAAAAATGAACACTTCTACATCCTATGTGAAAATATTCATAAGCACAGGCTTAACAGCTATGCTTATAATACCTGTTGTAGACCAGAATATCTTTTGTTTTGTGTTAAACAGAAATACAAAGGAATTTGAGCAACTGTAATACAGGACTATAGGCATTTTATGATATGTTTTTAAATGTAGCATCAATATTTCCTATTCTTTTTAAAGGTCATATTTCGATTTTTCAACTAAATATGTCATCTCTTCAGCATTTATACTCCTGCTATACACATTAATTGTCCTGCACATTTTATTAAAATATGCTTTGTTAATGGACAATAGCACGTTAAGACAATGATAGCTTAAATATATTTCTCGCTCAATAATTAAACACTGCATTTCAGTGTACTGTTACATTTTCCTGAATGTTTCTTCAAAACTCATATTACAAATGTTATAAATGTTCCCTGGGTAGACTCCCTAAAACAACTTCATTTGATTTCATTAAGTCATGCAGGTGTTGGTGATGTGTAACTATTGTTGGTGTGAATAAACAGTAACATAAACCTGAGAACTCACTGAATTGGACCAATCCAAGTGTAGAATGCAAACTTGGATTATGCCAGATTGTGCTGAAACTGCATCCATGATACAATATTTACCAGTCACTCTATACAAAAATATGGTGCCTGACTGCCTTGTTATTAACATGGTTATTTTTCCCTGAAATCTTCCACTGCTTCAATGTTGCAGACTAAAGAAAGTTCACCATTAGAACATGTACATACTTTTTGGTGTAGTTGTGTCAACCTTGCTATTATAAGGACCAAATTCCCTGCTTATATGGTAGAACATGTTTACTGTAGAATTTGTTTTCCTTTTCGTACACCTTAAATAAAAAAATAATGATTAGGGATTTTCCATATATTGTAGGCAGAATTTAACCACTTTATAATTAGATTTACAAGGAAATAATTGTTGGCGTTATGATGAAGTAGAGTTACATTTAGATTGTTGTTGCATTTTTTTTTTTTGCACTAAAATTGTTCTTATGCCATTTATTGGTAAATATAATATGTTGACTGTTACCAAAATCCCCCACTCGTAAATTGCTGCCGCTTCCAATGAATGAGAGTCATGAGATACGTGAGCACCCAGGTTGGCTGCCAGACATTTCGATTTCTATAGCTTAACTGACAAATCAATACCTTTTTTACTAGCCACATCTATTTTTGCCCTTAACACAACGCAATAGTCATGAAGATTCTGCTTTCTGAATTGTCATTTTAAATCTACATTTGATATTTAGCACCTTAAATATTTTTATGAAAAGATTCCCTTTTAGTTACATATTTAAAAAGCTATGGATTTTTTTTTTTACAGTTCCTTTTTGTCTGAATATAATTGGAATACTTCTCATAATTTCATTTTGGGTTTAAATATACTGAATAACAAAAGGTATGACCGTTTGAAATTGAGCTGTTCAGATTTGTGCCCTTCAGGATATGCTGCAGTAATGTTTTATCAGCTGGTATTCTTCATGTGTGCTCTAAGTTGGTTTGTCTTTTTATCGTTGTTATGAAACAAAAACACATTTGTAATGTAATGACTGCTGTTGTAAGATGCGTAACAAGGAGATTTTTTAAATATACAAGGGCGTTTTATACTCTGACTTGTCAAAGACACTGGACTGTGAGTGTGTTTCCAATATTTACGACCTGCAGGATATACATGAATAAGCAGCACGGAATTCAGCCTTTTTACACCCATTACCTGAGGGTTGACAGGTTCGCCCTCACTCAAAGAGATGGTGTTTAGAAATAGCTCACTTTGTCGTCTCACTTATCTTATTTTTAAAAGACAGTTAATTGAAGAAAACAATAGATTTGAACATAGCTTTTCACGTGATTCATCATTTTCAACTTAATATTTTAATCATTTTGGCTGTTATGCGTGTACTGGCAAATGGTGGGCTATCTGGTTGTTAGGGTCATTTGAAACCAAAGTGTGCATTTTGGGGGTAAATCCAACATAAAAAGACAATACAAAGCTATTTCCAAATTTCCCTGTTGAATAGACAGTTTTGAGTTTTCAAATGACAACAAAATGATTATTAAAACTCCCAAAGGGATACCACTCCAATGCAATTAAACAATTAGTAACCACTTAGTTTATTAATTTTGCATTCTTTTTTTACCAGAACATGGTTGACCCTGAAGTGACCTTTTATAGTTAATTGCATAGCCCACTCCCACTTATTCAACCTGAAAAGAGATTTGCACTAAGTCGGTTTGTTTCTTTCTTGGATAAATAGCAATATACTTAATTAAACAAACACGACCAAGAAAAACAATGAAGAAAGCTGTCTGTGCACTAAGGTAATGCTGTGTAAAAGGTGATATTTGAAAAGGATTTTTTTCATAGATAAGTATTGAATAGCAAAGGTACAGATTTAAAGCATATTACCTCTGGGATGCATTTGAAAATATTTGATAATAGGCACATTCCAAGTAAACCATCAACAGTGTCTGAGTCTTGGGCACAAGAGTCTTTGAATGTTTCCTCTGGGGGATGTTTTTGACAGATAGAACTGTACCCAAACACTCTTTGTGCACTCAGTCAACAAACAGATGGAGAGTAAAAACCAAAAAAAAAAAAGAGAAGATAATTACATTGGCATTGTGGGCAAAGTCCTCTTCACCTCTCTGGCTTGGACATTAGTCCAGCCTTCCAAAGAATTCCACTCCACACAAATATATTGGACATAGTTACCTGTATAGAAATAGCTTGAGGGAGTGACAGAGGAAATCATATAGATATTGCTATCTTCATTATAATTAATCATAAAAAATTAAGTAGCAATAGTATCTATCACTTTATCTCAGCTTTGTGGTGTTGTTGAAAGACCGTGTTGCAGTTTAAATCTGTCATGTGTTAGAGGAAGCATAAGTATGTGCCTTGTAATTTTTCTCGGTGAGCTTGTTATTGTTGAAAAGCTGAAGCCAGCCAATTGTGTTTGCACTAAAACCAAATGCTTTTGTGGTGTAGAGTATTTAAGCAAGCACGTTACGTCACTTTAACGGTATGCATGAGTGTAAAATTGGTAAGTCCCAGGGCTAGAGCACTCATCTGTTTATCAGTGCGTCTTATAAAATCCCCTGAAAATATCTCTGCTTTGTTCCGTGTTGCTTTACGGTTTGATACCATTCCCTTTGTCTTTGCAATCACTTGCAGACATGGTCCATAAAAAACACATAAAAAATGAAAAAGGTAATCTTTTAAGTCAACTATTGTTTATTCGTAACCTGATTGAACAGTTCTAATGCACAGAAAACAAAAAAAGTATTTAAATTTGTATTTATTTTTTATTGAAAATCATTATCTATGGATGATGTATGAGGTCGCCTCGAGACTATTGGCCAGTCTGTTTTGGTTATTTTTGTTAAGTTTTTAATATTTTCCTTGAGGAAATAAATAAGAGGAAAATGACATAGAGATATACATGCTTTGTGTATGAAATGCACCTTATTCATGCTGATCTGAAAGATTGGCTGTGTGATATCTAATTTAGCACCTTACTACACAGCATGTTTTCACTTTACTGTGTACTTGGCGTTGTGCAACATTATGCCTGGTTTACTATACTGCCATGCATATTATGTAAAAAATAAAAAATAAATCTTTATTTTTTGGAAAATAATTAAAGGGATGTGCCAAAGTTTTTGAGGCGATCTCCCAAGTTTTCTTTCATAGTATTTTTATTCCCTCCAGGCTTAGTTATAACATTGGTATGATGTTTCCCATAATAACCTGTTAGAAGACAATTTATTTTAGTTGACAGTATTCTTACTTGCCATTTACAGTTTGCCCTGTATTTCACGTATATTTACCAGTGATGTGTATTTGTTATTATAAAGAAAGTAGCTGTAATGCTTCATTATGTTACATATTATTGTGACTTTTTCAAAAAAAAAAAAATACTGTGAAGACTTATCTTGCATATACTTTATACAGAAGTATTAAGCCTTAATACAAAAGACTAAAAAAAAACCCTGTGTGGAAGAATAAACTGATTGTTGCTAAGTAAGGAGGATTTTTTGTAAATGTTACCAGCACTTTTTTTTTTTTTTTTGTAATTTTCACTTTCTGAGGTATTGTACAAGTTCACGCTGTTTGTGAAGTTTGAATATGAAGGAATAAAAACTCTAGTACTTTCCTGTACTTTATTGAATGACTGTGTGTGTTTATTTTGCACTGCATTTACAAATTCTGTACCTACTTTATAATCACTCTACCTGTGCTTCAGAAATGGGAAAAGACTGTTTATGTTAAAACCTGGATGGAGGGGGTTCAGGGTAATTTTGAATACTTTTATGCCACTGCTGTAATAACACCCATTAGTCATGGTTTCTACAATTCAATCCTTAAGTATTATGGTGTTATAACTTCAGTAGGGTAGATATAATGATTTAGGTATTGAGTGGCCCAGTCTAGAAATGGCCAACTATTTAAAGGTTCAAATCCCCAATCATGAAAACATGGGGAGTTAATATATAAGAACAGTCTGAACTGGCTCAGTAGAGCGCATATCCACCAACACTATGCAATTGTCAAGATATGCTGGTTCCACAAGTCGGATATTCACCAAAGATTATCATTTCTTCAATGCCCTTAACATCACCACCACATCCCACCCCCACCTTTCATACACAGGACAGCTGATCCAACAGTAAGAATGTTAGGGTACACATACACATTAGTTTTGTAGAAAAAGGCATTTAATACTCCTCAGGTAGCATCTATTCTTCTCAATGCGCCTTGGATACCCTGCTAAGTGAGGAGCGTGATCACAGTGTAATGCAGGTAAGTGTAAATATGTCTGATTTCCATTAGAACCAAAAAGGTGAAAAGGTGGGCACCACTATTTGCTACATCAGTTCATAGGAATGCTAGGTGACAAGAAAAGGTCATTCAGCCTAAATGAGCTGTCGTTTAGACTATCATGTGTTGAGTAACTGTCAACCCTGGTCTTCATCAACTCGCCGGGCTCTTTCTTTTTACTATAAACCATGGTAAGTTACTCTGTTCATGCATTCGTTCATTATTTGTGAAAATACTTCCTAGAACTAGTGTGAGATTTACCTTGAACGGAATTACACCTAGCTCCCCCTGTTCTGTTAATAGAACCCACCTTGATGTCAACTTTAATCATTATTATTTTAATTTAAATGAAAAAAAATTTTAAATTACATTTTCAGTGAAAGTAGTTTTTGGTTTTGTGTATATTACAACCCTCAAAATTGGCTTGTAAGTAACCTTATAAGTGACACCCAGACCTAGTCTACCCACTTTGTAAATATTCAACAGCATTACAGTATAAATTATAGCATTGTGTGTTACCTTGTAGTGTGATATTAGGAACTGGACAAAGTACTTTAAATGTGGTGTGATGAATGTATAGCGTAACATTTAAGTGGCTATCCTTAATTTTTCAGTTTTGGTGAATTTGGCAGCATCTCGTCACAAAATTTCATTTTTGAACTCCAAATGCCAGAGATCTATTTGAAATGAAGCTATTAACTAAGAGCACATCAAGTGCTTATTTTTCTTCAGTGATAAACTGGTGGTATAGCATTTTAGACTAAGAAGATTGTCTAGAGGCAACCAACAATGTTGGCTGACACGGTAATATTGAACAATGTATCAAACATAATTTAAAAAAAAAAATGTTTTTCAGATTTTAGATGCTTGCTCTGTTGCATTCAGCATGCAAGTGTCTGAGCATGTGTCATCATATTTGAATACTTGGCAGGATTGTCACACCTGACACCACCAGTGGAAAATAGCATATAGAGGATAAATTTCAGAAGGCAAGCACATTGAATCAACATGGGTACAAGTATGCCTGCATGAAAAGGTATCGCATATAGCATTTTTTTAATATGAAAAAATTAAGGATTGCAATTTTAATATAATTCCTATGATTTATACTCAAATGATCTTGCAGTTTGTTTCAGCATTTTTTCCCTTTTTTGCAGCTTCATCACAATGTCTATACCCAGGCAGATGCATGTCTACTATTACATCCAGAGGTGGGATCACATATCTAAAAGTGGTGTGGCCGAAACTTCACATCTGACTTCACCCCATAAACACAAACTTATTTTCTTTTTATCTTGATGTATGACCAACCAGACAGCTGTGGATCACAATGAATACCCATTTCTTTACTGTACATCACATACACTACTAATTCTAGACCTTGCCGACATGTTTAAATCTAATACATACACAGGTTATTGTTCTAAAAGCTCCATCTTTTACAATGACACAGAGGGTCACAGATCTAGGAATGTTGCTCACATAATATATTCATAACATTCATAAGAACATTAGTTACATTAAGTGTAAATCTTGAGGATGCATCACTTGCTCCTGATCCCCATTGTAATCAACCTATCCCCAGAAGAGCTGAAGGACAGCTATGAGCTTTACACAGAGGGTACAAGCAAAGACTTCCAGAAGTTCTTCTGCAGTCTATGACTGAGTCTTTGTAGCCATGCCATTGGAAGTGCCAGCTCATCCAGTCTCCGCTACCTACAGCCCATTCTTCAGAACCTTCTGCTTCACAGATGTTGTTACAGCCGAGGACCAAGACGTTCAACCAGCAGGAAAATCTCCCTTCATCCCACTTGGGGCAGGAATGAGTCATTATAGATTGTCTGCAGAGTAGTAGAATAGGATATTAATTCAGTTGAAAGAATAGCAAGTTTAAAGTGTGGGAAAGAGTGTCTGTTGAGGAAGGACAAGGAATTGTTGAGTTGCAACAGGACAAAAAAAAGAGTCTACAGTCTCTCTGATTATGAATGAAATACATAAACAAATAAGTTGTGTTGTATTGTACAAAAAACACAGCTCTAACCATACTGTTGGATATGAAGTATAAAGCATGAGAATTTCAATACTTCTAGCAGGGGTCTTATAAAAATTAAAAATCCAGAATCTGAGATTTAATATTTCCCCTTAATTTTAACTAATTTATGAGCAAGATTTATTCTTTTTTCATCACAAGCAGACATGTGCATGCTAGTGTCTAATTTTTTTGCTTAAAGTGTGCTTCAATGGTTTTAATTCTGTTTAAGAATTGCATTAAGGAAAACTGGTATTATGTATATATATATATATATATATATATATATATATATATATATATAATAAAGAATACTAGTTTTCTTTTAGCTAGCAGGTGACATTTACCTTCAACCCACCATACATAAAATATTTTGGATTGTTTCCCATTTGCATTATCCCCAAGTAGTCAATCGGCAGAACCATGCCACAGACCAAAGATGGTTGTGATGAAGTCCTCCAAGGAGTGTGAAAATGAAGACACCAGCCAAGTACTTTCTTGACATCATTCTCATCCACCCACCCCCCACCCCCCACCCCACCCCCCACCCCCCACCCCCCCTTTACCAACCTTCCCCAGAATCTTGAAATTGCTGAGTTCGACTGTGTCAAAAAATGTTCTTCCCCCAATAAATCAGTTAACCTTGTCCATCTCTCTCTCTGATCTCACTCCTATGCAAACAGGATACACTCTGCATCCATTTACAGATCCATGCCAGGTAAGGTACTGAAAATAAATCAGAGGCCACATGGCCACTTAGCCATTGTTAAGGTAAAGTTAGCGGTGGGAGAAACTGTGCAACTGAAATTGTTTAACGTAGCTGTAGGATATGTAGTGTTTAGATTTTGGCCTTAGAGAGGGAATCAGTGAATAAGAATGTGGCCTGGCCTCCCTGTCACAAGCATCAAAGCAAATGTGATCGGGGCAATATAAAATCCACTGATACCCTAATCTAGGCAGACAATCTATGGGTCTCACCCCCTCCGAAGAGACAAACCAGACGACGCAGGACACCATATCGGGGGTCGGAGACCCTACATGCCTAACATTTCCCTATCCCATGTCCTCTTTAAGTTTGAATGCAATCTTTAGGTAGGCCAGTCCTTGTCATAAATTAGTCTGACCCCCCTTCCCTTCTATCCTACACCTTAACTCAGCATCACCCAATCAGGGCAAAACATCCTCAAGCCATGCTGGGTAAGGTACTCAAGATTGCCACAAGAAAAAGGTTGTTGTGTTGCGTTTGGTTTCAGAGCCTGGAAGAATAAGAGTTTTCCTCTTTTTATTTTGGTGGTGGTTCCTAGGTTGTGTGTTTTTAGCTGGTTTCCTTGTGGCGCTTATACTGGAAGTGGGTGATACTTTGGCAAGGTCTGGCCGATTGGTCTCTCTCTCTCTCTC
This sequence comes from Anguilla anguilla, assembly GCF_013347855.1. Taxonomy (NCBI): domain Eukaryota; kingdom Metazoa; phylum Chordata; class Actinopteri; order Anguilliformes; family Anguillidae; genus Anguilla; species Anguilla anguilla. The sequence continues at coordinate 29,453,639 of NC_049209.1, forward strand.
TCTCTCACTCTCTCACTCTCCTGGTATTTCTAGATTAGTTGTTTAATGTTTTGCTGTATGTCTTCTGTTGTGTAATTTAGAAGTAGTGTGCCTGCATTCAATAAAGATTGTATGTTCATTAATATAATTGACTGCTTCTTATTGAATTCACTTATTTAATCTGAAAACCTGATATACAGCTTGTTTTGACTTGTTGGTTCCACCAGTTTTCTGTAGACTGACCTATCAAAGAATTTGGCGATTTAATTGATAATTCTAATTTTAAACGTAATTATTAAATTAAATCTAATAAAATATATTTTACATGTAGGTTAAGTGAGGGGTTCTCGCATGCAATATCACTTGGTTCAGTATTCAGAGTGCTGAACATTTTATTAAGGACATTGACTGTTGGAACCGCTGGATTCAGAAAAGAAACATATTCTTAATTAATCCTTGCTTGTCCGACATAGCTTTATCTGTAAGAATACAATTCAATGTTTCTTTACTAATATCGGTGTCAGGGGTACTTAACTCTGATTGGGATGAGTGAATTTAATTATTTTCACTGGTGTCAATGTCCATTTCATCACTTAGCTGCAAAGTAGCTTCTTTTCTGTAATATGCTTCTTCATTTGGCACTATAAATTGATTTTTGTTTGAGTTTGTTAGTCCACTGAGTGTTCATTATTGTTCTCTTGGACATTTACAGTAATTGCTTGTTTGGGTTGTATGTTTAAATAGTCCTCTGTGCATGGTGTTTTGGTTTGTGTTTCCACGTTAATTAGGTCTGTTACAAATTTGTTTAAATGAACAGATTTTCACTACAGTTTCAATTCTTTTGGTCTCGGCTCTGCCCAGATTGTACGTAAATGGACAATACCTTTTTTCAAAATTTTAGGTTTGCTGTGAGGCCACTGATCACACTGATCCCCAAAACTGTCAAGATTGCATGTCTGGATTTGTAAATTACATGCCTAATTGTGTTAGCAATTGAATTATAATCCAATTGATTGTCTCTCTGGCTTTTATATTTTTGAGGTACATATTCTGGATACACAGGACAACCCCCTTTAATTTGTTGGGCTTTCTTGTTACCGAAATGGATCCAAAATGATTAAGCTATGTGTTGTTGGAAGCCATGGTGGAAGACACGGAAACGGATGACCAGTCGGCTGAAGGTAAATCACATACGGCCCAGATGATGCATATTAAATGCTATAATGCTAACTGATGTCATACTATTGTTACCCTAGCCAAAAGCTAACGTTAGCTACATGCTAACGCCAACCGCTAATGGTGTAGAATCGTGGTGTTTGTACGGCAAGGGTTGACTAAATCAATCGTACAAAATGATATCGTCCTAATGTCGTTGCAGTGATACAAAACCTAATGTTGATTTTTTTTTCAACGTGTTTTTCAGATGAAATGGGCGGGCACACTGAACTGCTGGCTGCAGAGAGTAGTGTGTTTACCCCTGCGACCACCAGCAGCCCTCGTCCCATGTCTCCTGCTGAAGCGAACAAACGCCGAGGTATAGAGCATTTTGCCTGCAAGCTAAAGTCTTAATATTTATCAGTTTTTACTGGATTTTATTATATTGTTTTTATTTTTTTTTCTTTGATTTTATCACCTTGTTTCATCTCGGTAATATTCTATTATTGGTTCTTGATCTACCTTGTAAGATAGAACTGCTGTTCTATCTTAATAGTTATTCTTACTGTCTGTACTTTTATTTAATCTGTTCTGTTTTTATTGCCTTGTGAAGCACTTTGTAACATTTGTTTTGAAAAGTGCTAAAAATAAAGATTATGCTGCACGCTACAAAAAAATTCACAATATGCCATTGCTGGCTACGAACATATGTTCTTCTACTTCAAACTGTGCTTGTGTATTTATTTATTGTGGTGTGTTTCTGTGTTATATTAATTTAGGAAAGAGGAAAAGGGATGCAGACTTACTTGACGCGCTGAGGGACATGGACAACGCTAACCGGGCCGTCCTGCAGCGAGGACAGGAGCAGCGGGACCAGTATACGCAGCTGCTATTTGAGCACCAGGCCAAGGAAAGAGAGATGAGGAGGCAAGAGCTGGCGTTCCTCCAGTCTGAGGCGGAAGAAACCAGACTGCTCTGGAGAGATTTTCAGGACGGGTTTCTGTCTGTTCTTGGCCAGCTTGCCCAGTCGCTGAGCCAAAGAAACAGCTACACTGCTACACTGGACTAAAGACTGCCCCCCCCCCCCCCCCCCTAGTTTTTGTTATACCTGTGTATTTTGCATGTTCTTGCCTTGCACATTTGTATTTTGCACACATATTTTTGCAGATAAATAAATAGTTGTGGAACCAATTGTGTGTATAGTGGCTGTTCTTGTAAATCTGAAAACAATTAGAAGAAATCCTGCACACTGTTTTGCTTACTGCTGAAATATTTATTGAAAATGCTTTCGTAAAATAAGTGACGCATCTTCAGCTCTGTAACCGGTAATCTGACACTTTAGTACAATGTGTTCAGAAACTTAATTATACCTGTACGTGCGTCTAGCCCCTCGGCCTGTACAGTGGATGGCAGAGCCCCGTCAGGCTGGTTTAATGCAGTGGCACCCCATTCTTCTCTGTACTCATCACCATTCATTTCACAGAGGTTATGCAGAACACAACATGCTATCACCATGGATTTGACCTTGTGTATGTTGCAGTCATTTCATTTTAGCAAGCACCTCCATCTGCACTTCAGTCTGCCGAAAGCGGTTCTCAACCACCACCCTGGCTCTGCTTGTTTTGTGGTTGTATACAAGTTGCTGGGGTGTCAGTCGTCCATTGTCTGTGAAAGGTTTCATCAGCCAGCTTTTCAAAGGATAGGCTGCGTCACCAAGGACATAGTACCCCACATCATGTCCACAAATGTTCTTTGTTTCATCAGGGAGTAGCAAACCCATATCCACTAGACCCCACAACCCTGACAAGTGCAGCACTCTGGCATCATGCAGGCTCCCTGCCGCTCCGATAAAAACATTCCAAAAGAGACCCCTTCCATCCACAACAGCCTGCAGGATGATCAAATTCCAGCCCTTGCGGCTGAAATACTCTGTGTGGTATTCCTCTGGTCCAAGAATGGGGATGTGTGATCCATCAATTGCACCGACACACTGTGGCAACCCCCATCTGCGCTCAAAATATGTCGCCATTTCCTTTAACTTTTCACTGTTTGGGCACTGAATAACTTCTGCCATGAGTACCTTCTCAACAGAGGAGCAGAAATCGTGTACACAGTGACACACCGTAGTAATGCTGACTCCAAATAAATGAGAGATGCTCCTGTACTCTGAGTTGCTCGCAAGTTTCCACAGTGCAATGGCAATTCTTTTTTGAATGGGTACACAATAGCGGTAGTCTGTGTCACGTCTCCCCAGTTCTGGTTGCAATCGACGGCAGAGGTACAGAAATGTGTCCTTAGACATCCGGAAATTCTTTATCCACTGGGCTTCGGTGAAAGTTGGAACCACGGTTTCCCACCACTCCGTTGCTCTATTGTGTACCCAAATGGATGGCAAAACATGACGCATTCTGTTGTACTCGCATATCTGAAACACACACAAAGGTGCCAAAAATAAGTCGATGTAGTCTACAATAACATTATTCACAATTGTGATTTACTTGATATATTCACTTCTTACCATTCTTGTTCTTTGTGCGCAGCAGCGCAAGTCTGTCTCAGTCATCTCACAATCAATCTCCGCAATAGCTCGTAAAATCCGTTTACTTGCTTTAAGGCTAGCATTTCCGGCGTTTTGAATCCGCTTTGCTACTACTGCTCGACTTTTTTCCAGCATTGACTCAATGACCTCATTTGCAAAGCAGTAAATCACGATCAACAGCAGCACAACTTGAATCACCTCCATGCTTACTGTTGTTGCAGTGTCGCACAAATAATGGTGCCTGTCCGTCGCTTTATATAGCATCGTTGTTGGATAGTCGCGCGCATACGTAATACGTCAGCGGACTAATTTGCCTAATCTTCACGGGTCTTTAGACCACGGTGGAAACGCAGGCAACAATGGGCTGAAGGAACCTTTTAGTTCCTTGAAAAGTAGTTCCTGGGACTAAAAGTTCGGGGTACTTTGGGTGGAAACATGACTATTGAATGTACATGTAGTTAGATACTCTATTCCAAAGAAAACATAAATCAAACTCAGTGTTAAGAAGGAATAAAGCATACCCTGATGATCTCTTCATAGAGGCGAGCTGCTGCTGTCTTTTCCCCTCAGGGACTGGCTCTCCTCTCCTGCCGAGGACACACAAACACCAGCAGCTGGGAATCTGATTCCACAGAAATGACTGCATAATGTTAAAGATATGGGCCTATAGAGTAAATGTATACCCCCTTTTGTTTGGTAACAATTTTTAGCAGTACTCATGTATGCAAACAAGTCAGTAGTGAACTGACAGTGCATGGAATGCATGCCCAGGCTACACTAAAACACCAGCAACAGTTGCTGGGAACTTGATTTCACAGAATTGACTGTATAATCTTCTAAATATGAATATATTATGTACAATTATATCCAACTGTATTAGTTACAAGAAGAACACCCCAGTCAATACGTGAACCCACGCTCACACAAACATGCACTTTACAGGTTTTTAAAGATAATAGTTAGATAAATGTGTTTTCCTCCCTACCAATAATTCTAAATCCTTACACCCGCACAGTAAAATCTCCAGTGTTAAACTCTTAACAGAGTACTGGGTGTCCAATAGGGAGCACATGTACACTAAGTGTTAATTTAACACTGAAAATTTTAATGTGTAATAGTTCAAACACATGCCTTGATTTCCTAGGATTTCTTCTTGTTTTCTTCAGCATATGGCTGTGTCATAGTTCCTCACGCGTTCACAGTTAATTGTTCACAAACTCCTTTATTTGCTACGGCTACAGTGACGCAGCCACTGAAGAAAAGCATATTCTTAGTTTTTGACATTCAAATAAGCTTCTTCTAAATTTTTTTTACTGTGTGCCATGCATTAAATAATGACCACATCACAGGGTGAACTGGAAACTGGAGTGAAAAGTGCCAGTTTTTTGCTAATCCCATTTAGTGGGCGGGATATACAGGCAGCCCTCATATATATTGTTGTAAACTGATTATTTTGCATTAGAGTAAATAGTGGTCAGTCTATTTACAGCATCTACTGCTAGGACAGCTGCTTGGGAAAGTGGGACATGATCAAGGTAACATACTTTAATTCACTTACAGACATGAAAAGAAATAAGTGCTATCAAAATATGCAGCAGTCTCTTAACTAAATTATGAGGTCTTTATTGTGGCAATAGCTACAGTCCAAAACATGAATGAGTAAATTTTGTAAAGTTAATAACATGCCAGTATGCAATGCAAATAACTTTGAGAATGATCTTCAGTTGTAATTATAATCAAGTTAATTGTTAGGACAGGGAAGAGAAGCATTCCTATAAAATGTTTTTGTTTTTATCATGCAGATGAATTCCATGGTTTAATAGCACATGTCCTAACAAAAACTGGGCAAATATTCTGTGTCCGCAGCATATTTTGTCAAGATTTATTTCTCTATAAGACAACTTTTCTTGGGGAGAAAAACAATAATTTTGCAAAGTGATTCCACTGTAATTTATAATGAAATGTATGTGTTTCCCCCTCCATGTGCTCATTGCACAGTATCAAACAGCAGGTCTGCAGTAATATACTTTAATAACATAAAATCAGTGTTGACCTGCTCAGCATGACTGCCACCTTTAGCACTAGAGATACTTTACTTAACATAAAAATATTTAAATATTTATTGTTGCCAACATGAGCACTCATTAAGGCACAAGAATTTCAGCTCAGTCAGATGAGGTACATGCCAGCCAGGATTAAGACAGAATGAAAATTCCTTTATGGGGCCAATAGTCCGCCACCTCACAAAGACCAAGTGTGTGCTGGCTGGTCACTGCCACCGAGTAGCTGGAGCAGCTTTGTCACCACACTTTGATGTTTGTGCTCCCGTTAACCCATGAGGCAGCCCTTGTCCACTTAACGTGAACGATAACTATGTTTATGGCTGCCAAGCCAGAAACATCTTTACTAGTTCTCAGCCAATCTTCAAAATGCGAAAAAGTTTGTGACATCATTTAAACCTATCCTTATTGTATGATGAGTGTGCGATTTAATATGTAGAACACCATTAACTTCAGGAATTTATTTTATCATAAATCACTGAATGTGCTTGCCACCAAAAACTGTGCTACAAATAGGGTGGAGAATATTTCTGTGGAAAACTGTGGAAAGCTTGAATCCTACAAATGCATCACATATTCATAATTTTGAATATTGAATCTGACCTAAAATTGGTGTGATTCACCTAAGGACTCAATACCTGCAACTGTGGAAACATTACAGGCCAGTTCTTCGAAGTTCTGCTGAAAAACACTTGGACTCTTTTTTGAGAAATGACACACCCATGCTAAATGTAACATATTCTATCAAAAACGCTGTGTGTATTCCAGAAATGTTCACATTAACAGGAGGGCCACCATGATACGGAAAGAACTCAGGTGTCCCGAACAGACAACACGGTGAAACTGAAGCATTCGCATAGCAGCACACGGGTACAACTATATACATTAGGTAAGAGACATGCTTTTATCAATCTACATGGATGGAACTATAAAGTGAAAGTCATGTTTTCTGTAAGAGTACAGATCTGCTGTAATTTGACATTTCTATTGCTGCTGTTTGAAAATATTGCAAATTATTTTCTTAAACAATTTAAAGTAATAATTATAGATCATATTTAAATTAGCATTATGAACAGTGGTGTACAAAGATAATAGGATAGATAGAATTCCCCTCAACTGGGGTCAACTAATCAAGAAACTAATCTCAGAAATATTTTAAGTGAACTTGAGACTTTCTGTGGGTACATTTTCAGTGGCATGGGTTTTGTCAGGAAGCTACAAACTAGCAATATATCCACCCATTCTTTCATAGTCTTTGAACTTTGAAGTACAGAAGACAAATGACTCATAAAATACTGTTACAATAAAATAGCTGCAACATTTATCAGTTTGATTGAGAAACCCAATTTGAGTTAATCCATGTTTTTGACTAGCTGTTTTAATTGTAATATTTAAATAAATATTGACAAAATAGCTTTAAATGATATTCTTGCCATTAATTTGCTAATGGCCCATCAATTTCCAGACCGATGACACAGAGAAACCAGATCAACATATGGTTTGGTGAAATTGGTTTCAACAATTTTATAAGTACCTTTGATACTGTGATGCTGGATGTCATGTCCCTCTACATCTCCATAAACTTTGAAAAAACCTAATGTATTCTAAATGGTACTCTGCTCTAAAAGACTCGTTTTGATTGTTCTCTAATGATAAGGCTGCCTCTTAAGTGAATGTTGTTTCTCAGATGTTCTGTGTACCATAATTTCTTGCATGGACAATGTATTATCGTGTTTACCAAATGCTTGTTAAAAATCCACCTAATCATGCGTGATCCACTTTTTCTAGATGAATGTTTGCACTTAAAAATGCCTGTTAAATTGTTAAAACGTACTACAGTACCTCTCAGTGCTCCCTCTCCTTATGCTTTTTGATAACAGTTCTGACAGACCACATTCTTTGATGCAAGCTTATCATGATTCTTCAATGAATATATAAAAATGGATACAAGGAGTCAAATTCAATGGAATGATTTCCTGAAGTCAACCGTAGGGTCTACAATATGCTTACTAGAAGCAGGGGTGTGCTATTCCATACCGCTAAATAAGAATTCAGCACAATCTTTGTTGGCCATTTTCACACAATGTAGGGATGTCCACCATTGCTTCAAAGACCTTGATTTTGTGGGTAAGCACTTTGTCTAAGGAAACCGTTGTCTCTTCTCTGGGATTGATGATAGAAGTTGCTCAGTTCAACCGACACATCTTGCATTAGCCCTTGATTTGAAATGAAAGCAGGTAATGTGATCACAGCATCAATGCCCTTGTATTTATTGTATTATATTTTTGATGTATATTGAGATCTTCCCAGTTTTCATATTCCATTCACTACACAAAGCCCTGCAGAAGGACAACACATGCCCAATGGCTAGCAAGCATTGTGCTGTCCCATGCACATTGAGAAAGCCCCTTCAGTATTTTGACATGTTTAGAAGTAGTTTAGAAAAAAGAAGCAGATGTTAACGTCTCTGCAAATTCAATGTAATGAGTAGGCAAATGGTATGCAAAGACTTCAGAGCTGAGATGCTGCCCCACCATTTTCCTAACATTACCAATGCTCCATTACAAGCAAATTAAATTGAACACTGGCTTAAAAGATGCGGTCAAGTTCATGCTTGTTTACACACTGTAGCAGTGCCTTTGCAATGTCATTGGCGGTGGTTCCATTCCAGCTTTCCCCTGATTGGGGTCAGCTGAGAAGCCATTCTTCTGCCGCACTCAGTAAAACACCCCACTCCGACAGCTTCAGTCCTTGACTTTTAAATGCACTCGCTGACTTCATGCTCTCACAAGCCTTTTATTTTTGACTGAAAGCATTTCTTTCCACGTTTTGTTTTTGACCATGCACACTAGTGTGGGTTTGGAAAGATGCTCGGAAGGATGCTTATGTTGAAAATAATATTCTTCCAACAGGGACATACAGTGATCTTTGATGGTCAGAGGTTGTTTTTTTATCTGCTGGTCCTGGGGATTTTGTTAATGTCAATAGACTCCATCGAATACCAAGACATTTTCACAGATAACGTGGTTCCCTCTGCCAGGAATATAAAACCTGGGCACAAATGTATTTCAGTACTTTTTCATTTAGACAGTTATTTAAAGTGTATCTCAGAATAAACTAAAATTCATTTATGGCAAACTGGCCACATACTGTTTTTCCAATGGCTCTCAGCCTCCAGACTTTAGCAAGATTGAAAATATAACTTGACAAAAGCAGTTCACAATTGCAGACTGAGGGCTGCCTTTTGAAAGATTCTTTGTGGAGCAATAGTCCAACATCACCTCCCAACGTTCATCATCTCATAAAACACTACGTAAGATGACTCAAGTACATAAACAAAGGAGTGAATATTTATGAAGGGTTCAAATTGTATGGGTCACCAATAGGGTGCTTGGAAAAATTTAAGCTTCCTGGGGTCTAGTTTAATATGAGGTGACATGGAAGGCCCACATAGCCAGTATAAATTTTGTAAAATAAGTTAATTATAAAAAATGTTAATTGACCAAGTGCTTTTTAATATGGCCAATTTTAATTAAAATTCCAACTGGTGAATCAAATGGGAGACAAAATGTTAAATTCAGAGTTTTGCACAACCCTGCTGTCAGTAGAGGTGACTGAACTAACTGACATGTGTCATTTCAATTAGTTACAGTATGTCCGGTGCCAGAATTTCATCATTTCTAAGGAGCCTGTTGCGCCGAAAGCCCCTGGAACCAGAAGGAGAGGTGTCAAACTTCTGTCGCTGCCTATCCACCCTGGACCTGGTAGCGTTGGGGGTTGGCAGCACCCTGGGCGCTGGCGTGTACGTGCTGTCTGGAGAGGTTGCCAGGATCGTGTCTGGCCCCAGCATAATTGTCTCTTTCTTCATTGCTGCACTGGCCTCCATCTTTGCTGGACTTTGCTATGCAGAGTTCGGGGCCAGGGTCCCAAAGACAGGCTCTGCTTACCTGTACAGCTATGTGACCGTGGGGGAGGTGTGGGCTTTCATCACCGGATGGAATTTACTGCTCTCTTATATCATAGGCAAGAACTAATGTAACTAAACTAAATACTGTGGTCCCGCCCCATTTTTACCCCAGTGAAATATATAATATTTCCAATCATTTACTATCAAGCCAGTTATTTACATGAACATATTTTTTTTCTTCATTTAGGTACCTCAAGTGTAGCCAGGGCATGGAGTGGCACATTTGATGACCTTATTGGAAATGTTATAGCTAACGCTTTGGGAAAATATGCACCTATGGGTCTGCCAGGCCTGGCTGCCTTCCCAGATTTCTTTGCAGCCGGTCTTATCCTGTTACTTGCTGGCAAGTTACTTTTAAATTTATTGCTTTGCTTTTTCGTGCAGAATATATGGCTACCAATGATTAATTTTATTGACTACTCGCATTATATATAGTCATCTCTTATGATGTTATTCCTTCAAAGGTGTCCTTGCATTTGGTGTCAAAGAGTCTTCGACAATCAATAAGATATTCACTGGCATTAACATAGCAGTTCTGCTGTTTATCATCATTTCTGGCTTCATCAAAGGAGACATTAACAACTGGTATATCAGTATGGAAACTATCCTGAATACTACATCACACATGCAGTATGTACTACATTTAATATCCATTCTGAAGTGTGAATCTGTTAATTGAATGAATAATTACATGTGGTTAGGTGAAAAATGTATGTGCTTCATGGGAAAATAAATAAAAATATTTTCCAGTGAATTTACCCTGTAGATTTACAGGTTTTTTTTATTTTATTTATTTATTTTTATAAGGGTCAGCAATCTGTCCTCTACTGTGAATGCGACGAGTGGTTTTGGAGTTGGTGGATTCTTCCCGTTTGGATTCCAAGGAACCTTGGCGGGAGCTGCAACCTGCTTCTATGCTTTTGTTGGATTTGACTGCATTGCCACCACAGGTACTGTAAACATTCAACAGGAATGTATTAACAGTAGTACAATTATGTTTCCTCTAAAAAAATATGACGAAACATTCAAAGTAGACCAAACAGAGCCAAGAAGAACTTACCAATCAATTAAATTCACTTTTAGATTGATGGGGATATTTTGTGCATTATACTATATTGGGGCCCTTAGAAAACGATGACCAGCTTGTGTATTTAGTCCATACATTGAAACATGATAAAATAAATAATTTCAGAATGAAGTGAAATTCAATAAAAATCCCATTGGTCTCAAAGTTTGTAGTGGTACATGAGCAGGAAAACATGAAAAGAATAAGTGCTTGGATTGCAGGAATTGCTGCTTATAGCTATATTTTAAGTGGCAGTTAGTTGGCTGAAAATGCACAAAGCAGATAGGCCATTGTGAATGCTGTGTTTGATAAGAGATGGAGAGAATATTTTTCATTCATTGGTACTTCTAGCCAACGCAGAGCTACATTCCTGAACAAAGAATTCACTCGATTAAATTCTTGGCTGTTCTAGATACTGTCCGAATACTTTTAGCGTTCATCTTCAATTGAAAACTATCCCTCCTCGTTATGTCACTTCTATCCTAAAAAAAAAAAAAAAAAATCTGCTTGCTGCTTTCTCATCTTTACCCTCTTGTTTTTGTCCTCTAAAGACTGGTGGCTGCACAACTTTGCTTTCAGGGAAAGACCATTGGAGAACTCAATGTTATAACATGATGCCTTTGACTTGCACATGCAATTTTTCACAGCAAGAAGAGACTCAAGAGTTGGCACAGAGAGCTTAGGCGAAAAGTATGTTTGATTTCTCTCGCTGCAGAAAAGTGCCCTTCTGCTTCTGCGTGCTGTGCGAGATGATGATTGAGATGATTACTTTGACAGAAGCTTGTATCTATATAGACCTAGGTTCCGGAAACATTCAACCGTGAGAGTAGGTGCCAACTTGTAACTGCCCTTTCACGTTACAGCGCAGCATCAGGTAGACTGTTGACCAAGTACCTTTTGAACTCCATCTCAAGCTGGGGCAGTGGCTCCTTCCTGTTGAACATTTTGTGAAAGTGAAGAAGTGTCAAAATGTGCTTCAGTTTTCTTTCTTTAAAAAAAAAATGCTCCCCCCTCACTTTTCACCAAATTTGGAGTGCCCAATTGTACTGACATTGACATGCTGACATGCTCAACCTGTGCTGTTGACTCAAGAGGGCGCAGAGCAGTTCTGTTGTCTTGCTGTAGTTTTGTTGGGAAAGGCAGGCATTCTCTCTGCCATGGAGTTTGTGGTTCAGTGGTTTTTTTATTTTGGTTTCTTTTTTTTTACACCTTCCTCTTACTGGCAAAACACTGAAAGCTGAAATTTCAGTCATTTTTAGTACTTTACTCACATGGGTAGACTGTGCAGTTACGACACACCGACATGATTTCTTTTGAGTACTATGTTTATGAACAATTTAACTTAGTGAAATATTTTTTCACCAAGTACAGTAAATACACCTCAGGCTCAGGCACTTGTACAAAGCAAAGTTAGCTTTTTTCAAATTCATGTCTCAACCCACAAATAACATGCAACTCTACAAAATGGATATGCAGTTGACAGGGGTTTTATAAAGCATGCTGTGAATTTCTTAATCACATTAGATTCATTATATCTTTAAAAGATATCTTTAAAAAATGCTAGCAAACCATAGGGTTCCATCACCTGGACCATAAAGAAATATAGCTGCCAGCAGCAATTCCCAGGGTCCAAGTCCCTTTTCTTCTTTCAGTGCATTTCTACAGATGGTATAGATCACAACAAACTCCAAGACCTATGTATTCAAGCAGTGATTTTTAGTTGCCAACTTTTGCCATAGCAATTTTCTGTTTATGGAAACATACACTAACATACACTAAAACTGAATACTATCAAAAAAGTCCATAAAGTGAACTATCTTTTTAATGTATGAAGCGTTCATACTGTATATTCCCTGGCTACAGAATGCTCGCCTGTCTGTTGATTGTTCCTGTCATTTGTCCCCCAGGGGAAGAAGTGAAGGACCCTCAGAAGTCCATTCCACTGGGCATTGTCTCTTCCCTGCTCATCTGCTTCCTTGCCTACTTTGGAGTTTCTGCTGCCCTGACACTCTTAATGCCCTACTACTTATTGAGCATTCATAGCCCCCTGCCAGTGGCCTTTACTTATATTGGTTGGAATGCAGCCAAGTATGTGGTTGCCGTGGGTTCCTTGTGTGCACTCTCTACAAGGTAAAGCAGGAATAATGAAATACAAATTTAATCAATTGATAATGGCAAGAAGTATTATGTAATTAATGGTGATTCACTCATTTATGTCTGTTCTTTCAAAGCCTCCTGGGCTCCATGTTTCCAATGCCCAGAGTCCTCTTTGCCATGGCTAGAGATGGACTCCTTTTCAAATCCTTGAGTAACATCAGTTCTCGGCAGAGTCCAGTTGTAGCTACACTGTCATCTGGCATTGTGGCAGGTAAGCCAGCAGCTAACCTTCATTGGTGTCATCATTGAAATGTAGACGGATGCAAAAAACACCAAAATATGTAACAGCAAGCAGTGATTAACAGGGTCCATGTATTCATAATGGTGTACTGCTATGAGCTAAACCATATTGCTAGGTGTTGTTAATTCAAAGTTAATAACTTAATTTGCTGGAAACAAAATATCTTCAAGGCATTTTGTATCTCTTAGTACCCTGTATTATTCTTACTAATATTACAAAATGTTAAACACATGGGGGATTTATTGGAATTTAGTAAAATTCTATGGAAGAACGAAACTAATGAATTTCAAAGGGGAATTAAGAGTTCCCGCATTTTGGTGTTTCTACACAGAAATAAATTAGTGTTCTTGGCAACTTCACCCATTATTTTTTATTTTTTTGAACATTGTTGTACTTTGTATAAATGCTAATTTTCTACATATTTTTTTACTCAAGTGACTAATTAAAATTAGTGGTACATATCACATACATACCAGATTTCTTGTCAGTCTCAGAGCCTACTTATGGTTCAAGTGTTTCTAGTGTTTTGAAAAATTAAGAATGTCAAAACTCTTAAGTCAAAAGGTGCCAAGGCTGGGCCTTTCATTTGCCATGTTGGTGTGTCTTAGAACTCGCAACAATCCTGCAAAATATTACAAAACAATATGCTTAGATGGGGATTTATGGAATTTTCTTTATCAACATAATAAACAGAAGGGTTCTACAAAACCATTAAAAAAAACATTTGATTGAGCAGCACTCATGATGTTTATAATTTGAATAACTGTTTAAATTTCGGTTTTTGTACAATACTGACAGCTTATTTGCAAGTACTACAATTTAAATATGTAATTACTTGCCTTGTCAGAGAATTTCCCTTTTCTCTCCCACATAATGAAGTGACTTACGTGGGAAAATTCATAAAACAGTTGTCACGTTTACAGTCAACAAACAATCATAAATGTTTCTGTCTTAACAGCAATCATGGCTCTGTTGTTTGACCTGAAGGCACTGGTTGATATGATGTCAATCGGAACACTTTTCGCCTACACCCTTGTGGCCGTGTGTATTCTCATACTTCGGTAACCATAACAAATCAATTCATTCAATGTAATAAGAGGTCATTTCTGTACACATCTGCTGTTTAAATAGATTCCATTGAAAATAGGGGACATACAATCTGGATTTCTGCCCTGGCTTAACTTGCTTTAGCTATGTTTTACTATTGTTATATAGGTACCAAGACGATTGCACTGAAGACTCCAATAATATCCAAAAAACAGAAACAAGCTCAAAGTGGAGGTTTTTAAATCCTCCTTCACACCCAACTTCTGAAACGTCAAAAAATGTATCAACTTGTACAATTGTCATTAGTAAGTCATTTGTATTTCTCCTAATTCTTTCTGGATGTCAGTGTTTGTAACAGTGGAAAAAAAATGACAAACCTTATCACATCCTGAATTCCACCAAGCAATAATTTACATGTTTATCTTTAATTCCAGTTATACTGATTATCATCTTGAGCCTATTTTTGAGTAAGGCTACAAAACCTCTGCTGTGCCAAGAAGTATGGAGTCTTCTTTGTGTCTCAGTCATCCTTCTTATTCTGGTTCTTAATGTTGTTATTATATGGAGGCAGCCTCAGAGTCCCATCAAAGCTACTTTTATGGTAAGAACACTCTTCAGTTCTTAAAAATGTACTTTTCAAAGTGGTAATTATAACTAACCAAAGGCATTAAGACTGAGGCGAGGTAATGTTTACTAATTGTGATAATTCAGTATGATTATATATGTCAATACCTGTAGGTGCCCTTTTTGCCAGTACTCCCCACAGTGAGTGTTTTCATCAACGTCTACCTCATGATCCAACTGGGTACGGACACATGGATTCGATATGCTGTTTGGATGGCAGTGGGTAAGGAGGAAACCTCAAGCTCAGATTGTGAACAAACCACATCAGTATTAAAATGTTTAGTAGCTTCTTTTTGTTCTCTTCACAGGACTGCTCATCTACTTTGGTTACGGTGTTCACCACAGTGTGCAGAAACAACGGCTTCTCAATGCAAGCAATCAGGTCCATATTCAGACCATTGAGACCAAAGCAGAAGGGGATGGAGTGAAAAGAGAAGACAGATTCTGAGCCTGAGGGAAAAATGTTTGACAGTAGAATGAAACTAACCATTTTGAAAGTCTTTATTTGGAATACATGGTTTTAAAAAAATTTAATATGCATTAAATTTTGTACCAAATGCAGTTTATGAAATATAGGTTTTATGTATGATATTATTAAAACAGTATGATCATTAATGTAGAGTTATACATAATATATATATATATATATATATGTCTGCACAAGTATTTAAAACCTCAGGAGAATAATTTAGAATACACATGTATATTTAAACAATATTTAATCTTGCTCACAAAAGCTATCATCTTGACATCTTGAAGGTTACTTCAGGTATTGTATAAAATTTCTGTTTCACTCAGTAAATATAAATACCAGTAAAAAATAAATGTAAAAAATCGGTACTTTGTTTTTATGTGGTTAATGAATGAGACCTACTTCATGGGCAGCCTAGGTCTCACTCCATGGCACCAGAAACAAGAACAGAAAGGTTCCACATTCCACAAATGAAACATGTCCACACAAATTAGGAAGAAAAAAAATGTAAAAAAGCTGCCATAATGTTGCAGAATTACCACAGGCTGCATAATCACGGCATTACCCAGCAGAGACACAAATTCATGCCATTAAGGTTCCATATAAATTTTATCCAAAAATCTTATTAGGGAGATCATAGTCCTAACAAGAATTAAAGGTCTGTGGGGCACTTGCAACAGCAACAGCCTTTTTTCCTCATTTGCATTTTTTGATTTCTGTGGGATAGATGCGACCTTTCTGATGATAAATGATAATGATAAATTGGCGTATATATATTAGAACCAGATTTACACCAATTTGGGTCTTTTTATCAAAGGGGGAAAGAAAGACCTTGCACTGGGATACAACTCTTGGTGCTTGTTTGAAGTGTTTAATTGGACAGCAAACTCATCTGCAAGGACTGCAGGTTTTTCTGCAGCTCAGTGCATATAGCAAATATTTTGTGAAGACAATCTCTTAACTACTGAAGTAGGAGTGTTTTAAAAACCACAAAGGTCCTTAATGTCAAGAAACACACCCATGACATCTTGCTCCTTGAATTCAACACGAGTTTGCGATTCTGCCCTATAATTTACAGAAATGTTGCCCATATTCCTCTGGCACTAGCACAAAAACCCACAGAATAGAAACCAATTTGTAATTTAAACTCAAAGCAATACTTTGAGCTCACCCCCCTAAAAAAAACTAAAACCAAAACTATAAAGTCAGGGACCAACAACATATTTTTAACAAACTAAAGAGGCAAAGCAGTCTACTTTCTCCTCTTCCCCCCTTCTTTTAAACCACTCAATTAATCTGAGTATTATTTTCACAGCATTTCAACAACAAGTGATACACTGGGCTAGTAGGTCTTAAATACCAGGTGGGCCAGCCCAGGTGAAACATGTTCTGACTAACGAGATGACTCCAATCAGGGAGTACCACACCCATCATTGCCAGTTTGGGAGGATCCTGCCCAATTTGGCTACTTTTTTATGCTATCGTGCTATCATGGCTTTGATTGGGTTTACCGTTTTCAAAGCTGGCAACACTGATCACACATAACCGAAAAAGACCTCAAAATGGAGAGGAAAAACTGAAACCTATACAAAATATTGATAGATGCACAATAGTCCTCAAAATAAATGTTTTAATGTATTGAAGTCACATTTCTTATTTTCATCTGTGAGAGCATTACACTTGGAAAAATCTAAAATGGATTCACGCAAAGATACCTTTTTAAACAAAAGCATGGCCTACTTCTAATTTCTCACTATGACCTGTTCTACTGACAGACGTCGACCTGAAAAGTTAATTCAAAACTAATTCACTTTTGTTAATCCCTTTTTTCAATTAAAAAAATTTAAAAACAATCAAACCTCATTTTAATTATCTTTTTATAAGATTTAAGAGATTCAAGTGATAGTTATCTTTTTAAAAAAAATTTCAGTTGTGGTGTAGTTAATTGCTTTGGAGTTGTATTTTTAAGTATTTTTCTGCTTCAGAACAAACTCTCAGATGCCCCTATATCCTCCTGAGACTATTATTATGAACATTATTACAATTTTTAACCCACAAATTACACGTGTCTTGGATGACAAAAAAAAAACATTTTAATTTAGCAGTGAAAATGTTTTCAAAATATTTTTTATTGAATGTCACTTGTAATGCTGGTTTCAGTTCAGCGTAGTAGAATATACCTGTATGGTTCTTGAGATTAAGTCCAGACACTTGTCCCCTACAGGGGAATTGGTGGGCCTTAGGAGAATGTAAGCCATCGTAACCTTTGTGAGTATCTGGGAAAATTAAAAAAAAATACACTTAAACAAAATCTCAGAAAGTGGAAGTTTGAAATCATTTTAAGTATCTTACTGTAAGTCTTTCTTCATAGCTTGTCACACCAGAACCAGGTTTTTTTTTTTTTTTTTTGCTCTGTGCAGAATACAGGGCAGATTTCTATAGGCCTGACTCCTGTGGCAGCCTCCATAAATCATGATGTGTCCTAAAAACAGACAGACGCTGAACTGTGTAGACAACAGGTTCTATTTTTCGGCTGGCAGATGGCATGTGGCGAGCCGGTAAACTGACAAATTTCATCTTGAATTTTTACGAGGGGTGAGCCGCATAGTTGGACAGTAGTTGTATCTGGGGGAGAAAAAAAACAAACATTATCCATACCAGATAGTGGGAAAATCAAACTATCTAGGACAGATCATTTGTTTTTACGACTACTGTCTGACTAGTAATAACTAATATTCGTAGTTAGAGAACATAACACATATTTTTGTCGAATGTGTACAGTGCAAAAACGAATGCGATCTTAAAGCTGCTAGGCTAGACCGAACCAAGGTCCCTCCCCTCTACCATTGCTCACTTTTCGAACTTGCAACTTGCCAGTTCTCGCCAGACGCCTGTGTCTCGTTGTGAGCTTGCAGGAGCATTATCAGTCACTTGCATTCTGATTCTAGGATATTCATTGTCGATTGTATTGCATTGTTTCCTTTTGCATCTTTACTTTGTCTAGTTTGTGCATTTACTTGCCTCTATCGCAGCAAAATTAGGAAGTGGCACTCAGCTATAAATGCAGTCTAACCATGATTCATCCCAATAGCTATACTATAGTAAAAATAAAAAGTAATAATAATAATAATCATTTTAAGCAAATGAATAATATATGATAAGTATGCATTTTTTGCACAAATTGAATCAGGCAGACCGGAAAGTTGCACCAAAATTGCAGTCCACTTCTCGATCTTGACTGACACACCCCCAGCAGCAACTCTCCTCCTACATTGACGTAATGCGAGTCAGGAAACTGCTAAATGGCACAGATGCGTCCAAAATCCATGACGAAAATACCATTTCGCCAGCGTGAAAGCTCGCAACACGCTATGGGTCGGCTGGAAAATAGAGCCTAATATGTCAATATATCAATAAGTACTTAAAGCCGGACTGAAATTTGAAATACTGTATCGTTATTTATATTCTATACCATTGCAAATAGTTTTTAAATGGTTTTAAAATGTTTTTTTTTTTTAAATGATAAAAATTTATACTTTTGGACATATCACAAAAATGTTACTATCATGTTACTATGGAGGTCGGATACTGCGTGGGCGGGGTCGAGGGCGTACTCCTTGCGTTTTGAGTGACAGCTAGTGGGCGGACCGTCTGAGGCTGAGACTACAGCTAGAGTGACCGCCGGTTCCGTTTGACAATCCATGTCATGGGTACGCGTCTCGGCCTGGCAAGCAGCATCACTTCGTTTACCAATGAACTGCAAATTTATTTAAAAAATACATTTTAAAATGTAAACAGCTGAAGTCAGCATTCCCTGCCAGTAGGCTAGTACAATGAACTTGGTCAAACTTAAATTACGATGGAGGGAAAAAAATAAAAGTGCGGATGGTGATAAAATGTTGACTGTGACAGCCATCAAGATAAAATAATAGGGTGACAGGTTACATTTCAGTAGATAGGTAAAGCTAAATGAGTTGTCATATTGCACAAAGTCAACAAATCTCTGTAGCTAGCTAGATAAATAATATTCGGCTTTCCTGAATTGTTGCTTTATATTTCGTATATATGTTGATGCAAAAATTGCTTTTCAGCTATGCCAGCTAACGTTAGCTATCCTCCTTGTAAGCCAGGCAAAGGTAATTCATACACTCAGTAATTATACATCCAAAATATAATAATATAAGAAACTTACTTTGTGATTATCCTCCGTATTGCTCCATACTGTGCTTGATCAAATTGTGGGGACTGCTCCAGGGTTCAGTCGCAGTTCTTTGCAAAATCCACTCCGTTTTTGCGCCCAATTCAAAAAGTTGTCTGGTTTAAAATGCAGACTGCAGACTCTTGTGTTGTTTGACACTAATAAACCTGATAAAAATTCTACCCACTTGTTTTTTACATTTGTGTCCTTCGGGATTGAGTGTAGTGAGTCAGTATTTGTGCATCCTTCAACACAACAGTGCGGCTTGCAAGGTGCCATGTTTGCCAGACTTGACAGTGGCAAATGGAGCCTAGCCCTCAATGTCAATCATAAGCAAATACACGCTGTGATAGGCTACATGAAAATGAGACCGCTTCCTGACGTCAAGAAGCAGCAATTTAAAAAATGTGGAAAAGAGCACAGTAGGTGGCGCAGTGATTTTTAAAACACCAATTTCTATAATTCAAAACAAAAAATTATAAATTGTAAATGATGTGATAATACAGCTGACACTGCTTATTTTACCACCAAGGGTAGTACAAAATATAAGCGAAGCAATTTCAGTCTGACTTTAAGTACAGCACAAGAGAAAGATGTGACTTATTACTTTCAACATGTGCTTTTACATAATAGCCATGTGTAATGATAGGGGTAGTCTATTTTGAATACTCTCCAAATAACCCCCTGAACATCCCCTCTACACATTTTAAAATGAGGGAATAAGGTATTCATGACGAGAGTCCAGTTTTATTGAATAATTTCCCAGTAATTTGACAATTTTATCAGGGTTTCTGGCTTATATTGCAGTTGTATTCAGTATTTATCGAATTTAATGTATTTATCTATACCCTTTATATCGTAAAGGACTTTGAACACCATACAGAAAAGCACTCTACAAATAGACTATTCTTATTAGAGTAATATTACAACCTAATTCTTTACAACAAACAATAGCCATTTCCCCTTGTCTCATGAATTTTAACTGCAAATCATATAGTGAAAAAAGTGGTTCCTGATAATGATAATGATCACCACACTTTTTGCAGCAGTGTCCTTTCTTTCACCACTGGAATGACCGACTTTTAGTGAAGAGATTAAATTCCAAAGCCATATTTTTAAAAATTTTTATCAAGTAAATATAGCCATCAAGCAGACTAGATCAACGAGCACAACATAAAGGTTAAAGCTTTTCATTTAAACATTTCTACCTATGCTGTCAAATGCTTTTAAATGTATAGAAACGGAAGTAATCAGTCATAATATGACAAGAAACCAAGTAAAATGTATACACTTTGCTTACAAAGACTTAAGCCTTTGAACATTAAGATGGGCACGGTCACTGGTCCTTAGGATCTCTAGCATATGGTGCTGTTTGAGTATCTGGGGCAACTACGGTTAACAATCTCATTCATGGTGATGTAGGTTCCAGCTGCAAAGCCCACAATGCCGATCAGGCTGATGGTGATGTTCTTGAGCAGAACCCAGGCGGGGAGACCCTCATTGTGGAATGTCAGGATCTGCAGTATGGGGGGGAGGATGAGGGCCAGGAAGCTGCTGCTGACTGAACCCACCAGTGCGATCACCAGGTCTAGCTCAGGGATGAGTACAGCCAAGGCGCCTGTGGAGGGTACGCAGACAAATGGTTGCAAATGTGATTAAAACCTTTCTTGGTCTGGTTACTTTGAGCTGGTTAGGGATATATGTTTAGCCTCTCACAGTATTTATGAATAGTTGAGGCTTTAATACCAGTGACTAGTCTGTTAAAAAAACAAGAAGGTAGGGAATGTCACACGTGTTGAATGGAGAGAGGGATATTATGGTAGAAAGGTGTGTCCTAGTATGAGGTGCCTTTCTAGACAAAGCTATGTGACTTCTGCATATGAAAAAATGGAAATGAGTTGCCGACCTGGAAAAAAATGACAGTTATATTTGCAAGAAAATGAAAATATGTCCCGTACATGTGGAATTGAAAATATGCCCTGCACACAAACGACAGAAAACATGTATTTTATTAACCAACGAATAAACACATTTTATAAATAAACAAATTAAGATATGGTCAAGAAAATGGAATCTTTGAAATGTGCTGTTACATTTGACATTTGCTTTAACATATTTTTGTGATTGAATACTTCATATCGCTCAACTACGGAACATATTTTAATTCATTTCATTTTCATTTCTCTTACATGCATATCTTTCATTCATTGGTTTGGATAACTCATTTTTTAAAACTGAAGAGCTTCAGTTTTGTCCAGACTTGACTCACTCACACAACATTTTCATTTCATTGCCTGATTGTAATAAGTGAAAAGGGGAAGCAAAAGGACACATAATGGTCAGATATTTTGATGCCTGTGAGGTGTGAAGTCAAAAGAATATAAGTAAAGCAATATTGACATTGGATTTCCCCTCATCTAAGACTGCTTTTCTCTTTGTGTCAGCAATAATTTTCATAAATATTTAATGGGCAGTATGAGGACAAGAAGTTGCTGAAGCTAATATTCTATTGTAAGCTGCATATTTTTAAATATAAAATTGCCACCCAAATGTGGAGCTGAACATGTCCAATTCCCACTCTAAAACACATGGTGCCGCCAGCTGCTTCAGTTCACACTGCAGACTACACAGAAGCTTGCACAGTGTTGAGCCAGAGGAAGACCTTTCATATGCTGCTTTCACATGCAGTACACAGGAACCCTATTGACCAGTGGGGGTTGCTGAAAAGTTCTGATACGAATACTCTAAATGACACATCACCCTATGGTGCTGCCAGCCACAGTTTGCCATGGTCTGGATTCAATCCGAGAGCGTGGGGATCATACTTGCATCACAGAATGGTGCCTTAACAGAGCAAGCTGCCCAGCAGCTCCTGTAAGAATATTTAACCAAATGATATCTCACAAAAGGACATTGTGACAAATTGGACACTGGATTATTTTTTGGCATGACTCCAAATTGGTAAATCTGGCAAATAAAAATAGTTTACACTTCATTTTGTAGTGTTTTGGGGTTCATTGCCTAACACTAATATTCTTCCAAAGCTTTTTGATAATGTAGTATAAAACCTACTTTTAAAAAAGTGCACAGGATTTAAATAATAAACAAATAAATTTAGTATGTCTGTAATATACAGTTATGCTGCTCATTTAGAGTATTCATATACCATTTAACCCAAGGAGCCAATAAACTGTTAAAGGCATAAAGTTATTGACTGTTAAAAGTATAAAGTCAATTAATATTTGTAACGCTAGGGAAAATAATGGTTCAGAGATTCAAATGAAATTTGAATTCCAGTAAGAAATTTCAAATAAACTTAATACATTTAATAAATTGTTACATGGCAACATAAAAAGCGAAGGCCAGTTTCCTTTCTATTTTTGAACGGTTTTAAACATTTTAAGTACTATACTGTCAATGTGCTTCACCAATATGTATAAATACATATCCCAAAATTGACTCACAGGTTAGAATGACAAGGGAGGTGCGGATGGTAAGGTCAGCAGGAAACTGCCATCTCTGTGGGATGTGGGCCATTACGGGGGGGATCAGGATTTCAGCTGCGACATAGAACTGCAGAGCATACGTGATGTAGATCCCAAAACAATACAGAAGTTTGACTATGTGGTACAACCTAAAGAGAGATAAATGAGGAAAGCCTGGTTATTACAATTTGTCAACACCTTTGAAACACTGTCATAGAATATACCGTACATGTCTGCACCTCCAGAACAGATCATTTAATTAAATTTTCCATGAGGCTGCATCTGGAATTGAGTTTACTTAAAGGCAGCTCAAATTATATTATATTCAAAATGTGATTATATTTATAAAACTGGAGGCTACAGGTAACCTCAGAGGTAGGCCTGAGTCAGCCACATCACAGTCGGATTTGGATCTGTGGATCTGGAAGCCAAGCCTAAGTCTAAAAGCAGATATATTGAGCTTGACCATGGTCCAGTCTCTCTCTTGTGGGCAAGGAAGGTTTGTCAAGGTAGGCAATGAAAGACTGAATGAAAGATCCTTGTTTTTCCATTGTCGATTGGGTGCACCTAGCATTGTAATATGCCTGCATATTCCCTGGCCATTATATAATGAAGCTGAGTAATCATAGGACACAATGACTTACAGTTGGCACCAGATATTTTTTTTCTGCAACATGCCAGGTCTGAGTTATAAGAATCAGCTGTTAGGTACCAATGTTACAATGAACTGTCATTCATTCTGGTGTTCTGTTCCTCCTCTAACCCACAGCCCCTTGTTTGCGATGGTTGTAGAAGCTGGTAGTCAGTGGTGGCGAGATGGCATCGAGGCAAATGCTAGCTACAGCTAACATTCCATCAGTTGCCGTTACAGTGGATGTGGCATTAGCATTAGCTCGGAATCCTGCAATAGCTGACTGATAGCAGTGGATCGTCAGCTTGGGGATTTTCTTGAGCATTTGCTGGTCACAGTGCTCCTTCAGCCTCTGGATCTTCCATTTTTGTGCACCACTTTAAAATTTTCTTTGTGTAATTTTTTTTTAACCACTGCAAATGCAAAAGCGCACTGACACACTCATACAGTGGAGTTTACATTTCTAAGTAGCTTGGTTAATGTTACGCAAGCAGCAGGGACGGTTGCCCCTTGAGCCTACATTTGTATACCCTCTGGAAATATAACTTTCTTGTACAAGCTGCTATGGTGTCACCTGAAGTGTTTTTCATTGCTGTATTTGACTGGGTACTTCATTTTTTTTGTGAGAACGAACACACACACACACACACACACACACACACACACAACAATTGTGTAACACCTACATTTTGAAAGTTGTAATGTTTGAAGTCACTCACCAGCAGTTGGGTAAATTGAGAGTAATGCTTGGTCCAATTTGATCCCCAAAACATAGATAACCAATGGTCCCCAAACTTAAGTACAGCAATGTGACAAGTGTCATGCCCAAATAGAGGACCTTGCTGAAAGTCTGTGGTCTCTGCATTCTGTTTTCCAATGGAAGTACCTGGAGGAGACCATAAATTGTCATGTTAAGCTTTCATTTAAGCAGAATGTGATCTTTCCCTGCTCATGCAAAGCAAATCTCTATTTTCTTCTTTCCTCACTAATGTCATTCACAAGTGAATAAAACAGAGCCATACTGTTCAATTTCACAACTTACCACTCCAATTCCCTCAAAGGCAAATATTGCAATACCAAAGAAGAGAGGGTAATCTGCAGCCTTTCCAGCATATGGTAGTGAAATTGGATATTGGATGTTCTAAAAGAAAAATGAAATGCATTTTATTATCTCGAGTGGCAGTTCCAATCATATATTCCTAATCTAAAGGGGACAGTTGCATCATATTTCTGGTTCAGCACATACTGTAAATACTACATCTTTTGATGATAAAGAACCTGTGAAAATGGTGCATTTGCTTTGGACTTAAGTGAAACTGGCTCCATAGAGTTACACAACTTCTAGAAAAAATAATGTCAAACACCAGCAACAAGAAGCTCACAGCATATCAGCAGAAAAGACATTAGGGTTATGTATTTATTCAGTTAAAATCCACTGATTTGTAATTCCTGATAGGTCTTCCCTATCTATTCAGCCCTTTCCTGCAAGGAAAGGCTGCTGAGATAAAACTAGTTTTAACGACTTTTCAATAAAGGATTTGCATAATTCAATAGAACATGCCTCTTGAGTAACACTTCACCCAATGCATGTCATATCTTGACATAAGTCACCCGCGCCAGGAAAAAAACATTAAATTTTCGCGAAAATTACATAAAGGTTAAACATGCTTATCTCAAACCAGGATCAGGCCCATAGTTTTAAAAATGAAATGCCATTTTCTTATCATGTATGTAATATCATTGTGTTAGAAGATTTATTCTGTCACATCTACCTGCATGTAAGGTCATGGTTATTCAATGATTAACATCTGTCTTTGTGATATCAATTGGCATCAAATTGGGAACTTAAACATACTAATAGTTTTTACATGAAATAAAGATTTTAAAATATTACAATATTACTACTTATTAATATTTGACATTCAATATTTATATGATAATCACATAAATTATTCTCACTAATCAGCAGTTCTGAATTTGAATGTTGTTCTAATCAAATGGTTGACGGCACCTGTCAACAGTGTATATTCTTGTATGTACATCCCCCAAGGTTCTTTGCTTACAGTTAGGGAGTACCAAAAAATCACGACAGCACTGCCACACATGGCAAAGTTAGCCACCAAGGACCATGGTGCCAGGTGCTTGAGCTTCCGTATGAACACCAGTAGAATGATGAAAGGTAGGAAACAGAGCATGTAGAGACGGGAGTCAAAGCTGGACACAATAAGGGTTGTCTGGTTGTTCTGACAGTTCACTGTGGTCCCGTTGACTGCCTCAATGACCTACAGAGAGAATCATAGCTTCAGACTTGTCATCATAAATGGACTTTGTTTGAAGTAGATATATTTGGTATCCCAAATTTGTTTCCATAATAATCCAGAAGGCTGATAGTATTCTGCCAGTTACAGTACAAATACTTATTTGGTGGTGAAACAAAAGCAGTGTGCGTTTGACATTGACATTGAAAACATTTATTGTGGCCAAATCATTTAAGGTTACCAAAATAAATTTATCATCATACCTTTATACCTACAAATTTCTACTATTTACATGTTTAATTGTAAATGTAGAAATTAATTATACTGATACATAGCCAAGTTCATGCTGTTTGTAAAGTAAGGATATATTGTATCTTGTCAGCCACAATTGTGACTGGTGATATAATACAACTATATCTACTGAGGTTCGAAAATGGGTCAGACTGGTCACTAACTGGTTGCCAAACAGTGTGCATTCTTAAGAGGAACAAAATATCTAACCTGTTTGATATTTTCACTTAGGAATACAATGTAGACACAGCAGAAGCCTAGTTGGGTGATGATCAAGAACAAGTTAATAAACCTCCTGGAAGACAGAAGAAGACAAAATGATTAAAACATAAAATATAATAAATTAGACAGGACAATGGGGACATACAGAGTGATATTTTTGTATGAGTTACACATGCTAACTTTAAGAAGCAAAGTGCTAATTTGAAACATCACCAAACAGGCTAGTTTACACTTTCAAATGACTTACTACTCCAAAACTCAAAGAAATGTAAGTTGAAATGACACATTCAAATATGGGGTGGACTGTCAGGGGGGTGTTGGGCTAAGCAGGATTACTAAATTAGCTCGATAATTGCACTGTGTAAAACCCAGAACAGCTCTTTTTACTCCAGTCCATGTTTCAGATTTGGGAGGTTTCTGGGTTTTACTCAGTACAGTTATCCATCTAATATTGTGAAACAGGGATCAGGAGTCTAAACTGCAAAAATTAAAATGCCATTGTGTAAAAAAATTAATGAATTAAATAAATCACCAGTTAGCTGGTGTTCCTAGAAGTATACTGTAACACTTCATCCTGAGAACTACTGAGTGATGTGAAGTGGCTAATATACTGAACAATGTAACACCTGTCTGCTTACCCTTCCCATGTATGAACATGTAATGAGTCTACAATATCAAAAAACGTGAAGCAGTACTTGACCTAACCTATCACATATCTGAGGCATTTCTCACATTCTATATTTAGCATAGTTACATAAACACACATTGTAATCATTCCTCATGACCAAATTACCTTCCATAAATTGAGTGCTTGCACATCCAAGAAACATTCTCCATACTGTATTCCATAGCCTCTCCATAAGTCAGAAATGGTTTTCCCTTCCTAAAACAGTTTAGTTGGCAGCTCATATTGTGATTTAAATACATTTTCAAACTTATAACGAACAAAATAAATCAATTTCAAACAGCAAAAAATATCCATCTAAATTGCTAGCTAGGATGATACCTTGCCAGTTAGCTTTTTCAATGACAGTGATCTTATGAGCAATATATAATGCATTACAGATAGGATTATGTAAATCAAGTTCCCAAACCAAACCTACAAGCATTTCATAAATTAACTGATTTCTCCACAGCACATTCTACCAATCAGGGGAACATGTTAGATTACATTACAGGCATTTAGCAGATGTTCTCATCCAGAGCTATTGACACAACTTTTTATATAGCATTTAAATTGAATCCAATTATACAGCTGGATATAGACTTTAGCAAGGCAGGTTAAGTACCTCGCTCAAGGGTACAACGGCAGTGGGAATCGAACCTGTGACCTTTAGGTTACATGGTTACACGACCAATTCCTTATCCATTATAATACACTGTCACCCACTAACCCTAACCCTAACCCTAACCCCCCCCCCCTCCCCCTCATTAGTATTTGCTTCAGGAGACTGTCAGGAGAGTGTGGCACGAAACTGAAAAGGAAACAAAATAACCCGGAGAACTTACTTAGCGCCAAGATGATGAGAGCATTTAACGAGGAGGTCCATACAATGGACAGCAATGATCCCCATTATCACAAGGCTTATTGGACCTAACTAAAGAGAAAGGAAACAATAAATGAAGACAATAACATGTTTTTTTTATTTATTTATGCACACACATGCTAGGTAAAGGTTCCTACCACCAGTCCAGAATACTTGACAGACAGTGGCAAGCCAAGAAGTCCTGTGCCAATATTACCCTTGAGTAGGTGGATTAATGTCTGTGTGAACCTATAAAGACAAAAGTTGAAGGTTGGTTTCTAGTTGCATAAAGATTGTACCATTGTACCAGCCTAATAGGCTGTTAGAAGTACCATTCCATGCAAAAGCTCATGTTGTTGTAACATGCCCACCTGAATCAATGTTATATGTTATACGCATAAGATTTTCACATACATGGTAGGCAAATTCAAAACCTGACTGACTAAGGCCGCAGACTAGTGAAGACAACGAAGACCAAATGTAATCATATTAAAGCATCCTTACGAACATCCGGCTCTGCCTCCAATTCTCTCATACTGGTCTTGGGGATTGGTGTGGCCTTGGGGCCCAGTGTGAGACAGGGCGGTCTCCTCTGTCGGGTATCTATGTCTTGTGTAACGCATGGAGCCTGCATGGGGGAAAACACAACCCTATCGCTCGCAATGTTGTCCTCACATGCATAAATATTTCATGTGGGCTGCCCTTTTTGCACGATTTTGGTAGAATGAAAATAGGAGACGGTTTATTGACAATGGTTCTCTTATCAAAATATCAGCTGAGTAAATGGAGCGGTGTAAAGATTCACCGGTTCCTGTACGAATCCAAATGTCTAAGATGCCGCTGCATCAATTCCAAAAACCAAAACTGGTCCAAATTAAGAGGGAAACCATTCAAAAATAGATATGGTGATCAAAAACCAATACGGCTGTCAAAATAACACAAATCCCATTTCCTTTAGTGTGGCACTGTCTGCGCATACCATTGTGTTAATTTTCAGTATAAATTATAAACAAGAGGAGAGGTCGAACAAACACGACTTCTATCTAATGGCAACTATTCTAACAGCTTCTACCAAAGACAAAAAAATGGCTTGACCATGAGAAAATGTATGATTTCAGAGAAATGTGTAACTAACCAGCTACATTCTGCAACTAGCTCTGTTGTGATCAAGTGAACGTGTACTTCCCCTTTATCTATAATGCCATTTACAATGTACCTTATACATGGGAAAAAAGCATTAGGAATGTGTCATGGGAACGGGCAATGGCGGAATAAACTTCAGAGTTGGCCTACAAAAAGACATAATCACTGCAACACTCTGTCTTACAAACACACTAAAAGGAACATTTACAATGTGATTATTTACAGATCAGGCTCACAGACAACCAACTTTTTTGTTGAATGGCCGCCAAACCCATTTGTGTGAGGCAATTTGTCTTTTCATGTGTTCATACATGTTCGTCTGAACATGATAATCATGAAAGTGATCTGTCTGCAGAACACATTCACTGTAAAAACCATATTTCTCACCAGTACTAGCTCTCACCCAAAAAAGCAGTGAGTTTGCAATACAGATGGCTCAAGCTCAAATTAATGAGGCAAGACAATGACCCAAGCGAGTAAGAGTATAATACTAGAGCAACCCTTGGTTAGTTGGATGCAGATATTGTTCAGGTCAGAGAATTCTCTCTGTTGGAAGTGGGTAGATTCTGCCAAGTCGCATCACTTTTTTAAATGTCAAGTCCCTGCTTTGAATAGGAGCTGTTAGGAACAGAAGCTAAAAGTGGATATTTGTGTCTTTTCTTTCCTCCTTTCCCATCCATCTGTCAGGGTCGACTCATGGACTCGTAACATTTTGCATTATAAGCAGAGAATAACACACTTTAACTGGCAAGCTAGTTGGGTTCATTAGCAGTGTCTATCCTTCAGTTATTTTTGCCATTAGGTCAGCAATCTCAGCATCTGAATGGATATTCACCTCCACGTTTACCAGCTAATGCACATTAACAAGACATACAGACTACACACATAACATATGGATAAACAACTAGTTTGAAGGGTTAATGGGCAATGCATTTATTATCACTGCATTGGTGCTTTGTAGTTTTGCATGGTAGTGTCATCTATGCCAAAGGGGTTGACAGAATAATTTAAAATGTGTTCATGTCATCCTCCCAATCCCAAGTCCTGCGAGGATGTGGAATATACTTAGCCAGCTAGCTAGAATTAACAATGAGAAAATCTTATCGGATCAGAAGTTTCTCCACAAAATGCACTGTGTTTCTGGTAAAGGTCAAGAATCATGCATAAGGTGTGTACATTCCCCCTCTAGGGAACTACTGCACTTCAATCCCTTATCTTTGCACTTGTGTTTGCATTATAAATTGCTCTGGCTAACTGCTAAACACCAGAAAAGTCACCATTTGAATTATTCCATTTTGCATTGAAATTATTACCATCATACAGATTTGGTGAGGGGAAAATATGCAATTTCATGCAATGCAATTTATTAATGATTGCAGAAATCGTAATGTACTTTTCTTCAATAGAAAAGCACTACATTTAATGTGTGAAAAGTTAATACCATGTTGATTACAGAAAGGCTCTTTATACAGAAAATGGTCCGCTCTGAGAGGTGAAGATGTATTTTCTCTCTTTCTCTCATGCTATGCTGATGAAAGGCTCTGTACCAGCCTTTTGCTCTCTAGACAAGTACATGCAAGATTCAGGCTCATCTTCAGTCATCTATTAGTTTCTGAGACAAGCATGAATCACACGTAGAAGTGAAGACAGTCTATTTGCACACATATTCCTGAATTTGCCTTTGAAACCCTGCATTATGTAAATGTAAACTTCATTTAAGAAAATGAAATGCCCTAATTACAATTACAGTGAGTAATTATGTATTGTCTATAGACAATGTTTATTTCTCCCAATTTAGAACTAGCTAAAAACCTCCCTCCCAGGAAACAAATTGTGTGGTTCCAGGCAGAGTAGAACTGTCACCATCTGAATTCACTACTCAATGTTAGGTTGAGTACTGCCTTTATTTCTCATTATGACTTTTAATCATCTTCCACTGGTAAAAGCACACATTTATATCAAAAATTTTAAAAGGAGGCTGCCACTTGCTGATGAGTGGCAGCATCCTTTGTCAGCTGCCATTTGTCAGCGTTACACATTTTAATCAGACAAATAGCACATTTGTTTGAGATGCAAAGGTGCATGAGAAATATAACAAGGCATTGTTTGGTAGTGGTTGTTTGAGGCATGTAGGCCTTTGACGTAATTTGGAATCATTTAAAAAAAAAAATATTTTTGAAATATTCACCCACCCCATTTCTCTTTTTCTCCCCTGTTTGGAATTGCCAAGTGTGAATCGAGTCACCGCTCTGCTACCAGTACTCATAAAAGGAGCAGTACACCTGTACACCCGAATCACATGCACTGCTCAGACACATCAGCTGACAAAGCAGTGACTGTTATACCCCCTGCAGGCTACACAGTGCTACAGGACAGAGTTACTATTATGCTGATTAAAGTATCTTTCACTAGCACGAGGAGGAATAAGGCAGAGCTCACCTGTAAAAACCTGTTTGACTTTACCCCATTATGCCCATGGCTGGCAGGGCGAATACAACTGTATGCTGTCAACTGTGGATTCCCAGTCATTGTTGGCTAATGATATAGTTAAGCTTGAACCTGTAAGTATATGGCCCAGCCTGCTGTAATAGGGACTGTCTTTTCTGATTCAGCCACTCAGTATTCCCTTGCTATCAACAATAATAATAATAATAATAATAATAATAATAATAATAATAATAATAATAATAATAATCTGTGAAATTACATATTTTTACTGAAGCTAAATGTTACCTGTATTTCCAGTTGTTGAAGCCTTCTCAGTTGATAACGGCACCCAAGACTTCCACCTCATACCTGAGATGTCTGACGTCCAAGTCCAAGTTCTGCTTTGATCACGTTGTCAGAAGGCTCACTGTTTTTCTGGTCAGCAGACGGTGAGGTACCACAGTAAAGTTAGCTTGTTGTTGGATGTTCGCACAAGAGTGCAAATATCTTTTAACGCATCAGTGGAAATAGCGACTGTCACTTCGTGTGAGGGACTCCAAGTCTTCGATTCCCTTAACCATAAAGATTCGTTCACTACATCGAGTCGGGCGTTAATTCGCGAACGACATATAGGACTCATCTGTAGTCTGCATTCGTTCAGCAGGGTTTATTTAATTGACTCCCCTAGGCAGCAGTCTATGCATCGAGGCAGGCTAGATGTTATGCGATGATGTTGAAACACGTCTCACTTTCTTAAATCAATTATCTGTGTATATACGGTTCTGTTTTAAAATAAATAGTACTTGCCATTGTTTCACCTTAAGGCGATTGTCACAAAATTAATTTCCTTGTGTCTGACTATGACAATCACCAAACATAACCTAATAGGCTGATAATATACGTGTAGCCTACTCCAAATATAGCCCTTGTCCCGTACCCGGTGGACCGTGCATAGAGCTTCTATAGGAACTGGAAAAGGTAGGAGGAGCCAGGCAGCGAAGCCATGAAAGTAACTGGAAACAAGCGTCTGCATCGCATTTTGAGACCAGAAGAGTTTACTGCCCACTGAATTCTATGTAGAAAACCAAGTTGATTTGACAGATGAATAAAACCTAATATGTAAATTTTCTGTGATCATAAATTACAATGTATAGCAGTTTCAAAAACAATTGGTTTGGTAGGGACGATTTGGGAAAATATTTGAATACCTTTTTATATAGCCCTATCTGTAATGTGTTGTCTATACTGCATCTATAACCCAGTGCCTCAGTTTGCCATTGGTCTGAATTGATCAAGTGACTACAGTAATGCAGCAACATCTAAGAAGTGGATTTCTTTTTGTATTTAATTGATTCAATTTTATCATCAAACTCAAGATTAATAGTGAAATGGGTAATTGTAACAAGTTTAATTGCTTCATATCCATATTTGCTAGCTGGTTGGCTAAGAACATTGGTAGTAATCGTAAGTACATAGCTTCACTGTTAGCTTTTAAAGTTCTACTGGTTATACAATTAGCTTGCTTACAATGTTGAATAACGGTTAGTTAGTAGGCTACTATCAAATTGTAAATAATATCAAATTAGAGACTTATTTTGAACAAGCTAATCTACATTACATTACATTACATTACAGGCATTTGGCAGACGCTCTTATCCAGAGCGACGTACAAAAAAGTGTATAACCATAACCAGGAACAAGTATGACGAAACCCCTAGAGAGAAGTACCGGTCCAAGTACAGGGAACAACCGCATAGTTCAATGTGGACCCTGATGGTTAAACTGATTAACACTAACAACGAGAACGGCAACAACGCAATCTATGGAAAAATAAAAATAAATAAAAATACAAGTAGTCGTTAAGACATCTGATGCGCCTAAGTCGCCTATGAAACAGCTGCCTAGTTACAACCTTAAGTTTAGTCATTTACAGGGGGGAAGGGAGGGATGGGGAGAGGTGCAGCCTGAAGAGGTGGGTCTTCAGTCGTCGTTTGAAATGGGTCACAGTCTCAGCTGTTCTGACCTCCACAGGGAGGTCATTCCACCATCGTGGGGCCAGAACAGACAGGAGACGTGTTCTGGAAGTGCAGGTGCGAAGAGGGGGAGGTGCTAGGCGTCCTGAGGTAGCAGAACGGAGGGATCTGGCTGGCATGTAGGGTTTGAATATCTTGTGAAGGTATGCTGGGGCTGATCCCTTGACTGCCTGGTATGCTAGGACCAATGTTTTGAATTTGATGCGAGCTATAACAGGCAGCCAGTGGAGGGTAGTGAGCAGGGGAGTTACGTGGGAGTGTCTGGGGAGGTTGAAGACCAGACGAGCCGCAGCATTCTGAATGAGCTGCAGGGGTCTGGTGGCAGATGCCGGTAGTCCAGCCAGAAGAGAGTTGCAGTAGTCCAGGCGGGATAGAACCATTGCTTGGACCAGGAGCTGGGTTGAGTAGGTGGTGAGAAAGGGGCGGATTCTGCGGATGTTGTATAGGAAAAATCTGCATGCCCGGGTTACTGCTGCAATGTTGTTGGAGAGGGACAGCCTGTTGTCCATCATCACTCCGAGATTCTTGGCGCAGGGTGATGATGTCACTACGGTGTCCCCTAAGGAAATGAAAAAGTCGAGGAGGGGAGAGGTTAGAGCAGGAATAAAGATTAGCTCCGTCTTTCCCGGGTTGAGCTTCAGGTGGTGATTGTCCATCCAGCTCTGTATGTCCCTCAGGCAAGCGGAGATACGGGCAGGGACCTGTGTGTCCGATGGGGAGAAGGAGAGAAAGAGTTGCGTGTCGTCGGCATAGGAATGATAGGACAAGCCATGGGCAGATATTACAGGGCCAAGGGATCTGGTGTACATGGAGAAGAGAAGGGGACCAAGGACTGAGCCCTGGGGAACTCCGGTGGTGAGGGGACGGGGTGGTGATACCTTACCCGCCCAGGCAACCTGGAAGGAGCGGTCAGAGAGGTAGGACTCAATCCAGTCAAGGACTGTGCCGCGGATCCCTGTTGCTGCCAGGGAGGACAGGAGGGTAGAGTGGTCCACAGTGTCAAATGCAGCGGAGAGGTCTAGAAGAATCAGGACAGAGGAGAGGGAGGCTGCTCGTGCGGCATGGAGTGACTCACTGACCGAGAGGAGTGCAGTCTCGGTCGAGTGGCCAGGCCTGAAGCCAGACTGGTGGGGATCAAGCAGGTTGTTCTCAGAGAAGAAAGCAGAGAGCTGGTTAGATGCAGCACGTTCAAGTGTTTTGGATAGGAAAGGGAGGAGAGATACCGGGCGGTAGTTCTGAATGACTGAAGGATCTAGTGTGGGTTTCTTCAGCAGCGGGGTGATGTGGGCCTTCTTGAAGGATGAGGGGAAACATCCAGAAGATAGGGATGAGTTCACGAATCTACCTTGGTGGGTAGCTAACATCATATCCCTAACATTAACTTACAGTTTAGTCAAGTTATTTTTGTTTCAAATATTGTCCAAAAAAAAAAAAAACTGCTCTCAGTTACCTCAGGCTATTTATTCAGCCTTCTCTTTAGTCATCAATAAAGTGCTACCTGTCAGTATGTCTTGATATTGTGTACGCAAGATTTAATTCACATTTACAAGCTTGGACTTGAGAATGCAACGGGCAAGCACATGGCAATGCAGCTTAAATTTTGCCATGCCAATTGTATGAAATGAGTGTTCCAAAATAAAATTGGCATACTATCATGAAATGTTGGGCTGTCAGAATGAATTTCACATTTGAAACATAATTCAAAGTACAAAACAAGCTTCATTTCAATGGGAAAATGTGTTTTTAAAGTGCAAACAAACAGCGCCATATTTTAATCAGTGTGCTTTCAAACTTTCTTCCTGCTGAACACATCCCTTGTCCCTCTCACATCATGCATTATTACTGCTAAAGTAGCTATTTGTATACAAATGAAACTGTAGCATCATGGCCAAAAACACTTTGCAGGACCCAACAGAGTTCAGCAGCCACATGAGTACATTTTTCTCCCCCTGTGTACACATTTAGTACCCACTGAATGCCAAAAGGCCATCATATACAATCATTTAACTTTTGCCACGTTTCCACCGCAGGAACTAGGGTCTAAATTTAGTTCCGGGGGCTTTATTTTACCCCCCAAAAAGTTCCTGCTCGGGGGGTAGTACTTTCCGAAAGTACAGGAACCTTTTGTGTGGAGCTTGCAGCGCTGAACATTTCTGATTGGTCGAGTACTCGCAGCATTTTTTTGTGTTTGTTTTCAGCCGCCATGTTTAAAAATATGCAGCCGCAAACCAATTTATTTTCATAATAACTTCAAATCAAACTTGTATGTTATGCGGCGCAGTAGCCTAGTTTTGGTTATAGCCTGCCAACGTCTTGGAATTATAACGTGTGCTTTTCTGTTCTTTTCTTGCTTTAGTATTCGTTTTATAATTTATTTTTTATAAAAAGCATTCGTGCTGGGACAGCATATTATGTACCAAAACATTCAAACGGATTAATTCGGTTGCTGAATATTTTCTTCCGGATTTTCTTTGTTAGCCCGTTGTAATTGACTCAAAACGTTTGATACAGTTATGTGAGGTATGCGGTAGTTCTGCGTAATTCACATTGGTGATACAGTAAAAGCAAACTGGAAATCACCTTCCGCACTTTTTGTCAGGGTAAAATAACAGGTTAATTCTAGTAATCGTCCCTTTAGCTTTTTCAGACTGCCGTAATTTTACTCTGTCATTCTTCAATTCCACAAAAAGACCAGGAAGACTATGGACTAATTTATGGTGCATGGTTCGCATCTGGAGGGCACACTTTGCTGCTCGGCTAGCAGTAACTTCGAAGGAAAGCAAACGGTGGCTGTACCACTACTAATTTAAATTTTCATGCAAGTCCGAGTTTTCGTTCTATTCTTGTCATTTTGCGATTTGCGATATGGAATTGACGATGAGAAAGTAATGAAACAGCAAATTGTTTACAACGTGTGCATGTTTTCTGCTGTTGTTGCCAGTTATACATATAAATGTGAATGCATTCGGTCGCTTCGGATGTCAAGACATGAAAGCGAATGTTCGCATAAAAACATAATGAATGTGTTTGAGAGGATATATAAAACAGTTACAATCTGACTATTAGCCTGTTATATCCTATTTGTTGCATAACAACGGTCCAAGTTCAACTACCAACGACAGTTTTGCTTGACAACGGTAAAATAAGCCCAAACGGCTGCAGAAGAATATTTCAATTCCAGGTGATTAAATCAATAAAAAAATAAAAAAAAAACAGGGGTAACCATATATCATCATTGGTAACCCGTTGTATATAAGTGGAATAAACCCCTCTGGGCTGTCCCAGTAATTAGAAAATAATGTAGGCTACTTCGGTGGTAGTATGGGGTTACAGAAGAAATCATAGGACAGATGAACCGACGACAACGTCGTTTTTTCATACGTCAGTGGGCTAATTTGCCTAATCTTCGCGGGACTTTAGACCGCGGTGGAAACGCAGACAACCATGGGCTGAAGGAACCTTTTAGTTCCTTGAAAAGTAGTTCCTGGGACTAAAAGTTCCGGGTAATTTTGGTGGAAACGCAGCTTTTGTGTAAATATATTTTCCAGTGTATCTGATTTGGACTAGCTTTTAATGGAAAGAATATTCAAAAGGAACCTTTGGGAACACCTGACAACACTCATGCAATGCAAGGGTCAAGAGTTTATCAAGTAGTGCTGGCTCCTCTTGCATAATGTTATGATAAACACTCTGTAAATAAAGTCAGACCACACATAGGAGTATTGTAGGCAATTCTGGGCATCTCACGATAAGAAAGATATAAGCTCTGCAAATATTCAAATAAGGGCGACTAATTAGATGAAAAATAAATTCCACACAAATACCAGAGTCCTTTATACAGAGTTGTCAATATGTACTGCTTGTCAGGTCATGTAGTAAAGACAGGGTGTTTAATTCCAGGTCAGATATGGTGATGGACACTCTCTAGTTTGTAGGTAAATGGTGAGCTGAGTTGGCTGAATTGTCTGTTCTCACCATCACCTATTCTTATGTTTCTTGTGTTGTGAAATATTGTCACGTACCACTCCTCTTCATGCAAATACTCAACATACCCTAGGCAGGGTGTTAAATACACATATTTAAGAAAATTCATACCTTTAGATGTTCTGTAATGTCCTAGGGCTTAGACTTCAAGAAAGAGTCTTTGGAAATGGCATGAAATCTAAATTTTTTGTGCTTCAAATGTTAAAATCATACAGAAATGCAGCTTTGTGGTGATTGTACGTTATGCCATGTAGGTTCACTTACGTTATGGGCTTTGGTCCCCTGAATTTATGTAGTTATATTTATTTGAAATATTAAAATTATATATTTATTTATTTTTGGAAAGTGGAGAACATTGGCACACACGCACGCACACACACACACATGCAAACATGCCCAATTATTACATAAATAACCTGCATCATAAATATATCAAGGTCATTTACTCTGTGCATTAGACTAGACCTGTAGTGCAAAGGGAAAGTTTTTTTCTTTTGAAAAACATAATCTGTTATTTTCCTTTATAATTTTTTTCCAACAACGTATTTATACTTCATAACATGGGCTATGATAAATATTGCATATTATTTAAATATTCAATTGTAACAATATCAATATGCACCATAAAAGAAATAAAGATAAATTATATTGCCTCTGAACAGAAATACGTCACAAACATAGATTTGTATTTACTGCTTCTGAGGCACTTTTCTTTGTCAAACATAGTAAAACCTCTGACATACAAATTCATCAGGATTGGAGGTTATCAGAAACTCTGAAATGTTTGTGTCTTTGAATGTAAAGTGAAAAAACACAAATTTTAAGAATCAGAATCTTTATTTGAATCATATACCTCCATTATGGTAGCCTTAACTGAACAAGTTGTCGACTTTCATTTTGTAGTTATGATCCTTAGTTCAAGTTAATAACCAGTACTTAAACTAACAGCAATCAGGATCTCATTAGAACATTCATATTTTTCTTTCAGCTTTCTGAACAATACTGTACATCTTCATTTATGTATTTTTTTGTCAATGGAAAGTGCAACTCAGTTTTGTTCAATGCTCGCAGTTTTGCATCAGTGACAATAAAGGAGCTTGATAAGGCTTCTCTGAGGTTCTACTCTACTGCTCATATCGCTATATTCTGAATTGCATTTAGAACTGAAAAGCAAATACTGAGTCAAGAAATAACCCTAAACCCAATGTGCACACATGAAAAATTGGTTTCTCTTCAGCAAGTCTCAATGCTCTCTCCTCTCTCCTCTAACTGTGCGGTTCTCATATTCCAAAGGAGATCTAATCTACAAATATGGATTGTACTGCAATATTTGCATGAGTACCAAAATTGCATTTTATCAGATATTAGTCTTGGACTTTCAATATTTATTATCTTACACAGAAGAAATTACAGCAGCCATATGTACAGCAAACTGTTATCACATAGAAGTAATACAGAAGTTATTGGGCTTTATATTTTCAGTGAAAGGCTAGTAGTATGTTCCTACCACACTATGTTATATATTTTTTGTTCACTTGCAATGTGGTATGACATGACTGTCAAAAATATTTGCAACCTTCAAGTTCATATAGTTCACACATGTACACATTTTTTTGTAAGTGTCCTGAAAATTATTGTGTCTAACATTCACTGATATTGCATAATAATTCCTCCTGATGTGCAATGGAATTCAAATTAAAGTCAATGAAAAATGTGAGTTATGTTTGACCATATTTAGGCTATTCCATGTTAACTGTTGAACTAGAACCTCTGCTTCATCTGCAATAAATTGGCACTGTATTTTCTGCAATTTTGCTAATCATCATATTACCAGTATTGACAGCACACTTTGAAAATATTAGCCTGAGCTATAAATCTATGTGTTTACAAATCAATTTGTACTGTTACATAACTATAATGATTATATATTCTTTTTTGTTTTGAAAATGTACTCATGTTCTTTCACCCATTTGATACATGTTCAGGCTGGAACCTTGTACAGTAATTTCACTGGGTGCACTCGGTAATTTTTAAGTGGCTCACAAAATAGATTTGACCTTTGCTTTAGTATCTGATTCTAATGTGGAAATATTATTTTGAACTATTTTAGATGCACATAACACACATAATATGTTCCATGCTACTATGGACAAAAAGCATATGCCAGATAATGTCTGCCATATATGGAATATTTGGAGTAACCTTTAACTTTATCACTTGTCTCTTGAAATGTTTTGCCCTCAGAAACATTTCATGAACATACAATTACTAATATCATAGATGGGATGTGTTAAAGCACATGAGACTTACATTATTCCCGCTGCATGTTCATCAATTCTCATTAGTACACTGCACCTTGGGGAGTTACCTGACAACTTTGCTTAGAAGTATACAGTAAGTACCACTTTATTCTTTGTGCCCATTGTTTAGAAGTTTCCTGCTTGAAGTGATTCAGACAATGTCTCAGTGTTAGATTTCCTCACAGATCCAGACTCAAACCACTTAAGTTGTCTCTAAGTGAAGTCCTTACATACCGAAGATATTAGAGTGAGTAAGCCCTTATGTAGAAGTATATATAAGTAACACAAGGGCCTTGATTGAAGGAAGAGAAGAAAACAAAGATACAACAAGAAATGAAGAAAGACATGAAGCAAAGGAGAGAATGAAGAAAATTCTTACAGGAAGCTAAAAAGCTTAAAAAGATTTTGCCATATGTCATTCAATTTGAGAGATTAAAAGCCCTCATGAGTCCTTCAGCCCTCTGGCTCACTGGTACTGGATCT
This sequence comes from Anguilla anguilla, assembly GCF_013347855.1. Taxonomy (NCBI): domain Eukaryota; kingdom Metazoa; phylum Chordata; class Actinopteri; order Anguilliformes; family Anguillidae; genus Anguilla; species Anguilla anguilla. Next base: position 29,493,927 of record NC_049209.1, read on the forward strand.
CTTAAGATTTGGAAATATAAGAGAGCAGAGAGATGACAATGCATGTTCACGTCCAATCGATGATTCATATTTTTCTTTGTTTCTTTCCTTTGTTCCATGAGGAGTGGTTTCACATCAAGTTTGCTGAAGGTTTGCCTCTTTGTATGTGATTCAAGCGTTCATTTGTTCTTTTCTGACATGCTGGAGCCTCCATCTGATCTCTCCAGCATCTCTCCTGTCTGGGGTTTCTCCCTCTCTTCTAAATTGTTACCCACGGTTGATTTGTCAGCCATGTCAGATTTACCACCATCCTTCCTTGTGCCTTCTTCTGTAGAAGAGGTAGTAGTCTGGGGCATCCCCCATTTGGCAATCTCCTCATGCTCTGCTATACTCGTTGTGATGCTTGTGATCCAGCCCTTCAGGTCCTCCTACACGTTTGTGAGAGAGGCAGAGACATTTCTGAAACCTTATCCATGTATTAACATACAAGCAATGCACTTAAAGCCATTACTCAAAGCAGATCACTCAGAGGAAATTGTTAGTGTGATGGAGAAAAAAACTGTTTAAAGACCAGTGAGACTTTGCTCACCTCATCCCTTGCATGGAAATAAAACTCATTCCCTTCAGTCGTCCTGAAAGAGAAGAAAAGAAAAAACATTCTTAATCTTTACTTTTCAGAAATTTGGTTCTGTTTATCAACATTTTGTGTGTGTGTGTGTGTGTGTGTGTGTGTGTGTGTGGCGGGGGTGGGGGGGTAGGCTCTACATTTTCTCATATTTTTATTACTATTCTGTCTCAGCCTCCTACTATATTTATTTTGAATGGTTGTTCAGTAGTTACATGTTAGCAGTATTTTAAAATACAGCTTCTCTTTAGGAAGTTGTATGTGCAGTATAACAGTCATGTAGCTATGGGATGGTTAGGTACATTAAATTTGAGCACAATAGTATGCAATACTTACTTAAGGGCAAAGACATTTTTTTTCTTCTTGTAGCCATTGGTGACGTCGCAGGTGCAGCTGCTTAAGTTGAGCAGGGGTTCACTATTGTAAGGTGTGGTGGTGTTCTTGGCGTCCTTGTAGAAGCCAATCTCTCCGTTAGATAACACGCAGTATAAGTTCACCCAGGATCTGCTAGTAGGTGAGAAAACTCACATTGTAAGTACAGATGCCTTTGACTTCATCAATTGCATTCAAATATAAATTACACATACTGTTTATGCATTATTGTGTGTGTAGACACAGCCCTCTAAAATTATTGGCAGCCTTGATAAATGTGAGTAAAACAATAAATATAATGATCTATATTTTATGCTCACAAAATTGAAAAAGTATATAATTGTTTTAGTCAGACAGATTTTTTAATAAGTAATCGTTTTATTTCTCAAAAAAATTGGCATGCTTGTTTTCAGTACTTTGATTATTCTGTCTTTACAAAGATTAAACTACCAGCATTGACATCCATTATGTTTGGAACAAAGGCATATTCTGCCTTATTCAGTATTTTTGGTTAGTCGTTCTTTCATATACGTACGATATATAAGGGACTCCACAATTTTAGATCTGTAATTGTTTGATTAGCCCAAGTTTACTTTTAATAATGAAATATATTTGTACCAATTGGGTTGCCTCACCTGTTGGGGTTCTGGCTTTCTATGTCATGTTTTCGAAAGAGGAAACCTTCACGCTTGGCGGTGTGTGAGGGTGGTTGTGGAATGGTTGGGGTACTCTGGGCTGGAGCAGAGCGGGACCGGCGGGTCTCCACTGGTTCTTTGGGCCGGGGCCTCCTCCGGGGTTTTGGGCGATCCCTCGCTCGTGGCCGGTCTGGCCTGGTGACTCGGTCGAGTATGCTACTGGCTTGACGAGGTACTTCCCCTCGAGCCTTTGTGATTGTGAAAAAAGCACAAATACAATATTAGTTTCAATAATGTAGTTTAAATGCTTCATAGTGTTAATGCAGGTTTTGTCTTAACCACAACGTATTACATGGTGCAAGTTTCTATGGAAATATGTATAGCACGTCGTGGCCAAAAAGGTTGACATAAAACTATATTGAAGGCCAATAGTTGGTGCTTTTACACAGGTATTTTTCCTGAGTTAATTAAGCATTTAACACCCCAGCATGCTCCAAGTGATGTACAGAAATGGTGGGCAGCCTTGATTCCCTATAATTAGTTAGTATGACTAGGAGATGAGACCTCAATTATTTTGATAGAGGGATGATTTTTTGGCAATGTTTGGCAAGAGATTTAGTGAAGACAGCTCAATATTTCAGAAAGAACGGTGTTTAAGGTGATGCTGGACTGGAGCTCTAAGGGATAGACAGCAAAGACAAAGAGCAACTCTGGTCTGAAGCACATGCTCCTGTACTGTAACTTGATGTATGTGCATTAGTTCAAGGTGCAAGGCTAAAAAAGTGATTGGCTCAGTTGACAGAAAATTTTCAATTTAGCGCATGAGCAGGGAGTTTAATCAAGAACAGGCTATCAAGAACTCTACAGTGCTGGATACCACAGCAGGGTTGCAGTGCACAAACCACTCAAAACACCTGACAATGCACACTTCACCAAAACAATACATTCAACACAACAGGTCCAAATATTTCTTATTCAACAAAATTAATTCATTTACAAAAAAAATGTCTTGTGCTACATTCATATTGAAAGCCTTTTTGCTTGTCACACCTATAATTCACAATTTGTCCTGTTTGGGCCCTAAGTAACTTCAAAAGGATTGGCCAGAATGAGAGGCCTAGTAATAAGCCACAGAAAGTAGGACTGGAGGGGTAGCCATTAGAGGTTTAAATAAGGGTTAGGGTTAAGGGTGGCCTGGGAAACCTCATGCTGGTATACCTCATACTCTTAGGATTCCATACCTTAAAATTAATTAATACACCTACGGGCACTATATTGGAGATTCTGGGTCAGGCCATACCAGAAAGCAGAGTGGAGAGTTAACTACTGGCTTTGTATCCTGATTTAATTATTACACTTAAAACGTAAATAAAGCATGTTCAATTCAAAATGACAAGATTCAAGTATTTTAAAAATTTGTCTCTGCCCATGATCAACAAATATCTTTTCATGATATACATGCTTTCATTTTTACAGATGACCTGCATGTTTCATTGATATGTGGATGGCACACAACTTCACCTGACTACCAAATCAGGTAAAACTATGGTGGTTGTGTTATGGTGGTGTATCACACTTACAAGTGACCTGTATGTATCAATGGGTTAGAGTTCAGGCAATTTTCTGACAGGCCGCAACATATGGTCTCCTGATTAAAACTTTGAAACACAACACTCCAGGGTTAGTTATTTTTTGTCTAATATCTTCCCCATCACTCCCTGCTGTGAGGGTACTAATTCTGTAAGCTGAGCAGTGATCTCTAGAGACTATGGCAATAGGACTCACCTGAGCTGCTTCTCTCTCCTGTACCTGCTCCACAATTTCTGCCATGGTTGACCTCTTCTCACTACAAGAGTCATGTAATTTTAATGACCCAGGTTGACATTTACAGTATGGCACTGATGGAGGCTAACAATACGTAACTCAATTGACACAATTTAGAAGCTTAGATAAAAGCAGAAAATCAGATTTAAAAGAGATTCAAATAAGAACATTATTTTTTTAAAAACAGGCATGCCGCTTCATTATCCCGGTTAACTCTCCGCTTACCCTGTAGTGGGCTTCTCGGAGAGCTCCTTTGTGCTGTCCTGCTCGCTTGACTTCTTGCTGCTCCCCACAGTCTGCTCCTGTTCGCTGGAGGTCTGCCTCTCCAGCTTCCTCCTGTAGCGACGCTCCCGCACCTCCAGAGGAAGCTCCTCCCAACGGGCTTTGAGCTCCTGCTCGCTCGAGGTCTGCCTCCCGAGCTTGCGCTCCCTGTCCCGACGGTAGTGGTCCATCTGAGGGTCAGAGCGACTGCCCCGGGTGTCCCGTGATAGCTCGCCCCTAAACAAGTCCTTGACGGGAGCCTGCACCAATACATTGGCCATGATGGACGGCTCTGGTTTACTCACAGGCTCCGGCTGACAGACCTCAGGGAGCGGCTGCACTGGCTTTTGGGTAATGCTTTGAGTAATCTCGGGCAGAGGATCAGGTGTACAGTTCTGCTCCACTGGGGCCTCAAGAGATTTCTCACCCCCACCAGCTGGCATGTCCAATCTCCTGTAGCTGGACCAATTCATGACTGGTTTGTAGTTAGCCACTGTTGAGCCTAGCCTTTGGACCACCGAGGTGGTGGGCAGCTTCTGGGGCATGTGCCTGAGTCGAGGCTCTGCTTGCTCATAGATGCTCTGTTGCAGTGAGGACAGGGTAGCCCCCCGAGGAGGACAGGCTGCTTGTGAGTGCAGAAACACCTTTCTGCCAAGTACCGTGGGAGGAATCCTGCTTTGCGTGGCCTTCTCTGTTTCCCCCTAAATGGAGAAGAAAATGATTATTAAGTCCATGGCAATAACTGTATGGACAGCACATTTGAAAGAATGTGAAGAGCTTAGGCCAGGATCCACTGTAAAACTTATGACAAATGTTTGTAAAAGGCACCATACAAATTAATTTGATTTGATGATTTGCTTTAAAACAACACCTACAAATCTCATAACATGAAATTGTTTATATTATTGACAGACCTGATGGCACAGATCTATGTGTGTTTATAATGTGTTAAACCTGTGAGAGTCTTTGCTATTTTGTGTAAAAGAACTCTGTAATCACAGAAATTGAGATGTACATTGTCCATGGTTCTGAAAGTGGTATGCAGTGGGAGGTACAAGGGTAAAAGATTAGCCATATAGCCATAATGATAACGTTCCCTAGGATCAGAGAAGAGAGTGTAAAAGGGACAAGGCAACAGGATAATTACGGTGCTCAGCCGACGCAGCAGGCTGAAATGCTCCTCCCAGGTGGCCGCGGCCTTGCGGAATGCCTGGTGATGGCGGATCAGCTGGTCAGCCTCATCCACGCTGCTGTCCAGCTCCTTCCGGTTGATGAAGGGCTCCTGTCCCGTGAGCCAGGCCTCTGCCATTACTGCCTCCTGGGAGAACTGGTGCACCTCCTGCACTGCAGGGAACAATGAGAACCCAACTGTGTCTCAGATTTTATAGTATTAAAGCATTAACTACTGACACAGGAATGAGAAAACTGACTGGTTAGAACTGACTGCAGTATTAATTTACACAGGCATAGACAAACGTAAAAAAAAAATTAACACTAAAGATGTCTTATTACATTATCTTAATGAGAGTGAACTACCCATTTGAAGAGTACAGTGTGTGTGCATGTGTGTGTGTGTGTGTTTGTAGGGGTAGAGAGAGTGAGAGAGCTCTGTGTGTGGGTATAATTACTCTTCTATACACTCTATCATACATCAATTGCTCTAGCTTGATCTTTGCCATTCCCATTGCCTTCCTTCTTGTCATTAATCACCTAAGACAAGGCTCAAGACTAGTAGCAAACCCTTCTGTTTGGGTTGGGTTACAATGTAGAGAGGAGCCATCAAAACCTGACATCTGCTGGTGCTGCCTTTTCCGACCCTTGTATCGTGCCTGGGTCGACAGAACACATTTCTTGGCTGACTTGGCCGCTCTACCTGGTTTGACCACACTGCTTGACTTGGCTGACCTGGATGCACCTCATCGCTTGGCTGATCTGGCTGCAGTTCTTCACTCAGCTGATCCATTGATTCTGACATGAAGCTATCATCCAGAATTTCACAGACCATGTCTCTGCTTTGGGCCTTTCTTTAACAAATGGCTCCAGAATCCTCATGAATTGCAGATAATTCCATTGCTTCTTGGCATTATGTGGATTAGAATTAATAGTTCATAGTTTTAACTTGGTGTAACTTGGTGAAGGCCTACTGAAGATACGTTATATACACAATTAAATACACAATCAATTGCAAGAATTAATGCATGATTTGTGCTCGTCTGGTGCATTTATTGTTTTGTCAAAAGTACGATGTAAAAATATACCACTAATATTTGTGAAAGCAAAGTCCTGGGTTGTTCAAAATGTTTTATTTTGAGGGACCCTTCTCTGAGGGAAACATTTCCACCCCTGCCTGTAGCATAGCAGCGCCTAAACCTTTCTGGAACTAATCAGATTTAAGGACACTAATCTCATAAACTGCATCTTCCCTTTCCAGGTGTCCTGTACATATCCTGGGGTTATGGCTATTTGAACATAGACCCAACATGCATAGTGAGATGCACTTACTCTTCTGTAGTTCCCCCCATTTCTTCTCCCATTTCTCAGAAAGCTCCTTCTGCTTTGCCATGAGCATATCCAGCTTCTCCCGAACCTAAGAAATGCAACAACGACAAAAGAAAAAGAAAGTTCAAGAGTGCCAGGAAGTCTTTACAGCAATGTTTGCAGTCATGTTGTTAGAGCAATCCCACTATTTCCAATGTAATCCACAGTACTGCTGACTTTGTATCGCTCACCTCCTCAGCAGCAGGGTTTCTGGCTGTCATTAAGGTCTTGCCCAACTCCAGGCACTGCAGAAGGCTCTTGTTTCGTGCTTCAATATCACTCTTTAGGCTTTGGTGGTAGTTTATTACCACCTCCACAGAGGACAAATCCCTGGAAGACCAGAAATTATATAGACAATTATTTTTTACAAGGGTAGGGAAATGGCCATACAATACTTTAAAAGGAGGGTCATAATTATACATAGTTAATACAGATTAAAAATTTAAACTATTCATTTTAAACAGAAGTCACTTTATTGAAGCATATTTATCTCGCACGTTATTATGTGGTCATTTTACATTCACCTTGGATTTATAACCTTTAGAAGAAGAATGCTATTATCAGAATTACCTCCCGGTTAATTTAGTAGTATTTATGACTACTATAAATATATATATATTTCTCTTTCTCTTCTTTGTTTGTTTATTGGTTTTCTTTCCTCTTTTTCTGTTCTGATTTGATTAGGTCTGTTTATTTTATGACTTTGTTACCTCCTCTGCCCTTTTGTTTAGTTTGTTTTTGTTTACTTAATAAAAAAATTAAAAAATATATATTTTTTTTAAAGTTAAAAAAAAAAAGAATTATCCTTCCGGGTTATTTCAGCCTGAGAATTCCAGGGGAATTAATTACTCTGATTTTGAAAAGAAGGTGGCCTAATGCTCTGAGGTATACCTAGGATTCCCTTCTTTCTCAATCTGACAGATGAGGCGGTCCATCCACAAGTTCAGGTCTTGCACCAAGCCGAGGAAATGGAGCTTGTCTGCCGCCGTGGTGAGCTGCACCCCACACTCGTCACAGGTGGTCAGGAGCTCTTTCCAAGCCTGCATGATATCCTGCTCCTTCCTGGCGATGGCTTCCGCCTTCTCTCCAGCATAAACGGTCCGGAGCTGGGTGGCACTCTCCTGCAGCTGCCTCACCTGCAGTACAATTTTGAAAATTTGAGTCATTTTTTTTTTAAATCAGAAGATCTGATCTGATTTTTTTCATAGAGCTGAGATTTATTTATTTATTGAATTTATTTATTACTTTTTGTCATTTCAGAGCTCGCTACTCAGAAAGAAAACAATTATGAGTAATCAAGTACGATATAATTCTGCATACACAACCGTGTTGGGAATGGAGGTAAGTTGGATTCATGAAAAGTTTAATAATTGAAAAATTGTAAAATATTAGAGGCAGAGCAGTCTGAAATATCAAATGACAACATTATACATTAAGAATTCATTGACACATATTGAAAAACTGGCTCAGATTCATCAAACATAAATAAGGCCCAAAGTAATAATTATCTCCCACATATTTTCCTCATTACAGAGTCAATAAAGCCTCCATTTCAAACCAACAATCAAATATTCAAGTGCCAATTATATCAATTGATCATTCAATAACCATAAAGTGGATGAGAAGAGTAATAGTGCAACACTTATATTGATGGCGTGTATGGAATATTTGATTTCGTTTTTTCAAATCAAGGTGCTTATTAAATTTAAGATTTTAATCCAACCATACTACTACATATGTGTAAGCAGTTACATGTGTGTCTACACACTCACAAATTGATAGCGGAGGTTGCACAATCATTCTTACACCACTCTACATACCTTACATTGCATTTGTAAACATTTATTTCTCTAATATATGCATATCCTAAGTAATTCAAATTAAAAAGTACATTTTCAGAAATATGTTCAAAACTTAATAAAAACAGTAAAAATGTGTATTAACTGTGAACTGAATGAATGCTTAAGGCTAATTTATGCTTCAGCGACAAAGTGTCGTACTACAAAGTGTCGGCCGGTAGAACTTTGTTGCACGACGTTTTGCATTTATATTTCAGCGACAGTGCCCGTTGTTACTATAGCAACCAGACGGCAAGCACAGCAGAGGTTTGTTTAGCCTAAAAAATGGCAGCGCCACTAACGTTGTCATAAAATATTTCCAGACCGTGAAAACTGCCTGACTTGTTTACTTTTTGGACAAATGTGGCTAGTGGGTAAATCTATCGCTGTTCCGTAGCAGCACTTTCGACACAAGCAATATCGGAAGCGCTATACTAAAATTTCTTCTTACCGTGAAGAGATTGACGAAAGTTCTTTTTTTAATGCATAGTAGGTTTGATCTAAATGCAGTTATAGTGTATCGCCTTTTTCCAATGGTAAGTTACTTTTAGTGTTATTAACTAAAACGAGAGCCAGTTTAGTCCCAAAGTTGTCAAAGTCAGACGGGTGGGCCTATATTTAACGTTAACGTGTAGCCTACAGTTTTAATTTAATTAAATTTTTTGATAAAGTGTGGTTTTATGGTTTTAAACACTCTGCACTATGACGACATTATAACTCCATAAAGTGGGTGACTGACAAGTGTTTCTCTGTTTTCATGCATGGTAAGTTTGATCTAAATTCATTTACAGAATATAGCGTTTTTTCCCCAAAGATGGTATTTCTCGATACAATTGTGCCGCCTTGTTAACACATTTCTACGGTTGCGGGTCAGGCACTCTTCACGGTAAGAAGAAATTGTAGGATAGCGCTTCCGATATTGCTTGTGTCGAAAGTGCTGCGACGGAAACAGCGATAGATTTACCGACTAGCCACATCTGTCCAAAATGTAAACAAGTCAGGCAGTTTTCACGGTCGGGAAAAATTTTATGACAACATCGCCATGGCAACCTTTTTGCCTTCGTTTCAGCCATCCAATCACAGCTGCGCGACACTTAAGACGGTGTCTGCAACCTTACAAAAATCAGCAGGTACGCAACACCCATCACCGACCCTCTAAAAGTGTCAGCTTGATGTCAAAACTGTCGAATTTGCATCATTTTTGTCCCGCGACATGTCGCATGACACTTTGTTTCCGAAGCATAAATTAGCCTTTATGCTATTTAAAGAGAGTCTGAGCATAAAAACAGTTGTATTATCCAACATCTGTCATGGCACATAGGAGACCTAATTCATTTTTATGAAGTAGCTTAAAATTGGGTAACTACTTTTTAAATTTCAGTTAATTTATTTTCTCTAATTGGCAGCTGTACTGTAGTTTAATTACTTGCAATTACTATGTCAAGTAATTGGTAGCTTAGTAATCCATAAAAATGAAAATATAATACTGTCACAGTATTGCTGGACCCCACTCCTAGCTGACCAGGTTTTCTTTTTTCTCTTGTGAAACCCAGTACTCTGAGATAAGATAATCCCATTAAAAGAAATATAAAGCATTTACCACTGCCATGCTAGCTTACTGTGAGGACATGGAGTCTGATAAGCTCACCTGCATAACAAGGTGCTGGATGTCATGCTGAAAGGTATGCATGAGCCTGTGGAAAGTGCCGGTGCTAGCAGTTCCAGTCTGGCAGGCCTTTAGTTCTCGCAACCACCTCCTCTTGTCTTCAATTTTTGGCCAAACCTACAGACATGGCTACATATCAGTTATGTACTGACAATGCTGTGACACTCCTAATCAATGCTGCATGTAAGTATTATGAAAAAAAAACTGTTTTGCCTCTGCATTCATTAATCTCTGGAAATACATTGCAATACATACAGAACAAATGAACCAAGACTTTCCAGACATTGTTCTGTGTAAGTTCGCTTGTTGCATACTTACAATACAGTACAAACAATGGAGAATTTGCCTAGTCTATCAGGATCTAAGCATGGTACAGTAGTACTAAAAAGGGCCAACAGAAAACTGGAATATTCATAAAAAAGTACAAAGCAAAGGTTGTTAATACTGAGCTGACTTACGACTGAGACATGGGCTCTCATTAGTAAAAGACTAAGGGAAGATTTGGTTAGAGTTTTGTAAATACATAAAGATGATGCTAATAAAAAAAATTCATTGACAACATGAACTACAAAAGATTCAAAAACTATTTAAAAGAACAAAACAAAAAACAGAAGAAGGGCACATAGGCGTACATTAGTAATAAGGTAAATAAGGTCCATTTCACACTCATGAAAGGATATTTGTTTAGCACAGTTGTCAATGTGAGGAACAGTTTGCCACCCTCGGAGTGTTCAAATCCAGGCTTGACATTGCACTGGACACTCCTCTAGCCAGCTGGCAAATGGCCTGTGCTCATCATTACATATTCTCGACATTATTGTCAGATATTCTAAACCACAAACGAGTATACTGTACCTCCTGACAGTCCGCGAAAAATTTGTGCAGCTGGTGGGAGGCCGCTAACATCTGCCTCCGAGTCTCCATCATCTCTAGTAAGTCGGCCCAAGCCTCGTTCAGTCCGTCCTTCCACTCTGCAATGGTGGCCCCATCCACATGCCCATAATCAATCAGCTCGTCCAACATCTTGTTCACAGCTGTCACTCGCTCCTGGCCTAGGGTGCATGTATCTGAGGAAAACTTTGTGAACCTGTCCTGAATGATCTAGGAGAGCAACCAAAAAAGAAATGTTTACAAACAAGCCTTTTTGTAAAGTGCAAAAATCATTGCCTCTGTAATACCCTTGGATAGTGTAATTTGTTGATCATAGACAACGTAGAATAACATTTGTCTGGAAGCTGTTCATGGTATGCCCTTCTCATCCAAAACAACCTACCTTTCTGGGTTGACAAGAGTTCCCCTTGCACACTATTGTGACTCGTGTGGCATTTTATATGGATTGCAAATCCCAATTTATCGCAAGTCTTTTATTTACATACACTTGCTATACATGCACATTCACACATATGTTACATTTGCAGACCAATTTTGGTATGTTTGAGACCTGAGCATGTTTTCAGTTTCTGGATATCAGAAATGGGTTTTCAACTATTGCTGTTGATGCGTCAAGTCAGGATTCATTAGCATTTACTGTGGGACCACAGCAGTACTCATGGACCCATTTACCACAGGGTTTTCATAATTCCATATTGCTTTCCATCTGTCAATCCCCAATGCTTTGAGAGATGTTGATAAGTCAGGTTTTGTGTTTGCAGTACGGTAAGTACATCTCTAGATGAAGGTACACATCTAGCTATGCTCTTAGAAGTCCTAGTCCTACAGGCACTTGAGAAAGCAGGTTCCAAGGCAAATCCTGCAGTTCCGGGTGGACCTGTCTGAAGGCAAATATCTCTGACAAATATCTGCCAGGGACAGTGAGAGATGACATGGGAGCATACATTTGTCATTGCAAATGCTGTGGGAAAATTTTGGTTCAGGGTGTCGCATTTGTATTTACATTCTTACGGCCAATATTACTTTCAAATGAACAATATTAGATGTATTACTGTCCAAGCAGTAGTAACTTGAATCCAAATATATTCATGCCTTTTGATTAGATTAGATTTTTAAATTTAATTTTTTTGCACAGAAGAAGTAGACCTTGACAAAATGGACTACTACTGAATAAAAATAAATAAACACAAACAGGTTTAAAAAAATAGAAGCATGTATGACTATAAAAACAGTATAAAAATCTACATTTTGTGTGAAACCTTTCAAGAAATATATAAAATCTATTTTAAAAATGAATTAAAAAATACACACGTATATGTGTGCCTTGAAAATGTTGCCCTTGTTTATTCAGCAGAATGACTGACCGTGACTTGTTCAAGGTCTTGTCCAAGCTCATGGGAGCTGGCCACTACTTCACGCTCTGCAATCCACTGCTCCAGATCATCCACCTCCCGGTTAAGCTGATACAGCCAGTACTGCTGCTCTAGCCCCGACTTCCTTTCCTCTACCATGTCCTTCAAGCGAATGTAGAGGCGGTCTACCATTGACTGCTGCTTGCTGATCTGTTCACTGTCACAGAGGCACATCACTGACATGAGACATACATTATATAAGACATTCCATTAACATGAAATCTGTCAATGGCATGAAGAGGCATCCAGAGAACCACAGACTTGTACACATTATTGGCAAGTGATAAAACTTTTGACTGAAAGGTATGAAAGATACTACCAGTACAATACACTAACCACTAACATGAAAGACGGTGGCACATTAAATGGAATTCTTTTCGAGAAGGTGACCTTTCTGGAATTTAATAGATGATGCTAAAAAAAATCAAGGACAAATATTGATGTGTACCTGTCTGGATGGTCCAGCTCCAGTAGCTGTCGACATTGCTGGGAAAGGAGGCCTATTCTCTCAGCAAAATCCTCAATGGTCTGTTCCATAGCCAGATGTTTCTTTAGTAGCTCCAGGGTACTAGGCTCATCCTGGGGGAATGACAACCAAACAACGTATAAAACTCCTGGGGGGACATTTACAGTCTACCAAGAGCTGGAGACTAGCATTGATTTACATTTCCCAGAAAGCCAAACTGACACAATCCCATTTGCAGTAACCTCATCAACTATTTGGCCTCGTCTCCCACTGATCCTGACTGCCATGTGCTTCAAACACCACTGATATGATACTAAAGTCACGTATTTCACAAAGACTAAGCAAGAGATCTGCAAATCATCTGATATGCAACTACAATTGTATGCAATTTAGTGCAACTAAATTCTATTCCGATTCAAATTTCAATTCTGTATCCTTAACATTTTTTCTATTTAAATTCAACTTCCAATAGAACGACTGAATTGGAAGTAAGTTCTAAATAAATATTGACCTGACTGTAAACCTGGTAAAGTAAGCCCATTATTTTGTTTCACCACAAGGATCCCAACACACTGTAATTTTTAACATATTTTGTGTCATTGTACAAGAAATACATTTTTTTCCCCTTCAATGTCTAGTCGTGACCTTTGGTGAAAGATGAGTGCAATACTAAGTTCTGCGAGACTAACCAGACTGATATTTTTCTCTGAAAGACATTCACGTGACATTCATGTGACTTTCTGTCCCGGCTCCCTCCAATCCATCTCTTACCTTGCCTCTGTCTTCAATCATGAGGTTTTGCTCCTGTTCGCAAATCCAGGACTTCACCTCTGTGACATTGCTGTAGTATTGCTGAGCTTGATAAATGGTGTCCAGCATAATTTGCCGCCTCTCTGTCTCCAGGCACAAGCTATCCCAAAGTTGCCTCAGCTGCTCCAGGTCACCCCGCAGAAAGTCGGTCTCGGGGCTCTGAATGGTAGCGATGAGCATCGCCCTGTTCAGCACGTCCTCCACCCGTGCCTGGTGCTCCTGCAGTTCTCTCTGCAGACTCTGAACATCCGCAAATAAACAGGAGGCCATTGCAATAGGCTGTTTGGTAACACAGATAACATAGCCTAATATTTGCTTTAATTAAATCTTTTGGCAGGGGGGGGCTGAGAAGGTATCGCCTCGCATACTGTCCCATTTCCAGGAATGGCAGTATTTCCTTTTTAATTTCCTCAGTGAAAGTTGGTTTAAATAAAGCTGAGTAAGCTTGATAATTGGGATAAATGGCCTACATGTAGTTGTAAACTCAGTAGGATGACTGAAATTATGAAAAGAACACAGCTGCTGAATTTTGGAAGTATTTGATAAATATGTGCGCAGTGTAATGTGACTGCACGCTGAATAGATTAAATAAACTAACCTGGGAAATCTGTTGCTATGACTACACTTTTCAATATTTTATCACTATTGTTGTGTCTGCACTTAGAAAAATATTTTACACTAGTGCATATGTGCGGCAGTGGGAAGGGGGGTGCTGAGGGTGCTGCAGCACCCCCTGATGGATGGTAGTCTACTTAATAATGAAAGTTGCGATATTAATGCCAGTCACATATTCTTAATATTTTAGTCATGCTTAAAAAAAGCTAATTTTAGTATGTTTGTGAACAGCTAAACACCTAAACAGTACAGTCTTGAGTCATGCTTTTTAATGGGTGGCAGACATTAGTCACCGTACATCCAACTTCATTGCAAAAATGAGAAAATGCACCCTTTTGCCTTAGTATTTGATGAGAATAATCTTTTAATGTGATCATTTGTAGGGAAATGACTCATGCAAGCAACCGCCCATACACATGTAGTTGGCAAAATGGATCAAAAAAGAATATTAGACTTTTTTTCTGGGTACAAATTATATTTAGTACTGACATTGACAAACTGCTTCTACTGTATGATACTAGGGTGATGTGTCTTCGCTACAACTATTAAAATAACCTCAGCATCCAATGGACGTTTGACATTATGTAATTTTGATGATTTTATTCATAACATCCTGTTATAATTAACAATAATTACGTCTGAGGAATTACCATGTTCATGCCATTATGGAAATGTTTACCATTTTGAATACTGATCCTTAGAAATTGCTTAAGTTGCAAAAGAGGTTACAAAATAACCAATAGTACAAAAGAAGTTGTAAAATCAACAATGTAATTGTGGTACCCGAAGCAAACATACATTGTATTTATTCAGCAAGATGTTTTCTTGCTATTGTCACTCGATTTGGGAAAGAAACTGCTCAGTGACCATTAAATCAACTGGCCATCCCAACTCTTATCCATAGCTGTAATCCATAGCTGAAATAGCTGTACAAAATAAGTATTGTATCTTATTGAACCTGTGTTTTGTAGTTGTCCATGACGATGAATGCACTTTTGTACATCGCTTTGGATAAAAGCGTCTGCCAAATAAATGTAATGTAATGTAATGTAATCCAAAGCTCAAAACCATTAGAGCCCATAATATAGCCCTTCATCCTTTACAGTGGTGGTTGCATTGCATAAACAGTGGTGACAGACGAGATTTAAAGGTCCTCTTCCATGCCTTTGTCACTGAGATCCCTGTTGTACACAGAGATGCTGAATCACCAGTAAGGTTGAATAAGGAATCTCTAATACAAAGGGGAAACCTAAAGCCTATAGAGGTGACAGGGAATGTGAGAACATCCTATTGGGAGGGGACAGAGGGGCTGTTAGGATAGGGAGGATAGTGAGTTATATGACGTTTGTGTACTAAAGACTGTTGAAACAACATCTCTGCAGAGTCCAGAGGGCTCTTGTATTGTGACAATAATGTCTCAGGCTGAGTAAACTTTCTGTTTATGCACTAATGGGATCTGTCTTTTCATCATAACAGAGATTATTTTATTCCGTTTGGTATTTTTGATTGATCAACCCTCCCAATCACTATTGCCATTATTCTATTGATTGTTACCAGCAAACTACATGATTGGTGGGACTTTTGACACAATGTGACTACTGTCACATGATGTCATTCATACAATTTGGCATTCCGGTCCCTTCTCCAACAGAGAATGCATCCGCCCATTCTGTACTTATTATATTTGAAAAAATCTTTTTTTATTCAAGCTGCTATTATTGTTTCAAGTGTTATCGTCTAATGTCTGGAGCTGTAAACAAATCTTTGAGTGCGATTAAGTACTAAGGTGACACACAAATGGAAAAGTCAAGTCTGTACAAGAAAAGAAGCCTCATACTCACGTGATTCTTTTGCAAAAACTGTTCCACAGCTGGAAGACTGTTCCCATACTCTTTGCACATGGCCAGAGGCAGTCTCTCCTGGATCCACAGCTGAAAAAATATATATAAAATTGGTTTCCCCTTAAAATTTTAGTGTAATGTACTTAAAGCCATTGTTTACTGTAGCATTTACTAACACAAAATATTTAAGGGGCACCATTTATTAATCCCCCAACTAAATAACTTTGTGCACTGACATCAGCCCTTGCTTTAGCAGAATGAAGCAAAAAAGGCAATTTCTGATTGGGTCTTGTAGATCAGACATTAAGCTCTGGTTTCCAATCCTGATGGTGCCAGTGCTGGTGCAGGGGACCGAACCAACAGTGTCACAAGCCATTTTACTCATGGCTGCACCAAATATTTCTAAAGGATTGAAACAATGGAACTTCAAATTACTGTACATTTCTTCTCCCCCTCACCTCATCAACTTCCAATGGCACAAAACCACCTTTAACCATCCTATGCCTAAGCCTAAGTCTCCCTAGTCTTCATCACCTTTCATAGAAATTCATCACCGAAAAAAAAGAAAATATTTATAATGAAAATGGGTAGTTTTATACGTCCCTGTACTAGACTGTTTTAGATTTTCGCTCTATATTGTGACCATGTGCCTTCCTCAGCACATATGATTTTGTGGCCCTATTTTATTTTTTATGTATGTGTTACCTCTTGGCCAAGTTAGTCATAGACATGATATATTTCCAGTTGTTTGAGGATGATACTCAGCTCTGCTTGTCTATTAGACCTAAGGGGGTTTTAGTAAGTTGGCTTCCCTTCAAAAGTGCCTTGCTGATATAAAATATTGGATGTCTCAAAATGTAATTCAGCTGAATACAGACACAATTGAAATTTTAATTGTTGGCCCTAAGTGCATGACTAAGCAACCTGAATCTAATTTTGGCTCTGTTACTGTAAACACTAACCTGCCTACAGGTACCTTGGTGTTATTTTTGAGTCCAGACCTGATATTTGAGTAGCACACAAAAGAGTTAGTCCAGTCTTGCTAAAACTATATGAGAAATATATTAGCAGTATGATCTTCTCAGCTTGTTCATTGCACTTCTCTGTAGTCATTCCCATGCTTCAATGTATTATCAGATATTTAAAAAAATTTCTGCTAGGCTTCTCACCAAAACAAATAAGAGATATAATATAACACCCACCCAGGACTCACAACTCTAGCTTCCAACTTCTTTTAGGACTGATTTTAAAAGTTTATGTACAACCATAATTCAAGGCTTGGTCTCAGAATACACACACCCCAATAAAAGTTGCTGGCACTAGTTTTAAAATGAAGCATTCCTGGTGAGGGCTCTAAGATTTAAGATCAGGTGTGTAATGACTGAATTGTATTGGGTTTAAGTGATAAATTAATCATTTTGAATTTTACAGAGACATCTCACACCTAGAAACTAAAAGTAGAAAAAATATTAATAATATCCACATCCAAACTAAATGTGGCAATGTCATTTTCAGTTTATCATCGATGTTCGTCATTGCAGAAAACCAGAAATGGGTTCAGAAAGAGAAAGAATGAGAACTCACAATCTCATTATCCAGGTCTTGACTGAGTTGGTTCACCTCCTTGGTAGCTAGCAGGATCCGCCGCCTCTCCTTGAGGGGCTCAATGAGACGGACAATGCGTGTCTCCACCACTGCTTGGTTCTCACTTGTGTTGTCCCTGATCAGCGACCTCTGGGGGACGGTGGTCACCTGCGTACGAATATCTCTTATCTCCTTATTCCACCCCTCGATTGGTGATTTGAATGTCTAAACAGAGAGGACACAAATGATGAAGCAGAGACAGAGACAAACAAACAGCAATATAATAAATATAAGTTCATCATTTGTTTCAATTGTTTTCTCATACCCGTATTGTCCATGCTATTGCATGTTTTACAAAGATGTAATGGTACATACAGTAAATACCAATAAACGTATCCATGTACCTGTCAAAGACATAAAATTCAACTGCTGCTACTTTCAATGACACTCAAGTATTTACTATACTTGCTGGCTGTACTATTTAATATATATATATCCTTTGAGTTTTATCTATAGGTCTATATTTAGTTACAAATTTATTTTATTACATGTCAAATTTTTATTTTAATTCAATTTCACCCTTTAAAAAAGGTTAAAGGTTAATAGTGAGTACTTGAATGACAGTAAAGGCACTGAAGATTGAAGATTACCTGGTTAACTAAGGGGACACTTGCATTTACAAAACAGTGTTATCAGCATATAAATATAGTGTACAATTCTTAATAGATAAGCAATGTCATTTATATAAATTGCTAGCCAAAATAGAGCTCTGGGAGATTCCTTGAGAGATCCCAAGTTATGTTTATAATGGTCATGATGGAAACAGGTCCATAACATACTTATGGAAATGGCTGTTAGCCATGTGACAACCAATATACCATCAATACCATCAATTTATTTCACCACTGTTGTAGTGGCTTGAAAACATGGCTGACCTAGGACTGCAGGCTATCCTAAGAAGGCCGTTGACGAAGATAATGAATCATAGCTGTGACCCAAGACTAAGCTGGCATCTAGTAGACTTTCTTATCCAGGATAATGTTCTACCTGGGAGTCAAACCTGCAACCTTTAGATTACAAGCCCAGTTGTCTAACCACTATACAACACCACCATTCAGTGTAGTACATATGCATGTATGTATTTTTCACACAATAATTTATCCTGTTGACTTAATCATTCTTGTTGCATCTAAATCACTTTCTCATATGTGATGTCCTTGGGGTTGGGGGAGGATATTCAGATTTACAGTATCTGTGCCCTTGCATCGGCATGTCTGTTTTCATGTGTTTTGTCCAAAGGAATATAACAATACTACAAATTTTCTCACCAAAAAAAAGAAAAAAAAAGAAAAGACAAAGTAAAATGATGCCAGAGGAAATGAATGCAGAAACCTGTAGCTTGCCGAGTTGCTTATTGCCAGTGGCCAGATCCTGAGTGTAGTCCATCTGGTACAGCTGGCCATCCTGCCGGGAAAGCTGACTGCTTAAATTTGTGTAGCTTTGCCTCCGGTCTCCCTTGTTATTCTCAAAGAGCTGCTGGGCCTTGGCCTGAGTGTTGCTTTCCAGGTCCTCCCAGCACTTCCGGATTTCTTTCAGCTTTTGTTGCACCACAGAACTCAATTCTGGCTTCTCGAGAATCAACTGCTGGCCTTCCTAAAATTACAAGAAAAGGGGTGGACAGAAAATAGGGATCACATTTTGTGCATGGAATGGTATTGCCATGTTCTGAATAACAACTTCAAAAAATCAGATGGTAAGTAAAGAGTTGCAGTATTTGCTGTTTTAAAATGTATTTTCATCAAAAACCAAGAGGACACATACGCAGAGTAAAGGTGATGAAAAGTTATGTGTAGTCTGATACATTTATTTTAGATGGTCTTATCCAGAAAAACAGGAGCATTGGAGGACTGAGGGGGTGTTCTCCTTCTGTGATGAATATGTTTTGATAGACATCCTGCTAAACAGATTCACATATAGTGATTATTTGGCTAGCCACCAGAGCATGTAGAACTGCATGGTAAATGACTCATACATCAATGAATCTGAAACCTGCCGTATCAGCACTAGGACTGAAGCTATTCAGTCAGTCACGCACAAGCCAATACATTCCCAGTGATGGGAATACTGCCACATTGACTGCCAGACTGGAATCAAAAGCTGTTAATTACCATCTGCATATCTATCTGTCTGCGTTATCAAACCATTGATATCTGGCTTGCTAACGTCGATAATGGGCCTGTAACACATTTAAAATGTCCAAAAAAAAACTAAGAAAGATTTTGTAACTAGCTTGCAAGCTACGCAATTTAATCTGGAAGTGAAATCATCCCAAACCATATTTTTGAACCTTGGTCATTATTTTAATACTTTTGTATTGACACAGCATAGCATATTAACACTAACTTAGCTAGTTATTTTATCTCACTAAGCATAGGTGTGTTCCTCCCTGCACTGCTATATTTTACCTTTTCCATTTCATGTACAGCATCTCTGACTGGCTATATGTGCAAAAGACAGCTGCTGGCCAATGTTAGCATCTTATAACAGGGCCTCATGCCCATTGATTCAGCCTTCTATCATTTTCAGTGTAAGGATAATATCCATAAAATGCAACACCACAGAGTCACCAGAAACAAGCCAGGCTTGCATTTGAATGGTGATACTCTTTTTACCAGCATGGACTTCCAGAAGTGTGACTCATGCATGCTTTGACACTCCCTGATGACCAAAGGGAGTTATCTGCTTGGGAAAAGAGCATGCATAGCCCAGGCATAGCATGATGGCTGCATTCTGAATATTACTGTGTTCTGTACTTTTGCCATGCCTTGTTCAGTGGCCAGTAGACTTGGAGGAATTATCCACCCCATATCGACCTTGACACTGCTGCTTCCAAGAGCGTTTGAAGCAGGAGGAGATACCGGTAGGCTGCAGTGAGCACTCATCTTCCCTCCTCTCTGAAGCAGCTCCCCAAATTCCAAAAGACATGCAGTGCTTAAATAGTGTTATAGCTTTAAATGTAACACTATATACCACCAACCCATATCCCACCAATCAGTTAATCACTCTTAAATTCTCTGAACCAAGGTCACCTGCATTCACATTAACATTACATTACAGGCATTTAGCAGACGCTCTTATCCAGAGTGACTTACACAACTTTTTACATTGTATCCATTTATACAGCTGGATAGATACTGAAGCAATTTCGGTTAAGTACCTTGCTCAAAGGTACAACGGCAGTGTCCTTACTCGGGAATCAAACCTGCGACCTTTCGGTTACAAGCCCAGTTCCTTACCCACTGTGCTACACTCCGTCCTCACGGTTTTACCACATTGAAAAGTGGTAATGTCTTGGTCGAAAGATCGTCGTCTGCTACAGTTTCGTAGCAATTATTATGCTTTTGAGTGATGAGGGGAAAAGTCTCCTTAACCACCACCAATGTGCAACACCGACCTGGGTAATGTACAGCAGTCATTTTGCGCCATAATTCTCACCACACATTAGCTGAAGTGGAAAGGGAGAGAACGGTTTTGAGCTGGCCACTAACCATGCCCACACCTCCTTAGCTTCAGCCATCCAGCAGAAGCAGGGAACATGGTGGCATGGCTGCTGACTTTTATTTTCATTTATGTCCCAAAATGATACCATGTTAAATGACTGGCAAGTTTCCAATTAATGTTATAGAATCAGCTGCAGATAGCTGCCAGGGTTACTATTGACTTATATCCTAAGCTATTTGTAGTTTATGAACAGCTCAATCACATTTGAGGATTACTATTGTCGCTAAAGATCCCATTTGGTATTACTTTGGCCTGGGACAGTAATCTCCATAACATTTTCTTAACATAACGTTATCCTATAAAAATTTGGCTCACCAAGTAATGCATCATAATTTTGTACAGAGGGATAGTTTAACCCTTTTAAATGAAGATCTTGGGGCTTTTGCGTGGTTCATCCTGATAAGGATATATTTCAAATGTGTGGATGGGCCCTACAGTCTGGTATTGAAAACACACCATGCCTGTGCTGACTGACCACCAGTGTTATTGTCTCATTGAACACCAGTGACCTCCTCTGGGCAATTTCAGCAGCTGAAAGTCCACCCGTTGAGCTGTACACAAATACTAAGACCTTTAGCACGTGCACAACCTTTTAGCACATTTAAATCCAATAACATGACCAATGTGTGCTTAAAGGTTTTGCACATACTAAAGATCTCAATAAATCAGGCCCAGTCTCTTCCTCCCACTTATGTCTGTGTGAACTGACTTGTGAACTGCAGTGTGATGAGAGCAGCAGCTGACATTGCATGCTTCAAAGGAGAGCACATGCTTGTCTGCGCTCTCCAGAATCAATAGCCGAGGTTGCAGCAGTGAGCGCTGATCAATACAATTGGGCATTCCAAACTGGGAGATGGGGGGAGGGGGAAAGCATGCATACACAAATGAATGAATAAATAAATAAAAAAACCTCCAAAGAAAAATCTTGTAGCAGGTGCTCTAGATGCTGTGGTCACCTTTACGTACATGTTCCGGGAATGCCCTCATGTCTTTTTGGGAGTTGGCTGGTGATGTGCTCTCTCAGTTATCGTGTGTGGACCCGCCCTTGTGCTTGGGGCTGCTCCTTTTAGCGGAGGCACCCAAATTCAGCGGAACATACACAAGAGATGCCTCTCATTGGCAGCCATGGCTACATCGAAGAAATTAGTCCTGGAGGGCTTGGTGGAGCTTGGCAGCTAATCTTATTTCTTTGGTGTTTTTGGTTTTAGAAAGGTCAATGAGCAAAGGAAAGGAAAAGCTGTGTAGTCCTTACAGTACCTTCATTGTCACCCCAACACAGTGCTCTGAATTTTTTTTACATCCCCTCCCCCCTTTCCCTTACCATTTTGTCCTCTCTTGTTGGACAGTGCTTAGGTTATATCCTTGCTCTTTCTGTCTGCCCATATATAATCTATACAGTTCTATCATTATCTCAAAAACTAAAATGGTATTGACAGCTTTCTATTGCTGTACTGATCTGCAGTGGTAGGCCTAAATGTTTACACTATGAACCAAAAGGACTTCCATTAGGCTCAGCCATTCATTTTTTTCAGATAAGGTTTTTTGTGTGTGACAATATTCCATCACAGGCTATTATCATACACTATTAAACTCTTGAAGAACATCTTCCATTTCATACAAATATACTGGGCTTCGACCTGCTGGTTCATTGTGTCACTGCAATGATTGGGTTATTTCAATCCACCAAGTTAATATTCACCAAAAGAGAATGGCAATAAGGTAAACTAGTTATGGAAGCCAGTTCTAGGAATAGATGACATAGGTGATCGCCTAGGGCCCCATCTGTAACCACAACCCCCCCCCCCCCCACCAAGTCTGCATTTGCAACCCCCACCCCCCTCCCTCCCACCCCCCAGCCAGTCAACTTTACAGCAGGCCCAGTTAGTTACATAGGAAATGACATTCATACCTGCCCTCCCCAACAATATATGATGCTATGGCAGCCCTATCTGTTCTGTTTCCTGTCACATTATCTTTCATTGGCTCTGTAAAAATGAGGGTACAGTCAAATTTCATCTTGTCAGCAGGTGCATGGATATTATGTTCAATGACATGAAAGTCCTGAATTGAATACTTCTTTCCCCTTGAACAGAGACCTACCAGCTGCCTACCTTTTTTGCCAGAATATTAATCCTCATATGTGCGATATGTTTAATAGTGAGAAATAAATGAGATGAGAAAAATACATGCATGATGTATAATGTAAATACAATACATAATTATTGGAATATCCAACATAAGTACATTGCAATGTTTCCATTGGGTGGTCTAAAGTCAGCCACTGAACAAATTTAAATTGTAATGCTTTATGTGCTTGACAAATATTTAACCCATTGAAAAATATATGTAAAATCAACAGCAGCTGCATACAGTAAGAGCCGTGTTAAGCAAGTGTGCTCTCAGATGACACTCAAAATATGTTATATAAAATGCTTATTCTTTATGGTAAACTGTTCCATAGTTTTGTTCTGCATACATTGAAAAGAATGCTATTTTCATTCCATTTTATAGGAAATAATTTTTTAATATTATTTTGTTGTCTTTTTTCCTAATTTGTCAGCTGAGTAATTTTCCTATTTTATATCCCTTTTTAGAATAATGGTATTTAGTTTGTTCTTCCTGTAGAAGTTTCTGCTTTCTTAGTTAATCCATTTCTGCTGTAAGTCCATGCTTTGTTAAGTTATGAACATTTTCTTGAATCTGAGTTTTAGTGTAATAGTTATCTAGTCTCTTTATGACAAGCAAATTCACTTACAAAACCATGGATGTCCAACCAAAAGTTCACAAAAACAGTAGTTTCAGTAATTAAATGACATATGTAATGACATAGTAGTCAGTTTCACCAGTAGGTTATGCCGGCAGATTTGAGGCCTAGGCCTCACTGTCAGCGTAGCTCCAGTTTCATAGATTAATCCCTTCCATCGGGAGTTGCAGCTGTTTGTAGACCTCAAGGCAAGCAGGGGCATAGGTTCTCCAAAATGCCAGATCTAAGCTGGAGGAATGACCTTGTCCTTCATCTTGCCACTGCTCTGAGCATTTAAACCACTTAGACCACTCAGACCAGGCACTTTCCTGCTGCTTCAGCCCAGCTGCTGCACTGCTGCTGAGAGGACCTCTCACTCTGCTCGCCCGCCTTAGCAATACAGCTACAGTCACTGCTGCTGCACTGTTACAGCAGCAACGAGTGGCTGTGTTTAATACAGTCAGTCATTCGATATTGCTGAACCACATGCAGCATATCCCCCTACATATCAGCAACTAACCTGGATTGGTTCCAGCTATACCTGCCCAGGCATAGCTCTACCCATTCTGCCACGCTAAGTGAGATTGCAGTCTGAGGGGTAGAGGGTGGGGTGGACCACCAACTTCCATGCCTCCAATGCTCATGCTTCCGACTATCATGGACAAAATGCATGGATTTTCATTTATTTTTATAACCTTTGTTTGGCACTCCCTGTACAAACAGAAACATGGGCAACCACCCTTCTTGCCTATGCCTAGAACTGGCCTTGTACCTGATTGCATGGCTCAGGTGGAAGTTTTATTGGTAAGTCTGAACCTTTCTCCATAATTGCGTTATTTGGAAGTGCTATACAGTGCAACTTTATGCTTAGGCAATGCATGAAACCCTCTTTAACAATTCCAGGTAGTTTGTGAGCTTTGGCCAAATGCCAGTCCAGTTCAATAGACTGAATTTTGAGGATTTCCAAGTATGAGTACAACATGAACCTTGCATAATTGAGAAGGCAAATGCAGTCGCACATACGCCTAAGCTTTGGATAGCCCCATCATCTATTACTTTTTTTACACCATTGCTTGTTGTTTTGTGTGCATCTATGGTTAAATTGCTGTGCTGAATCTTCTGAATATATGCATGGTGTCACTCGAATTCTTTGTTTAACAATCCATGTTTGCTTTCTTTCCTCTTTACATGTTAGGAAAACAAATGACTTTTATAGGAGTCACAATTAAGCACTAACTGTGTGATTAGTCAGATTATTGTGCTAATTCAGTGCCTATGAGGACCCCCTGATCCCTGTTGGTCATGTGCTTTAGAAAGTCATGTGACCTTATATATAGTGTCTTTGAACATGAACTGTGACTACTGTATTCTTTGTACAGTATGTGCTTTGTGGGCTAACCATTAAAGGGGTCATGCTAGCCAAAGCTGGGCTTTGTTTTCTCTGTTTTGGATTAGTTTTGTGTTTTTTATTGTAATTATCACTGTAAATACATATTTACAGTGGGTCTAGCAGCACAGTAAAAAGCATCATTCACTCAAAGCTTTTTTTTTTTTGTTCAGAGGACAGTCCCTAACACTACTGTTACCTTTGGGTATGGTATGATACTTGGTTAGCTACCGACTGCACAAAGTAAATCAGATATTGGTCACAATATAAAAACAAAAATGTGATATGGGCCTCATTTAAAAAATGAACAAGAGTTTTTAAATATCACTCAACACAAATTCCCAAAGGCCTCCAATAGCTGTTTGCCTGTTAACTCACTCGCTAGATATCCATCTAGCTATCCTAAATATCCTTTCTTCTGCTGACTTCATAATGCCACACTACTAGAGCCCATCACTTTATTTAAATGCCAGCCCCTTTACAGAGGTATGTAAAAATGAAAATAGATCGGAAATCTTGTATGGAAATAAACAATACTAAAGGGTTGTAAAAAAACAACAATATAATAGGTATATCTAAATGCAGGAAATGGAAAGATCAGAGAATGGTGCAGCCCCCACTTTTCACTGAACACAGGGGATGCACTGCTAAGAAAATCACAAGGTATAAATCCACGAATGCCAAAATAAAATTTAAAAATTTAAAAATCAAAGAGCAAAAATTGAAACCATACAACCCTTTAATCGATGTATAAGCCGATTACAATTATAGAATATTAAGAGAACATATCACCTCTTAGGTGAGGAGGTATTCATAATACCAATTCATAAAATTGCACCAGGCTGTGACACTCCTCAGTGTAACCACAGCCAAGTCCAGGGTTTGTACCATAGAAATGTATATGCTTATGTAAGCACAAGGTTGCTTACTACAAAAAAGCATGCTACATTTAGGAAAAAAGAGATATAAAGCCTTCAATATTAGCAGTTCTTTTTTGACCTTAGGAAGGTATGTGATTTGCTATGATCAACAGTTATCTGAAACAGTGATTTTAATTATTTTTGTGTAAAATGTGAAGTAATAAAGCAAATCATAAAACAAATAATGTATTAATGATGAATAAGCAACTTGATATAGTTAACATTAGCATAACATAGCTGCTTATGACTGTAATATTGCAACAGGAAGACTGCTTAACTAGCAAGCTGGCTAAAATAGCATCTTGCGCACATGCATCTCAGGTCTGAATAGGCCTATAAATAGTTTATCAAAACACTCAGGATGCAGGCTTTTGGAGCAGCAGATTCAGACAGTCATTTTGGATCCAGCAAAGCCTTCTGCTGCTCAAGATTAACATCAAGTGAATGTGTATTCGGTCCAAAAAAAAAAACAGAAAAGATTAGGGGATGATAATAAACCTATTCATCATAATTATTATCAATCTGATTTTAAATCACTGAGAAAAAAAACTCTGCCCCTACGACCTGCAATGCATGCTCAAAAAGCTGTATTCCTCACCCAAGGAAAGACAAACAAATTTAATAACACAGAAGCCAAAGCATCACATGACTACCCCCTATAAAAATGCGCAATGAGACATGCCAGTTTGCTATAGAAAGAGTCGATGGCAAATCATGCAAAGCATCTTTGTAAAGGGGAGCACCCTGATATCTAACCTGACGGACTTAATGAGCCTCAGCGACCCTCAGGATCGTTTATTAATATAAAGACAAAGAGAAATCAACTTCTCCGGTGCTCTCACCTTCTCAATCTTCTTCAACCACTCCTTATTCTGAGCAAGTTCGGCCATAAAGGTCTGGTGCTTCAGCCACTTCCTATGCAGTTTCTGTGCCTCATCCTGGGCGGTGTCACGGGCCATAAGCATTTTCTCCACAAATCAGCCTTCCAGCTAAGGGAGACAAAGGATATTACCAAGGGCCAAAGGTACTACACCTAATCCTCTCTACACCAGGGATGGTTAATAGACAATCAATCTGACAAAAATAGAAACAGCAGCAAGAAACTGCCCCCCCCCCCCCCCCCCCCCCCAAAAAAAAAAAAATAAATAAATAGATAAATGAATTATTATAAATATATAAATTAATTAAATATATATAAAATCATAATAATAGTAATAATAGGACCATTACCTCAATAGTAGCAGCATCAAAAAATCAAAAATAGCAAGCTTAAAGACTTGCAGTCAGGCGCTCCTGTATCCTCATCTTTGCCTTTCCCCTTCACTGCACCTGCAGGCATGGTGCAGTGCTGCAAAACAAGGCCATTCCAAAAGATTCCAAAGGACTCCGGCTTATAGACGCACAACAACAGCCACCGTGGAGGCTTCGCCAGTACAAAAAACAATTCCTTTGACAATATTGCTTTTCTCGCCGTTTTATTGCCCGGTAAAAATACCTCGGCGCAAGGTAGACTAATGGGGGAGGGGCACAATGGCAAATGCCTGTGCAGTTACCGCGAGCAGGTGGAGGACACGATTTGACTCATAAATCCGGAGCTCAGATTTACCCTTGTCTTGGTTACTTGATTCTGTCGATGAAAGAAGAGGCAGAAAGGTATTTATGCCTGGGGAACAGGATCATAAACCAGTCTTGTCATCCACTGAGCTTCGGAGCAGGAAAGATAATCACAGATTGATAAGATCCTTATGACTGTCTTCTTTTTCCTCTCATATTCATCCTACTGTCTTTCACCCGGTTTGAACGACGTAGCATGGCATCGGTCTTATACTTTGCCTTTCAGCTCTGCCATGTTCATCAGCAAGCAAGCAAATCCAGCATTCCTCTGCTACTGCAGTGCCTGAGCAGCATGACTGAGCGAGTGAGCGAGAGAGAGAGAGAGGGGGGGGGGAGATAGCGAGAGAGCAATGGGGGGAGGGGGGGGTGTAGACCTACGTCATTCCCTAGCATCATCAGAGACAATGTTCTATTCTTGAAATTACTGCACTGAGAGCAGGAGCATGGGGAGTGTCTTCTGGAATTAGCTGAATAAGATAATAGGAGAAAGGCTGGACCACATGGGTTACAATTTGCTGACTGATTTGGAGCACTGATTTCATTTAAAGGGACATTGACCTATTTTCTCACTCAGCTCTTATTTCCTTTAATATCATTCACTATCATTGCTCTAGGTTAGTATATTCTGCCTCTGCTATGGCTGTCATTTAAGAAAAGGAGCGTTGCAGAATTATATTTTTGGAGGACTGATTTATTTGGATCTCAAAGCATGGCAGGAGTGGTAATGGTATTAAAATGGCATAGAAATCCCCTTTAAAAACCTGATAAACTCAAGAAATTATTTTTTTTATTACACTGAGTCTGCTGCTGAAAACAAACTGCTGGAGATACTAGAATTATACAAAAATGTGCTTGAAAATCAGCTAGAATATGTCTGGCAGCACTGCGGTACCAGCTGGTGCCTTACATGGTTGAGGTGACTGGGGTCACAGTTGGGAGAGGGGGGAGGGGGTTGGTTATTTTTTACAAAAACAATACAGTAGGGGAGGGTCACCATAAATGTAACAGTTTTTGGATTTTGCTCATTCACTTGCTCATTTGCTTATTTAAATATTTAGCCAAGCACTATGAAATATTATTGATGTCAGCAGTAATTAGGCATTTCAGTTACATTTATACATTAATAAAGTTAGATACAATTAAATTACCAAAGTACTCGCAGTCTGATGTTACATCCATAGCACCTAGTCAGTATGATTTCAGCAGAGGAGCAGAATAATTGTAACAGTAAATAAAAATGCCCTATAATGTGCTTTCGCAGGTTTTTACAACACATACAAATGTTAATCAAGGAAACGCATTTCCAGTGGTAACGTAAGACCAGCCACATTCTCAGTTTATGAAGCTTGAGGCTTTGTTCATAAAGAACGACACTGACACACAGGCAAATTAGTAACTTACCATGTGAGTTGTGGTAATGTCCAAATCGATGAGGAAAGCTGCTTTTGTTTGTTTCTTAACGCACAGGTAAGCTTTTACTAAGCATATAGCCTACCATACAAACAAAGCTGGTGTGTGATTATTATAAATGTGTGTGACCAGGTGGCTGTTTCTTTTCCATTAATCACTCCGAGCATCTAGAAGAAGCAGCTATGTCAAAATCATATAAAATGCCTAAGGTCTCCTCACAATTGCTTTTAACACCATCTAATGTCCCTAATCTCCAAATCTGAAGCCCTCTCCATGACCTCCCTGGGTGCCAACCCTCTTATATTTGCTTTATATGGCATTCTGTAAACATTTAACAGTAAAAAAAGCATGTTTGTTATAGCAACTTAGAGGAGGCATAACTGTAACAGCTGTTACCTGTACACACACTGAGGGTGGGGGAGACACTACTATTTGTATTTGCATCTGTATTTGTTCAACCAGAAAATTATCTGTATTTGAATTTGGAGAAAACCGAAAGCAGGCAAGGCTAAAACTGGAATTGGTTTAACCCAAATTGTATAAAATGCCAAACATCCCTGATTTTTAACATTATAATAACTGGCACTGCTATTGTTGAGTTATTAAAGCATTAAAGTCATGGTTTTACAATGACATCAATAATAGTGCAGTTTAACAACAGGTAATAAAAAATATATTTTATAATTTAAAAAATTGTCCCTCATTTCATTATGAACTACTGGATGCTATGAACTTCTAATGAAATAAAAATGACAGAATGTGCTAACATGTTTTGTTGTTCTTTGTTTGGTAATACTTTTTCTCCCCTCTTTGTTGAAGTCCCACTTTACCTTTATGTTTGATCTGCATAAGCTTGAATAAATTCATTAAAATAAAACATTGAAAGGATTCCTTGGGTGGAATACATCTTAAGCTATTATGCTCTTACTCAAAATTCCCCAAGTTGTATTTTGCAAAGACAAGCTCCTGCACATGAGCTGGCAGTAACATCAGATGTATCTACTATTACAGCATCAATGTATGCACCAGTAACAACCAAATTTGATAAAGATTATGGAATCATTTATATTAAAATAATTTTCTATTTTCTTAAAATAAAGGACACAACTCAATCAAAACCTGCTACGAATCTCTTTTTAGATGAGTCCAAAATAAAAAGCAAAAAAAAAATTTAAATGTTTGTATTTATAAATTATAGCAGTTTTCTTATATAGGCTAAGGGAAAATGTATCAAGGCGTATTACAGAAACACTGAGAAAAGCATTAAAATGTTCATGACAAAATAGATAACGGAATGGAAAGTAGAAATACAAAGTGCAATTTTTAAAAGGTCATTTCTTTGGTCTTAACGAAATCAGCACATTTCTCCCTCCTTTCTCCTTGGAGTACACGTTTACATAGCCTATGCACCGTCATTATCCTCTTGTAAGCCTATCATTTCTATAACTACAGTATCCACAGTTATTCATCCCCACCCTAAAGGCTTTATCAACTTCAGCAGACGAAAGCAGTGAATGCATTTTGTGTGATAATTTAAAAACGCAATTAGTTTATATATTAATATTAAATATACCGATATACCGATAAATACTGATATTTTTTCTACAACATCTGTATATCATGAGTGAAAACATTTAGCAATGTTCTTTGAATGCCTTTAAAATGAACACATGCTGAAGGGTTGCTCAGCTTCCCAATATCCCCCGGATTCATCAGGCTCCAATCCAGACCACTGAAGACTCATTAATGCAGATAGAAGCAAATACAACCACCCCTTTGTTTTCATTTTGTTTTGGAATGTAGGCCATGTTTTTCGTGTTTGGTCATATTTATGAACAATGTACCAATGTTCTGCACTGGATAATCCTTGGCTGAAGATAGCTATCAGCGGCCATTTGAGGACTCTCTGGGAGTATTTAATTGGAGGAGCTCATTAGTCTTACACACAGAGTGCTCAGATGTTCATGAACGCCAATTTAAAAAAAAAAAAAAAATTTCTTGAAAGTGACTTGGTTTACCCTCAACCAGCAAATGTGTCCACAATTAAATGTGAATTGTCCACACAATTGCAGATATATAGCTAGGACATGCAGGAATAAAATAGAAGATCTGCCTGGGACCATGGCTGAGGCATTTATACCAAAGGACAGTGCAATTGTCCCTCTAAACGCCCCGTAGTTGAACTTAAATGGAGTTAGCGAAGTGTAATGGTTCAAGTAATTAGTGTGGCGGCTTTTCTACACTGCCAACCCAGAAGACACATCAAAGCTTGCCCTGTTCTTCTCATTTAGTTGTCCTTTATTGTGTGAATCAGATTGAGTTTACAGTATGAACAGTGTGCTCTGAGTTACTGATTTTCCAGAGAGGGACTGTAACCTGACATTTTAAAGCTTTCATTACAGAAGGAGTTGCAGCAAACAACCCATTGCACATTGTCAGATGCTTTATCATCAATCGGAAAAAAAGGCTCAACGACTATTCTGTTCACAGTGTGTTAAAGATTAATGCTTACAGTTGGGAAACTAATAGCAAAAGCGGTTAATTACTGGTGAATCTAGCCATGTACTGATCTGGTCTTCACATTCTTATAGCTGAGAGGAAGGCATCCAACAGACTGGAGATAAAACCTGCAACGCAAGTAAGTACACTCTATTTCGAGAATTATTTATCTCATCAAATATGTTATCTATTATATCTTCATTGTAGAATTTATCTTTAACATTTTAAGAAGGCAGAATTTTGACCATGCTTATGTTCCATGTGATAGATTACAGGCCTTCATTCTGATGTAAATAATAATTAACAAGCATATTAAAGACTGTAATCTGTAGTTATGATGCAAAACTAAAAGCAGTTTATACTGTATATGTATGAGGACAGCTGGATTAAAAGTACCTTTCGTTTTCCTTTTAATAATTGCAAGAATGTGAAATATCCGTTCATGAATTTTAGAAAATATTAATTGTAACATAAAACACAAAATACACATTCTCATTGAAGATACAATGGATTATGTAAAATGGGTTTAACTTGACAAAAGCAAATTGCCATGATTGGATCATCTGAAAAAGGAAATAGAAGATTAAATAGTTAGCATTAATAAAAAACAGAATATTTTCATTAAGAGATCAATGCTATGGAATTAATGGGTAATACAATCACTATTAAAAAGTTGATCGAATGAGATCATCTGCCAAAACGTGATCTGACTGGCCTCTTTTATGTTGCATAGTTTATGTTGTAACTTTACATTCAGATGCTCAACCTAAGTGACTGAGAATTAGAACTTTTTTTCTTTGCAGTCCTCGTGGAAAATGAAGGAGGCAAGCCTCATGCTGCTCTTCTTTGCATTGTTCTTCCAAACAGGTGAGTCGTTGTGCTTAGTTCAAGGTCATACTTTACTTCTTAAAACTTATGTTATGTGAGGTGAGTGCAGATGATTCCGGAAAATTGTTTTTCTTCAGTACTTTTTTTTTTGATAATTATGCTTGTACCCTGGTTTCTTTTGTTGATTGTTTCTTCCCTGTGTTGTAAAGCGTCTTTGAGATTGTGAAAAGCTCTATATAAAAAAACATTATTATTATTATTATTATTATTATTATTATTATTATTATTATGACTTTATTTTCTATGAAGTCGCCAAAGCAGTGTGAGGTATGCATAGCTTGACAAGAATAGGGAAGATATCAATGGATTGCTGGATCCACCAAGATCTTTGACATGAAACTGTTCACTGAACACTGACAATTATGACAGCTACACTGATTGCAAGATCACAGTGGATTAAGAAAATGATTGAAATACTTGCCTTCTCTATATGACATCAGATTATCTATACAACATGAGATTACATAAAACAGATCATAACTAACCCTGGCATCTAAACCTCACCAAGTCCTAACAGTAAACCTAAGATTTCTCTTGGACTTTATTTATTCAAATAAGCCAACATGCAGAAGCCTTCGGTGAAAAAGTAAGTGCATCCTATGATTCAGTAGCCTGAAGAACTACTTTCAGCGTCAATAGCCTGAAATAATACAGTTCACCAGTCTCTTATGTTACACCAGGGGAATTCTGGCCCAGTGCTAAAGGAGGAATCATGGGGTGCAATTATAATTGCAAATATCAAAATAAAATCTGTTATGTGTTATTTGTCACGTGAGGTTAGATGAGGATTAGCTATGTCCTAATATGTACTTTCTTTTTCACATCATTGTACATATACATTATTGTCTCTCACTAACCTATCTGGTTTTATGTTTTCTTTAAGCCTCTGGAAACACATCTCCAATCATACACATGACTTTAATTAATTTAAGAGAGGACATACCAGTTGGTAAGCATACATTTTTACATTTATGTTCTGTTTCTTTGTTTGTGTATTCATCTATTCTATTAAATTTTAATTTCACTTTATTTGTCCAATACATGATTTTAAAAAAACCATTCCATGAATAAAATACATGGTAAATTTACAGTGTAGTCTGTTGGTATTCGGACAGAAAAACTATTTTTGTCATTTTTCCTCTGTACTTCAGGACTTTGGATTTTAAATAAACAATAAATAATCATCTTTAGAAGTATAATAAACCTGCTTCTTTAAAAGTCACTGAGTTTTCTTCTTATAGCCCTGCTAGCCAATATTATAAGCAACCACGCCTGCCAAGAATTTTTGTAAATGACCCTGAGCATGCTGGGCTGTTAATTTCTTCACTCGACCACACCTGTGTAGAAGCACTGTGTGAGGAAGCAGCTTTCAACTTACTTTCTGTCTGTCACTTACCTAAGGGTTGCCACCTTTTGGCCATTACCTGTATGTGTGTGTGTGTGTGTGTGTGTGCACAAAATAAGATTTTTAATTCTGAATGAAAAGATACAAAATTATACTTTGTTTCTGTTAGGTCATTATGCCTTCACAATTCAAGCAAGTGATGCAGAGAATGATCCTTTGACCTTCAGCATCAATGGAGAGAACAGGTTTTACTTCAGTGTAAATCCAAACTCAGGAATTGTTCACATTAAGTCTCCTCTTGACAGAGAGGTAAGTCTATTGCACTCAGTTTGTTTAGTCAAAAAAGACACAACCCAGAACAGACACTACCTTATCCTTTTGGCAGTGCCAGATAAAGCAACTCACATAATCTTCCTTCTCCTTCCTTCCACACAGTTTATACCCTTTTACATGTTCTGTTGATACTTATGATTCTGTAAACAAGTCACACTACCCTTTTACAAAAAGCTCTGTTTGCAATACAGACAGTGCACTTTGTTGTTGCGAATTCATATTGTCCTCTGTGTCTCACTTATAACCGAAAGCCCATTAAAATCCTATTGAGGGTTTAGTATCCCTCCATTTTCAAAGAGCAAACAACACAATGCTAGCAAATTTAACAACACATGTGTTGATAATTTTGTATGACTTCCTTTTTTCACAATGACAGCATTAGATATATAAAATGTTAAAAGTGTGTGTATGTAGAGAATATAAAGAATCCATTCATGGTTCATGAAAATTGTTATTACCCATTACCCAAATCTTTACAATGAATCACTGTGTCCTGAACTTAAGTGACTTAAAAGATGTAATGTAGAGACTCAACAACTCATTTTACATCAAAACATAAAGCTTTGAAATTCAATGTAATAATTCACAATTAAGAAGTCAGACATGTTTTTTTTTTTTTTGTTGTTGTTGTTTGTTTTGTTTTGTTTTTTCTTGTAGGAAAAAGTTACCTTTAATGTGGAATTATCAGTTTATGATGGAATGAATGATGCTGTAAGTATGAATATGAATATATAGCAATATGTGTGTTGCAATATTGAAATACTTTGTTTTACATGTGATGTACTAAACACTATTCTCTCTTAAAAGGTTAGAAAAACTTTGATTGTGATTCTGCATGATGCCAATGATAATCGGCCCATATTTGTTGATGCGCCATTCAATAAAGATGTCTCTGAGGTAAGCAAAGGCTTCCATCATTCTTGAGGCCCTGTCACATGCAGTCAAATTTTGTCTCTACAGTTTCAATATAATCCTCTATATTGACACATTTGTAGAATATATACAAGATACAACTCTGGTCCTCATGTTGACAAGCAGCAATAACAGACTCCAAAGGCAATCAAAAGTCTAGAACCAAGACTAGATACTGATAGCTCTCTTATATCTGCGCTAAGGGAGCAATTGGATACACCTGATTCATCAGAAAAAGCCATTTATCACAAACATTATGGTGACCTGAAATGGGGGGGGGGGGGGGCTATGTATAAAACCAAAATGTAATAATAAAATACCCTTAAAAAACCTAAGATTCTGCACTTGTTTGATTAAATTGTGATGTACAGAGCCAAATCTGTCCCCTTCATTTTAAAACATCTGACTTATAAACATGTAGACTTAACTTAATGCAGACACACAGAACATTTGTATGCCACGGGTAGTTTTCATTTTTTCCAGTTTTTTTTCTTTCTTTTTCCTGTTGTTTTATTCTTTTACTTTGATGTAAAAGTCTGATTGGATATTACATCTGTATTGTCATAAATTAAAAGGGGAAAGTCAAATACTTGAGAAAAATTATATCAGTAATCACATTATACTATAAGCTGTGTTGTTTATTTCTCCAGAATACAGCAGTGGACACAGTTCTATTCCAGGTAACCGCCAGAGATGCAGACTATGGGCTGGCATCACTTGTGAGCTACAAAATTGATGATGTAAGAATTCCTTGTGTTTATTATTTAGTGTTTTCTTTATACTTAACATATGTACTGTATATCTGATACGTGTGTCCTTTTTCAATTTGTGCATGTTACATGTTGTCTTTCATATCTGGCTTTTGTGGTTTTTCCAAGGTTGTGCCAAATGATGGTATGAATCTTTTTTCCATTTCTGAGAGGACTGGAGAAGTTAAATTGATTGGCAGATTGAATTACACGAGCAAAAGCACTTTTTATCAGTTGAAGATCAATGCATCGGTATGTATAACAAGCAGGTACAGTAGAATGAACAAGCACTACATAGATGTAAGCAACCACATTCATCAACTAGCAGCAAACTAGGTTTGGCACTACAAGTGATTGAAAACAATAGTTTGTATATACAGTATGTGTATGCAGGTACAGACAGTGCTTGCTGTGTATCTGCGTGGTGAAGAAAAGCATGAAATTAGCAGCAAGGTGTTGGACTTAGGTGTTGGAAATGAGAGCTCTGAAATTCCACAATCATTGGGGACAAAAGAGAAAAATGATCAGTCAAAATTCATTTGTTGATAACTGACTTGGTATATCCTGTTATTTGACATTATTTGTTCTAATTTTACTGAGACTGCATTAAGTCAGCCAGTCATTGACTTGCAAATGTGAATGCGTAGATCCATTAACATCAGGACAGCATGGAAAAGATTCAAATCAATCATTGCCACGCTGATTAATTGTCTTTAAACACAATGCTATTTCATTTGGCAGAAACACCAAAACATTTAATGTCAGCTACTTAAAGTACTGTCAGAGACCACCCTTTCTTTTGTGTACTTTCCAGTGAAGGCAGCCACAAAGTTCCAGTTCTTTATTTTTCAATATCAGAAAATAATGCAGCAAATGTACATTTAACACAAAATTACACAAAAACCTCCACACATGTACAATATTAAACCTTTCAGTATTTAGTGTGTCCACTCTTTGCCTTTATTACAGCTTCCATTATTTTCAGGAGACTTGCTTCGGGTTTTCCAACAAGATTTGCCAAGATAATTTTCCATGTTTCTTGTAAACAGCTCCAAGGTTCAGTCTAAGAAGTTAGTTGCATTTTCTGTTTCTCTCAATCCAAGTAATCCCAAACACATTCAGTGATGTTGAGGTCTGTACTCCATTGTCTATTGTTCTGAGAACACCAGTGGATTGATCTTCTTAGAAGTGTGCTTGGGGTCATTATCTTCCTGCGAATGAATTTTCTCTCAGTCAAACATTGTCCAGAGGGTACTGCATGATATGTTAAGATTTGTTTGTATTTATACGCATTCATGATGCCCATATTCATCAAATTAGCACATATAAACTGACACAAACCAAAATTACCAAACTAGGCAGAGGAAAAAAAATTCACAGGATCAAATGTGCAATTCCATTAGTGCCCTGAAACATTCGCACTGTAGTTGAAATCAATATATCAGTGGTCTCCAACCCTGGTCCTGGAGAGCTACAGGGTCTGCTGGTTTTTTGTTTTCCTTTTAATTTAATGGCTTATTGTTATTTATTTATTTCTATGTGCATTCTTTTTGGAAAATTGTTAATAAGGACCGAAATAAATTACTACTACTACTACTACTACTACTACACTTCATGAAGCAATTAAAGCAGTTGATTACACAGTTAGCTCAACTCACCTGGTGTCTTGGGTCTCAATTGGGTGCTGATTTTAAGGTGAAAACAAAAACCAGCAAACCGTGTAGCTCTCCAGGACCAGGGTTGGAGACCACTGCGATATAGGGTCCATAATTTGACATAAGAGAGCAAATAAACTTTAAATAATTTGACTTTAAAATACACTGAAAGTGTCTAATCATAGAAGAATTAATAGTGTGCCACCATCTAGGGGTATCAATTGAGGTTGGAACACAATCCAGCATCCACACGGGCCTCTCGGGACCAAGTTTTTAGAACCTGAAGGAATTGAAGAGTACATTAATCTATTTTATGATTCCAATTAAAGCCATCTTGTTTTTATTTAAGGATGGCGGGGGGCCTCTCTGGCATTCTCACGTCTTTCAGTCGAGTGTTGCTTTTGCCTTCATCACTGTCATCGATGTCCCGGATCTGGTGCCTCAGTTTTTAAATGTTCCATATTCAGTCACAGTCAATGAGCATACCACTGTGGTGAGTGTTCATATTAGCATCTCATAAAACACAGTCAAATTAGGTCAATCAACATTTACCTTGACTTGCCTTACAAATGAATGCAAGTTTTTAATGGAAATGACATTTTTTCCATTCACTTATGTAATCTTTTAAGTTTAAAATTGTCAAATTATTTTTAAGAAGGTATTAAATATCTGCATTTTGTTTTGAGGTAAGGAATATCATTGCTGAATCTCTGAATTAATGTAGAATTGTATACACATCTATAACAAATCAGTTAAAACAATAATAAATGATTACTAACTTATGGTCTCACAGTTTATAATTTAAAATTCATAATTAAAATAATTTCTCAAATTATTTTATTTTTGAGGGCCAAACAGTGTTCCAAGTGCAAGCCATAGATCCTGACACAGGAGTAAATGACAAGATCCGCTTCAAAATTCAAAGTCAGTATACCTTTCATGCTTCATGGCTCAAATTCCAGTTCGAAAATATTCCAGTTAACTATCGTCACCTGCATATTTGATTTAGTTATCAAACCAGAGTTAAACTACAGATGAGTGCAATTTTTCTCCAAATATAAACATTATTTTTGCTCACCTACAGATTCAAATGTGCCTGATCTTTTTGAAATTGATGAGGAAAGTGGAAACATACTTGTCAAAACTATATTTGACCGTGAAGATTTACTGTATATGAATGCTGTTGTTAAACTGCAAGTGTTGGTAAGTAATGAGAAACAAATGGGAGACACATAAGTGTAATACAATATATGCACAATAATGCAAATAATATGTGATGCATTTAATTTAATCCAGTTTTTTTTTTTTTTTTTGCATTTTCCATCAGCACAAAAAAGTAGTGTATACTGTGATTTTTGGGTTCTGTGTAAAACTGCTATTAATGTATTTTTAATTTCAGGCAAGTGAAACTAAACCAAATGTTTATGGAACTATTTCCAACACCACAACAGATGTGCAAATCAACATTGGAGACATTAACGACAACAAGCCCAGGTTTTACAACTGTCCACCTGAATGTAATTTCAAAGAGGAAGTGCGACACTTCAGAGGAATCACCAATGAGCAGTCTTCTGTAGGTGTGCCTGTTGGAGATCTAAACATTATTGCCAGAGATTTGGATGAGGTCAGCTGAAGCACCTCTTACATTTTATTCCGCATTTGTGTCTGCTCAGGAGTAAAACATCCATATGTGATATGCACCAGCTGACATATAAACTTAGGATTGCAAGAAAATGCTTGGCTCTAGATCATTTTCCTTATTACCTAGGGGGTAAATTCCAGATTTGAGCTGCATCTTCAAGGACCAGACAAAGATGCATTCTCTGTGTCTCCTCCTTGGGCCATATCAAGCAGTCCAGTGCAAATCTTCATCAGAAACCCCAGTGATGTTGACTATGAAAAAAAGAAAACCATGATTGTTGAGGTAAGGGCATGTAATTGAATGTTTCTGTGCACCTAGTCAGCATTGTCCAGAGCCAGATTTATCCTGGTTTAGCTAGAAAAAAAGGTAGGTAAAGTGCTTTGAGACTGCCTTAACACCTCTTGGATTTTATGTAATCACAGTATATAATTTATTTAGTCCTCTGTGCTCCAGAACTTCTTAAAAAGGCTCAGTGATGTTTAGATCTGGTCATTATGGAAGCCATGGAAGGTGTCTGCCTTAATCCTGATTTCCGTGCGACTACTTTCGAATTTGGAATATGGGGGCATAATGAGGGAACAGTGTGTGCACCATAGAGTAAACCTGTTTTTTTTAAATGGCTTCATATTCCTTGGCTGTTATGTTACAATGTTAATGTGCTCCTTACACCAGGTTATGCATCTTTGTGCATTAGCATTCGATACAAGCAGTTTCCAAATGGCGTTTCCTTAAATAAATTTAAGTTTCCTTAAATAAATACTAGCGATGGGAAGCTCACCCATCAGGTGTGAGCTTGGTTCAGGTGTTGATTGAATTCCGTGGTCATTTTGACGCCGTCGTTTTTGGGTGTTTAGTTCAGTATATGCCTGTCACCATTTGTGAGCTTCAAGTTAGAAACACTATTCCTCGTTGTCAATGCAGTTTGTTCATGCTTTGCATATTTGCATATAATTTTTGACACTGTTTTCCTTGCCACCTGACGGATGCACCTGCATTTCTGGCACTGATTATTTGACCTCGTTTTAACTCTGTTTGTTGCCTCATGTTGCTTAGGAAACTCAAAATGCTGATTGTAAGATAATTCAAATGAACCTAAAAAAAATACACAGTGAACAATGATTCACTGAATAATGAATAATGATTGGGGAAAAAACAAGATTTTTTCTTGGCTTAGCTATGTACTCCACAATTTTAGATTTGTAATCACATAATTCACATGTGGTTAAAGTGCAGATTCTCAGCTTTTATTAAAGTACATTTTTATGTATTGGTTGCTGTAAAAGGCTTTCCACTGAAGCTTAGAAATGGTCATTCACAGAACACTGAACCTTTAAAGTTGAACAAACTTAGTCTAAGTTCTATTGTAATCAGTTACTTAAAAAATTTTTGTTGAGAGAACAAATTTGTTATTGTGCTGCGTATAACATTGATTTAAACAAATCCATAGTCCCATCAATGATGATTAATGTTGCACTCCTAAAGACAATGCACTGTTCGTCTAATAAGGTTGTCCAATTTTTAAAATGAATAAGAACTATCTAGTGTTAAATTCAATGAGTAACACACAATTTTCTTTTTCAGATTGTTGCCATTGACACTTCCAAGACTGCGGACTGCTGCTCCACTGCTGTGGTCACCATCCAGATCAAAGATATAAATGACAACAACCCAGCTTTCAAGAATGAGACATATTATTTAGAAGTGGATGAACACAGCCGAACTGGAAAAGTTGT
Source organism: Anguilla anguilla (assembly GCF_013347855.1). Lineage (NCBI taxonomy): Eukaryota > Metazoa > Chordata > Actinopteri > Anguilliformes > Anguillidae > Anguilla > Anguilla anguilla. Next base: position 29,534,675 of record NC_049209.1, read on the forward strand.
TGCCACGATAACAGTAAGCATGCTTGTATTTAAAGAGGAATTTCAGCAAGAGGAAACAAACATTGATGCATGCTTAAAGAACAGTAGGTGAAAATTGTTTTATGTGACAAATTCAACATTATCGGCCATGGTATTGTGAGGGAGTGGGAGTTTTGGGAGACCAACCGCGACTGAACAGGGGGTTCTTTAAGCTATTAACCAGAGGTAAAATAGCCACAAAGTCTCAAGAGACAAGGGAAAGGAAAACAATACTCCTTAGGGAGAGTATCCCAAAGAAAACAACCCACGTACTGGGTAAAAAAACTAAAGCTTAAGGAGTATGAAAATAAAACAAAACTGCCGGAGCAGAAAACGGGGCAACTCAAAGAAAACAGACCTCGAACCGAGGCTGAAAAAGTAACACCCTAAAGAAAGAATACTGAGCTTAGATTGTGGCACTAACTTGTTGCCAACAATCTAAAAAAGATAAAGACTGTTGTGCTAATTTTATAGCCACAACAATCCAATATCGCAACTCAATCCTTTACCTTTACCTTTACCTTTACCTTTACCTTTACCTTTACCTTTACCTTTACCTTTACCTTTACCTTTACCTTTACCTTTACCTTTACCTTTACCTCGCTTGACAGAATACCGGCTCTCGTGCAACATAAGTGACACTGAAGCAAAGCTTATCCGCTTGCTTGGGGTTTAAATAGAACGCCAACAGGTGCAAATTGTAAAAAGAAAATTTGCACGTGTATAATTCAATCAACTCAATGGCCGTAATAACTGAAGAGAAGGCGCATGAAAAAACCAATGGCCGTAATAACTGAAGAAAAGGCGCAGTAAGGAAAAGAAATGGTGGCATCAGCCAAAACCATGACAGGACCCCCCCCTTTAAGGGCCGGCCCCAGACGGGCCCTCTGAACCACGCCTGCGGAAGTCATGAATAAGCTCAGGGTCCAAAATGTCTCTAGAGGGGACCCAACAGCGTTCCTCAGGGCCATAGCCCTCCCAGTCAATAAGGAACTGAACACCTCGGCCCACTCGTCTCTCAGCCAGAATGCGGCGTACTGTATATACCGGCTCCCCATCAATGAGCCGAGGCGGAGGTGGCGGTTCATCCGCCGGAGCCAATGCGCTCACGAGAACCGGCTTAAGGCGAGAGACATGAAACGTCGGGTGGATTTTCATGGAACGAGGGAGCTGCAAGCGAACCGTGACCGGGTTGATTTTACGCACAATCTTAAAAGGGCCCACAAACCGCGGGGCAAGTTTACGAGATTCAACTCGTAAAGGAAGGTCACGAGTAGATAACCAAACCCGTTGACCCACCCGATAGGAGGGTGCCGGACGGCGATGCCTGTCGGCAAGTCCCTTCTGTTTGGCCGAGGAGCGCAGGAGGGACGCACGGACTCTCCTCCACATGGCCCGACACCGCCGAACAAATAACCCAGCAGACGGCACCTCGTTGTTCTTCTCCAGTTCCGGGAACAGAGGAGGTTGGAATCCAAACTGGGCCTCAAATGGTGAGAGCCCCGTGGACGCGTTACACAGCGTATTATGCGCATACTCCGCCCACGCAAGATTACGGCTCCACGATGTCGAGTTGGAGGAAGCCAGACAATGAAGAGTGTTCTCTAGCGTCTGGTTGGTGCGTTCCGTCTGTCCATTAGTCTCCGGGTGGAATCCCGACGAGAGACTGACGGACGCACCCAAAAGAGAACAAAACGACCGCCAAAACCGAGAGGCAAATTGAGGCCCACGATCTGAAGACGTGGTCGACTACCAGCCGTGCAGTCTCTGGTGCTGATGGCAATTTAGGCAGCACGATGAAGTGGGCTGCCTTAGAAAACCTGTCCACCACAACCAGGATAACTGTGTTGCCATCAGAAGCCGGCAGACCTGTGATAAAATCCAAGGCAACGTGGCTCCATGGACGACTCGGGACGGGCAAAGGGCGTAAAAGCCCAGAGGGTTGGAGCTGAAACCCCTTGTTGCGGGCACAGACCGAACAAGCTGAAATAAAACATCCCTCTCCATCCCAGGCCACCAAAACCGCCTGGCCAGGAAATCCTTAAACCTGTGGATGCCAGGATGCCCAGTAAGATGGGAGAAATGTCCCCACTGCAGCACCTGGGCACGTACCTTGGATGGCACAAAAAGACAGTTAAGGGGTCCCCCACCTGGATCCGGCTCCAGTCGTTGAGCCCTCCGCACCACAGACTCGATGTCCCACATAACTGGGGCCAAAATCTGGGTGGTAGGAACAATGGGCTCAGAGAATTGGTCACTGTCAGATTGATCAAAAATCCGGGAGAGTACGTCAGGCTTGATGTTTTTTTAACCTGGGCGATATGTTAGCAGGAAGTTAAAACGGGAGAAGAAAAGCGACCAGCGAGCTTGCCGCGAATTGCGCCGCTTGGCGTTCTGAATGTACTCTAGATTTTTGTGGTCGGTCCACACCGTGAAAGGGTGTTCAGCTCCTTCTAACCAGTGCCGCCACTCCTCTAGTGCCAGCTTAACCACCAAAAGTTCCCGATCCCCGACATCATAATTTCTCTCAGCCGGAGAAAGTGAACGAGAAAAATAAGCACAGGGGTGCATTTTTTCATCCTGGGGAGAACGCTGTGATAAAATGGCCCCTACCCCAAGCTCCGAGGCGTCCACCTCTACCACAAACGGGAGTGAAGGGTTAGGGGTTATCAGGATGGGCTCCGAACTGAACCTCCTCTTCAACTCCGTAAAAGCAGCCTCGGCTTTGGGCGTCCACTCAAAGAGTGAAGAGGTATTTTTCTTTGTCAGTGCGGTAATTGGCGCAACCACTGAACTAAAATTACGTATAAAACGCCTGTAAAAATTAGCGAACCCCAAAAACCGCTGAACTTGTTTGACCGATTCTGGGGTAGGCTAATTTATGACCGCGGAAACTTTCTCTGGGTCCATTTGTACCATCCCTTCTGTCACAATGAACCCCAGGAAAGAAACGGATTTGGCATGAAACTTACATTTCTCTGCCTTTACGAATAGCTGGGCATCCAAGAGACATTTTAAAACCTGTCTAACATGTCTAACGTGCTCCGAAAGATTGGCAGAAAATATTAAAATGTCGTCTAAATAAACAAACACAAATTTCTCCAGCATCTCTCGGAGCACGTCATTCACAAATGCCTGAAAGACAGAGGGGCGTTAGTGCGACCGAATGGCATGACCCGATATTCAAAGTGGCCGTTGTGCGTATTGAAAGCCGTTTTCCATTTGTCTCCCTCACGTATACGCACTAAATTATAAGCGTTACGGAGGTCGAGTTTAGTGAAAACTGACGCATCCTGGAGGCGTTCGAAAGCTGAGTTCATGAGGGGCAGTGGACAGCGGTTTTTAATAGTGATATTGTTCAGTCCTCTATAATCAATACAGGGTCTCAGCCCACCGTCTTTTTTCTTCACAAAGAAAAACCCTGCCCCCGCCGGCGAAGTGGATAGTCGGATAAAACTGTTAGCTAATGCCTCTTGGATGTATTCCTTCATAGCTGTACTTTCCGGAGCTGATAAGGAATATAAGGAACCGCGAGGCGGTACTGTGCCAGGATGTAGGTTAATAGCACAATCGTACGGTCTGTGAGGTGGCAGGGTGGTAGCCCTTTGTTTGCTAAATACCTCAGCGAGATTTGCGTGATCGGCTGGTACGTTAGGTGGCAATGGAAATTCGAGCGCACCCACCATACTGGTATTTTCTGAACTAGCAGGAGAGTGGGGCATGGAGTCAGAGATAGTCTCTGGTTCCGTTAACTCCCCTAGGGATAAGTCGTCAACCGGAGGATCCCAGGCGAACCGCGAATCCCAATCCAAACTCTCCTGTCTGTCCTCGGAAGGTGGGGATGGCGCAATAGGGCTGGACGGAAACCCCTCTTCCTCATCGTCCCAAGCCGAATTATTCTCTCTTTGCAAACCACGACCATTAGGAGTTTGTGATGACCTCTGTAAGCAATGTTTGACACACTTGGAACCCCACTGAATCACTGTATTTTTCTTATTTCCCCAGTTAATGTGCGGTTTATGTTTCATCAGCCACGAATGGCCTAAAACAAGTGGATAAGCTGGTGAATCAACCAGGAAGAGCCTGACTCGCTCCGAATGACCACCAAAAGGGACACGCATGCAGACAGGGTCGGTAATCTTTTTAACCAATCCGGTGCCCAGCGGGCGACCGTCAAGAGCTGTAATGTGGCGAGGCCGTGAAAGGAGAACCACAGGCAATCCAAGTTCACTAGCCCAATTTGAATCCACAAAACAGTCAACTGCACCTGAATCTAAAAAGGCGTCAGTTTTAACTAATTGATTATTCCAGGATAGCTCTACAGATAAAACGGTTCGAAAGGCTGATGGGTTACGCCTCACTGGGACCTTTCTTTCACCTAGTGAGGCCTCCCGTTTCCCCCCAGCTTAGGGCAATCATTCTTAATGTGTCCCTTCTGTCTGCAATACCGGCACCATTCGCTGCGCTGCCTTAGTTCACGCACATTGCGTAGGGTGGAGCTATCTATCTGCATCGGTTCGTCATGGCTCAGAGAGCCTAATGGGGGAGCCAAAACTGCAGGTTTACCCGGAAGAGAGGCAACATATGGGAGGGAACGGTTCCTCCTCTCACTTCGCTCTCGCTCACGTTCCCGCACTCGGTTATCAATCCTGACAGCCGTCCTTACCAAAGCATCCAATGCGGCCGGGGGCTCAAGAGTTGCTAAAGCGTCTCACTGGCTCTGAGAGCGCATTCTTAAATAACGTCATGAGCGGAGCCTCTGGCCAACCTGTTTCACCAGCCAATGAACGAAACGTAACAGAAAAGGCTGCAACACTGTTCTCTCCCTGACGAATGCACGTTAGCCTTGTAGCTGCTTCTTCTCCGGTAATTTTGTGATCAAAGACCGGCGCCATTTCTGCCATTAAACTTCCAGACGTGTTCATTACAGGGGCTTGTGAACGGATGAGCGGCTCAGCCCATGCAAGGGCTGTCCCTGTTAGCAGGGATAAAATAAGACACCCGTGAATCCTCCGTAGTGAAACGTGATGGTTGAGCTCTAAAAAATATCGTACATTGCGCTAAAAAACCCCTGCATTTCCCTGATTCTCCATCATACCGCAGGGGAAGCTGCAGTTTAGGTTCGCGGACAATGGCTGATACCATCGGCTCTGGGGTCGGGGGAAAGGAAGGTGCTTGTGGAACTGTGGGGTTTAATGCGCAAGCCAGTTGGCGAATACTGTCAGCAAGCTCACGCAGTGCATTCTCCTGGCTGCGCAAACTTTCTTCCTGACGGTGCAGGCGTTCAAGCATTTCCCCCTGCCGTTCATAAGAGGTTGCTTGTTGGGAATGTAATATCTGAATGCCCCTATCATGGGCGGTTAGGGCAGCCTGTTGAGCTGCAACAGCCTGTTCTAAGCCCGTTGGAGTCGCTGGTACATCCATTTCGTGGCTTCAGTGTACTGTGAGGGAGTGGGAGTTTTGGGAGACCAACCGCGACTGAACAGGGGGTTCTTTAAGCTATTAACCAGAGGTAAAATAGCCACAAAGTCTCAAGAGACAAGGCAAAGGAAAACAATACTCCTTAGGGAGAGTATCCCAAAGAAAAAGCTCTACACAACCCACGTACTGGGTAAAAAAACTAAAGCTTAAGGAGTATGAAAATAAAACAAAACTGCCGGAGCAGAAAACGGGGCAACTCAAAGAAAACAGACCTCGAACCGAGGCTGAAAAAGTAACACCCTAAAGAAAGAATACTGAGCTTAGATTGTTGGCAACAAGTTAGTGCCACAATCTAAAAAAGCTAAAGACTGTTGTGCTAATTTTATAGCTACAACAATCCAATATCGCAACTCAATCCTTTACCTTTACCTTTACCTTTACCTTTACCTTTACCTTTACCTTTACCTTTACCTTTACCTTTACCTTTACCTTTACCTTTACCTTTACCTTTACCTTTACCTTTACCTTTACCTTTACCTTTACCTCGCTTGACAGAATACCAGCTCTCGTGCAACATAAGTGACACTGAAGCAAAGCTTATCCGCTTGCTTGGGGTTTAAATAGAACGCCAACAGGTGCAAATTGTAAAAAGAAAATTTGCACGTGTATAATTCAATCAACTCAATGGCCGTAATAACTGAAGAAAAGGCGCATGAAAAAACCAATGGCCGTAATAACTGAAGAAAAGGCATAGGAAGGAAAAGAAATGGTGGCATCAGCCAAAACCATGACAGGTATGCCCCTTGGATAGTTTATATACCACTTGAAATGGTGGGCTTTTTATAGATTCAAGAGAAAAAGATTGTTATACAAATAATGCTGTTGATTTACTGCAGCTGGGGGAAAAAAGTACAATGTTTTCGTATCCTTCCAAGACTGAAAATGCATGGCAGGCAAAATGCAAAGCTCACCCCTGCAGTTGGGTACAGTTTCTGTAAGGTTCCCTGTTCAAGCATCAAGGAAGAGAGTAAAATAACAAAACTGTGATCACAGGGAATGGCCTTTGCTTTCAGTTGTGCTACATAATATGTAGGCACTTGAGTCTTCAAAACATCATTGTCCACAATAAAGGCAGAGGCAAAGTTTCCAAGATATGCAAGATACAGTATATCTCCATAATGTAATGTCCAGCCAAGAGTATTGTATTTTTAACCTTAAAGAACTTACAAGTTATCCTTGTAGTATAGCAACAACATACAGTTAATGTGTTTATTACTGTTCATTATTGTCGATTCTTTTCTTTAACAGGCTATAGATCCAGACACAGAGGATGTTGGAAAAATCACTTACAGGCTTCTGCCAGAGAGTATGTAAGTGCTGGACAGTGTAAGGTCATGCAACACAAAGATAGTGATGATGATCAAAGTTTTGGACACAAAGGATTTTGTAAAAAAAATAATTAAGGATATGGAAGCTCTGAATCTAGTCAAGTTGACTATTATGGTACAGTATCATCTTTTCAAAGGTTAACCCTTTGAAAGATAATTAACAGTAACATGGAACTGAATACACAGAAACTGAAGTAAAAAATAAAAAACAAAAACAGAAAAGTAAATCGACCCTTTTACTTACCCATTTATTGTTTTCCACTTTCTAGACTGAAATATTTTGATGTCAACCCAAAAAGTGGCAGGATCAAAGTAAAGAACAACAGACTGCTGGATCGGGAAGTTCGTGCCGTATATTCTGCTACTCTTCAAGCGATAGACAGTGCCGAGAACATGGGAACCACAGTCCTGGAAATCACACTTAACGACATTAATGATAAAATACCAACTATGGCCAGAGATTCTTACATTGGCTTTGTGAAAGAGGAAAGTAATGCTGAACTTCAGCTTCAAATACAGGTGAGCATTTCTGTCCTTCACTCAACTCTGTCAGTAATGTTAATGATGGAATGCTTCAACACTACTTCACCCACAAAGAAACATTTTCAGGTTAATAGGATTCCAGTACATATTTTGCCTCATATATTAAGGTTATATCACTGTTATGACCTCTGTTGTAAGTTTTCTGTTCTGTATGTTTGATTTTTTTAAAACTCCCTCTAGCCCTTGTGTTATTATTTTTCTTTTATTTATTTTTGAAGGTGACTCTGTGAGGGTGAGGAAGTGGTAAAGACCACACGCAACTACAGTGAATTCAAAAGGGATTTCTTAAAGTTTACCCACCGAAGTGGAATAACCACTAGGTCTCAGAAATAGACTTAAGGAGGGGGATAACAAAAAGAAGACTCAACTCCTAAGGGAGAATATCCCAACACAAAGTAAATGTATTGGCAGGAGAACGAAACTAAGGCGTAAGGAGTGAGTGAACTTTATGAAGACTGCAGTGCAGTCTGAAAAAAAGCAAAAGAAAAGGGTGCCTCGTAAATGAGGAAGGCGAAAGGCGTTTAAGGAAAATAAAGAATTAAAGCTGGGTGATTAGTAGGACAGGTGTTTTACTACTAGTCAAATACAAAAGCTAAATTCAAAAATCCTATACTTTTTCTTACCACAGTTTCTATAAGAGAGCTTTTCTCTGTACCGGCTTTCGTGTACGTAAGTAGACGCTAAAGCGAAGAACAGATCTCACGTGAGCGTATACAAGCTCTCTCAATCAGGTGCAAACAATCGGTAATAATCAAAGGGAATCTCGGAGCGCCCTCAGGCAGTTCTGAAGATTACCACACTCAGTTCCCTGAATAAGCACTCAGTTTTCTCTACAGGGATACTGAGTAGCCGATTAGTACAAAAAGACGTCGATTAGCACAAACCACGACGCCGCACAGCAAACAGAATATGGAACCACGACAGACACTAGGTGGCATTTAAAATCTCTGTTGGGGGTACGCTATTTGGACTCTTGCTCTCAGCCTGCAGATTAAGTGTCTTGTAGTTCTGCTTTTAAAGCCGGCCTGAAACCATTTAAGTAACACTTTGGTTAGGTATGGTGCTGTGAAAAAGTATTTCTCCCCTCCTGATTTCCTCTATTATTGCATATTTGACATACTGAATAGTTTCAGATCTTTCAATGAAATATAATATCAGGCAAAGGGAAACTGAGTAAACACGAAACAAAAAGTTATCAACACCGATATCACCCATGTGAAAAAGTAATAGTCCCCTTAGGTACTTAATCAATAACTAAATTTATCAAATTTAATTAATAATTAGATACATCTCTAGTCACCACAAAGTTTTGACTAGCCTTTTAGGGTAATGTTTTATGGACAGATGAGTCAAAAGTGGAACTTTTTGGAGGACACGGGTCTCATTATATCTGGCGTATATTTCAGCATTTCAGAGAAAGAACATCATACCAACAGTAAAACATAGTGGTGACAGTCTGATACTGTAGGGATGCTTGCTGCCTCGGGACATGGACGAGTTGCCATTATTGAAGGAACCATGAATTCAGCTTTGTACCAGAAAATTCTTCAGGAGAATGTCCGGTCATCTGTCCATGAGCTGAAGCTGAAGTGTTATTGGGTTATGTGGCAAGACAATTATTCAAAACACAAAAAATAAGCCCATATCTGAATGGCTGAAAAGACACAAAGTTAAAGTTTTGGAGTGGCCTAGATAAAGTCCTAACCCAATATATGATGTGGCAGGACCTGAAACAAGACGTTCATGCTTGAAAACCTTCCAATATGTCTGAATTAAAGCAGTTCTGCAAAGAAGAGTGGGCTAAAATTCCTCCACAGCAATGTGAAAGACTAATATATCATAGAAAACATTTGGTGGTGTAACCAGTTACTAAGTTTAAGGGGGGATTACTTTTTCACATGGGTGTTTGATTATTATTATTAAATAAATTAAATAATAATTTTTAAAAATGTGTCTTGTGTTTACTCAGATTCCGTTTGTCTAATATTGCATTTTGTTTCAAAATCTGAAACCATTCAATGTGACGAAAATTGAATAATTGAGGAAATCAGGAAGGGGCAAACCATTTTCCATGGTACTGTAGTTAGGGTCCAGAGTTGCTTGTAGGTCTGCAGTCATTTCCATAACCCATGTCCTACTCGTTTCCCTTTTCCTTTTTTTCACACCTAGACTGGGTCATAACAATCACAAAAGGCCTCAAGTGTAAATCACGTATATGACAATTCCCCCGCAGGCTTTTGATGGAGATGAACCAGGAACAGACAACAGTGAGATCAAGTACAAGATTGAAAAAAGTCACTTCAGTGGAAACTTCAGCATCAATGCAAGAACTGGATTGCTAAAAAACAAAGGACCTCTGGACCGAGAATCCATTGAAGCCACAGCCAATGGAGTAATTCAACTGAATGTGACAGCCTCCGATATGGGTCACCCATCTCTGTCTTCATGGGTCACGGTCACTATTAATGTTGAGGTAACACATTGTGATTTCTTTCTTCTAAATATTTTAATATGTGGGTCTTATAATGAGATGTTGCAGAAACAACACACACCACGACAGAATAATTATTACTTGGACAAATTAACCAAGTAGTAATTATTCTGTCGTTGTCTGTGTTGTTTTGCACTGTTATGGGTGGCTGTGGCTATAAAACGGGAAGCTGTTGTTCCCGAAGTCGGTATTTGGTTTTCGTGCTCTGAGTTGAGGCTTCTGGGCCTTCTGGGCTTCTGAGGCTTCTGGGCCTTCCCAAGATGTTAATTCTTTTAAAGAGAAAGTTAAAGTGGAAATCTTACTAAAGGGGAGAAGTTAGGCTTGCCTCCTTTTTTCTTCCTCTTTTTATTTTGAAAGCTGGCTTTTTTGGGTTTTTTTTTTCTTCTTTAAGTATCCTTTCAGTAGACATCATTGTGGTCGTTCTTAATTCAATGATGAGGGGAAAACATGTTCTAACTTTGTAGAGAATGTCTTGATTTACATCCAGGCAGAGATATACCTTGATGTATACATCAAAAAATATAAAATTCCAAGACTATTTCTGTATATATACAGCAACAGAATACTATAGAAAACCTTGCTCTTTCAACAGTTCCATGTGATTTGTGTGTGCCTTTGTGATATACTGTACTGTATGTACAGTGAGCACCATAATTCATTGGACAGTGACACATTTTTTGCTATTTTGGTTCTGTACTCTAACTTTGAGTTTGAAAGGATAAAATGACAATGAGGTTGAAGTGCAGACTGTCAGCTTTAATTTGAGGGTATTTTCATCCATATTGGATGAACCGTTTAGAAATGACAGCACCTTTTGTACATGGTCCCCCCATTTTAAGGTACTACAAGTATTTGTTGAATTGGCTTCACAGATGTGTTTCGTTAGGCAGGTGTATTTATTTGTGTCGTTAGTGAATGCAGAAGAGAGCTGTTGATGTCTAGTCTTGATTCTAGACTTTGCAATTGCCTTTGGAGATTGTTGCTGGGGTGTGAAAACATGAGGAAGACAGCAGTGTTGATGCAAATTAAGCTGGCCGTCATGAGGCTCAGAAAAGAAAATCAATCAATCAGGAACATTGCAAAAAGCCTGGGCATGCCCAAGTCAACAGTTTGGTTAATCATTAACAAGAAAAAACAACTGGTGAACTCAATTATGTCAAACGACCCGGTAGACCGAGAAAGACAACTGTAGTGGATGACCGGAGAATACTCTCTATGGTGAAGAAAACCCCCCTGACAACAGTCCAACAGATCAAAAACACTCTCCTGGATGCATGTGTAGATGTGTCAAAGTCTACCATACGTAGAAGACTACACCAGCAGGACTACAGAGGGTATAGTACAAGATGCAAACCACTGATAAGCCTGATGAACAGAAAGGCGAGATTACAGTTTGCTAAAAAGCACCTAAAAGAGCCCCAAGAGTTCTGGAACAAAGTCTTGTGGACAGATGAGACAAAGATTAACATGTACCAGAGTTATGGAAAGAGGAAAGTGTGGAGAAAAAAAGGAAATGCCCATGATCCAAAGCATACCACCTCATCCATGAAACATGGTGGAGGGGGTGTTATGGCTTGGGCCTGTATGGTTGCCAGTGGAACATGTCTTCATCGATGATGTGACTGCAGACAGAAGTAGAACAATGAATTCTGAAGTCTACAGAAATATTTTATCTGCTCAGATAAAACCAAATGCCTCCAAACTCATTGGACGGCACTTCATCATGCAACAAGACAATGACTCGAAACATACTGCTAGAGCATCGAAGGGGTTTTTGACAGCCAAAAAGTGGGAAATCATTGACTGACCAAGTCAATCACCGGATCTGAATACAATTGAACATGCATTTTACATGCTGAAGAGGAGACTGAAGGCAAAAATTCCCAGAAACAAGCAGGAACTGAAGATGGCTGCAGTACAGGCCTAGCAGGGCATCACCAGGGAAAATACCCAGCGTCTGGTGATGTCTATGCATCACAGACTTCAAGCAGTCATTGCATGCAAAGGATATGCGACCAAATATTAAAAATGATTACTTTATTCTGCATTATGTTAAACTGTCGAATATTTTTTGATGCCCGAAAATGGGGGGGGGGGACTATGTACAAAAGGTTCTATAATTTCTAAACGGTTCATCCGATATGTATGAAAATACCCTCAAATTAAAGCTGACTGTCTGCACTTCAACCTCATTGTCATTGTATCCTTTCAAACTCAAAGTGCTAGAGTACAGAACCAAAATAACAAAAAATGTATCACTGTTCAATGAATTATGGTGCTCACTGAATATATATGCCAGGAAGGACCAGCCTTGGGAACTGTTGTGAATGAGCAATATGTACCTGAAATTTGGTGACCTCTGCTGGCCATCTGAGATCAGTTCCACTCCAGGGTGCCAGGCAGAGACACACCTGACAGCAACTAGTAATTAGGCACCCTTATTTAATTAGCCTCCTCAATATCAGGAGGTGAGGGTCTTTTTCTTGGAAGGTTTTGTTGGCCTTATCCCCGTGGTCTCCAAACGCTGGTGTTTTGTGTTCATTATGTTCTTGTATTTATAGGAGCTGGTGCTGTACTGTGTTATGCACCCCCTAGTGGCAGCACACACATCATTCAAATTGAAACGTGAAGTAATTTGCTTCAGTATTACACTAAAATGATGTTTGAGTGTGTGGGGAAGCTAGTTCACATGATAATGCTTTGTGATGAGTGCGAATATTTCACAAAATAAATCTGAGGATTAAATGAAATGTTTGATTTTCCAGACCCAGCAGTTTTAACCGTTGACACTGAATACTGAACACACGTGCATCAACAGTTAAAACACCTCACTTACTCAACATGTACAATATATTTGATTTAATTTGGTAATTATCAAAGACATCAATTAAAACTGCAAATTTGTTGATGGGCAGAGCAAATTATTGGATCAACCTTTATCAAAATGTACAACTCACAACCAGATGAAAATTAAGAAATTTATTCACAAATTTATACAAATATTCACGTTTTAATATAAAGACGAGGTTCAACTACCTGAAATCAATTAACAAAGGTTAGACATGGACAGTCACACAAGGCATGAATGAAAGCAGATACTAAACCAGTTTTGTTTTTTGTCCCAAAGTAATCCAAAACCCAAAAACCAAAAGACTGCAGAATATTCCAACAGAACAGAGATGAAATGTAGAACGCCACACCGAGATGCAGGACTCGGATGCCCACTAACAACTAACTGTTACAAACTTCAGGTTGACCAAAACTGACTGCTAACTTAGACACATTTTATGTAGACACACATGCAGACCAACACACACAGGCACACGTATTCACACCTCCCCCTCCCCCTCCCCCTCCTTTTTTTTTTTTTTTTTTTAATATAACCAACATCCAAGGACTACATACCATAAATAAAAATACTATAAAATATATTTAACCTGTAAAAATTGAATAATCGTTACAACACTGAATGAAACTTGATATTGCAACAAAAGTTCAAAAATAGCTTCACAGTAAGATTGCCAAATTATTTGTGCCATATTGCAAAACATGCCCTCGCTTTGTTGTGCCCTGTGGGGTACCCCTATGTACCACATTCCCATGTAGCGTTTTTGGTTGCGCTTCCCTCCTCCTCCTGTTATTGATGGGATGTGATTGGTCTGCACTTGACCAGGCTGACATCTGGATTCCGTGATACCATGCAGTTCTGTGATGAGTTTTCATCCAGTACTGTAAATGTCTGGGTCCATTTGTGCCTCTTGTCTTGCTGTCCTCTGAACAGCAGGGATGAGTTCACCACATCAATGTCCAAGAAATGAAAAAAGGTCTTGTACCATTTGTAGGTCTTCGTCCTTGCACTGTAGCTTTGGATCCACTGATCTGATAACTCAACGCCATCCAGGAATTTATTGTAGTCATTCACAGCTGCAGATATAGTTATCACAGACTTCCCATGTTCCTGTGCGAGTCCGCTGGCATCTAGACACAATGGGCCTCTGTCACGGTACGGGGGGTGGGACCCAGGCGCAGAGTAACAAAAGACAAACTCAAAAAGGGAAAATTAACAAAGGTTTTTACTACAACAAAAAACGCAAACACAAACAGGGAACAGACAAGGGCACAATGGGCAAAAACACAAACTCAAAAAATATCTAAATAAAACAGAAAACAAGAGGAACTCACAAACACGGGCAGGGCAGAACACGGGCAGGCAGAGCACAAGGGCAGGTCAAACAAAATACAGGCAGGTACATACGGTGTAGAAAACAAACACAAGGAACCAGCACGCGAGTCAAGGGCACAAAGAACTTAAACAGACAGGGGATAACAAGACACAGGTGAACTCAAAAAACAATCAAACCAGAAGGAGGGGATAACAAGACACAGGTGGGAACAATGATGGAATAACGAGACAAACAATAATACAATTAACAGGGGGAAGCAGGACACAAAACAGAAGTGCCGCCATCTGGCGGCCCAACAAGGGAAACACAGACAGGAAAACACAGAACCATGACAGCCTCATTCACCAACCGTTCTTAAGAAGAATTTTCTTCTTAAAACCCACTTACGCAGTTTTCACGAATATTCTGACATTCACCAATGTTTTCTTATTTGGGATTTGTTCTTAGGTAAGAACGGAATCTACACACACTCAAGAGCACACTTACACACATTTGAGTGCTGACATGTTTGTGCAAAATAATTGGTTATTGCGTTTTCTTCAATTCTACAGTTGTATTATATTATAGGATTTCAATTACAATGATATTTTTATCATTTATAATATTTTTAAATAATTATTAAGGTGCCAGGTTCCGCCTCAGCTGGTGGTTGCCTCAGCGAGAGTTCATCTGTAAATAAATGATAAAAATCAAACCATTGTAGTGACCTTTTATTTTTGGGGGTTTCAATTATGCAGTGTTTGGTCAATACTGCAAAAGCAAATGTTGAAATTTTTAATACAAACTAAGCACTTAGGTAACACTTTTTAAACACATGGACATGTTGAAGAAGAGAACACTTATTCAGAGGCGTCACTAGGGGGGTGCAGACCGCACCGGGTGACACCATCAGAGGGGGGTGACACCAAAATGACTTTTTGTGCAGCAACGCGTTGAAACAGCTAGTTTCTCCGATGCAGTTCACTGCCGGTTGATTTAATTAGCGGTATTAATGTGATAAGAAGCGCTTTGTCATTTGAATGCATAACACGCAATTTCTTGTGCCCACTCCCACCAGCATTTTTTTTTTGCCTCAGATTTGTCATCAAATCTTTTTTTTTTTTACTTCATCGGTTGTGCCGACCTTCTCCGGATATAGCGTTCACTGAACGAGTAATAGCATCCCATGCATCTTTTTTTTTGTGTTATTTTATATCCACTATTGACGCTACTAAATATGACAGGTCGTTTGCTGTTCACTTCCTGCAGCAGTACCTTCACTTCAAAACTACAGAAGTTTTTCTTACGTTTGGAGTCCGGTGCTCCACTGTCTTTAGATTTTCGTTTGGGCATTCTTGACTTCTCTCTCAACTTTTATTTTCAATTTCTGTGTGTGATTTCTGTGTGTGCACATGGCCCTGCAGTCTCATGCCCTTTTATGGTTGATTGGTGGGCCGCTTACCTATGCTAATTAGGAACAACTGGCACGCGCTTTCAGTTTACGAGGACAACGGGATTCATCATTATAAGAACATGGTTGCGAACAATTCTGCGGTTTAAGAACACATCATGAATCTGACATAGACTTTTCTTAGGACCTTTCTCAAGAACAAATTTAAGAAAAAACTTAGGAAGATATTGGTGAATGAGGCCCAATGTTTTGAATTTGATGCGAGCCATAACAGGCAGCCAGTGGAGGGTAGTGAGCAGGGGGGTGACGTGGGAGTGTCTAGGGAGGTTGAAGACCAGACGAGCTGCAGCATTCTGGATGAGTTGCAGGGGTCTGATGGCAGAAGGCCAGCCAGAAGAGAGTGGCAGTAGTCCAGGCGGGACAGTAACATTGATTGGATCAGCAGCTGGGTTGAGTAGGTGGTGAGAAAGGGACAGATTCTCCGGATGTTGTATAGGAAGAATTTGCACATCCGGCTTACCGCTGTGATGTTCTTGGAGAGGGATAGCCTGTTGTCCATCACCACTCCAAGATTCTTAGCACAGGGTGATGACGTCATTAAGGTGTCCCCTAGGGAAATGGAGAAATCAAGGAGGGGAGAGGTTAGAGCAGGAATGAAGATTAGCTCTGTCTTACCTGGGTTGAGCTTTAGGTGGTGATTGTCCATCCTGCTCTGGATGTCCCTCAGGCAAGCGGAGATGCGAGCAGAGACCTGTGTGTCCGATGGGGAGAAGGAGAGAAAGAGTTGTGTGTCATCAGCATAGCAGTGATAAGACAAACCATGGGCAGAGATTACAGGGCCAAGGATCTAGTGTACAGGGAGAAGAGAAGGGGAACTCCCATGGCAAGGGGACGAGGCAGCGATACTCTACCAGCCCAGGCAACCTGGAAGGAGCGACCGGAGAGGTAGGACTCAATCCAGTCAAGGGCTGTGCTGCAGATCCCTGTTGCTGCCAGGGAGGACAGGAGGATGGAGTGCTCAACAGTGTTGAAGGCAGCCGAGAGATCTAACAGAATCAGGACAGAGGAGAGGGGGGCTGCTCGTGCGGCATGAAGTGATTCACTGACAGAGAGGAGTGCAGTCTCTGTCGAGTAGCCAGGCCTAAATTCGGACTGGTGGGGGTCGAGCATGTTATACTGTGAGAAGAAAGTAGAGAGTTGGTTAGATGCAGCTCGTTCAAATGTTTTGGATAAATAAGGAAGGACAGATACTGGGCGGTAGTTCTGGATGACGGAGGAGTCTAGAGTGGGCTTCTTCAGCAGCGGGGTGATGTGGGCCCTTGAAGGATGAGGGGAAACATCCAGAAGACAAGGAGGAGTTCACGAGGGAGGTGACAAATGGGAGGATATTTGGTGTGATCACCTGGAGGAGAGATGAGGGGATAGAGTCAAGAGCACAGGTGGTAGGGCAGTGGGAGAGCAAGAGCTGGAAAACAGTCTGTGAGGGGAGAGAATGTGGAGAAACGGGGGGAGGGCACGGAGAGGGGGGAGGGCACAGAGAGGGGGGTGGTCGCAAAGGAGCTGCAGATGTCTGCAATCTTCTCATCAAAGAAAATTGCGAAGTCATCTGCAGCGAAGGAGGACTGAGGTGGGGAAGGAGGCGTTCTGAGGAGAGAGGAGAAAATAGAGAACAGTTGACGAGGGTTAGTAATGGAGTTATGAATTTTAGTTTGATAGAAATTTGCCTTGGCGGCAGTGACAGCAGAAGAAAACGCCGTCAGGAGAGACTGATAGGATGAGAGGTCGGATGGGTCCCTGAATTTTCCCCACTTCCTCTCAGCAGCGCGGAGGCTGGCCCTGGAGGTGCGTAGGGTGTCAGACATCCATGGGCTGGGAGGGGATGAGCGTGCTGGCCTAAGGACAAGAGGACAGAGAGAGTTGAGTGCTGAGGAGAGAGATGAAATTAGGGTGGAGGATGCAGAGTCAGTGGGGAGTTTAGAAAATTATTGAAGAGGGGGAGGGAAGCAGTGACTCTGGGAGTGAGAGAAGAGGGTGAGAGGGAGCAGAGGTTACGACGGCCTGTGACAGTGGGGGTGGGAGGAGGGGAGGGAGTATGGGGAGCAAGAGGGAGGAAGAAGGAAATGAAGTGGTGATCAGATGTACGCAGAGGGGTAACCGTGAAATTAGAGCAGGAGCAGTTCCTCAGGAAGATCTGATCTAGGAGGTTGCCTGCCTTGTGGGTTGGGGGAGACGGTTGCAGAGAGAGGTCAAAGGAATGGAGTAGTGGTAGGAAGGCAGAAGCCTGGGAGGCCTCTAGGTGGATGTTGAAATCTCCCAGGAGGATCAGCGGGGTGCCGTCCTCAGGGAAGGAGCTGAGCAGGGTGTCTACCTCATCGAGGAAACTTCACAGGGGCCCTGGAGGATGATAAACAACAACAATATAGAGGTTAGTAGGGTAGGTGATAGAGACAGGGTAGTACACAAAAGTGGATATAGACAGGTCAGAGAGGGGGAGAACAGAGAATTTTCAAGTGGGGGAGATCAATAAACCAGTACCACCACCACGGCCAGATAGCCGGGGGGTGTGGAAGAAGGATGTGGTGTGGGGATGGCTGGTTTAAGCAGCCACACCTGCCCTGGGTCAAGCTAATTAGACCTGGCTAGTTAGATAATTGGTTATGAATTAGATAATTGGCCAGGCTAATTGGGCCCAGGAACAGGGGTGGCTGCACCTGTGCGTAGTGAGGTAATCAGTGCGCACAGGTTAAATCTGCCATCCCCACCCACACAGGGGAGCATTCTCTGTCATGACAGGGTTTTACATCTGCTCATTTGGCTGTACCATCTTGCCAAACCCTTGCAAATAAATCTGGACTGCTTGAACATCATCTCCCTGTGTCTCTGTGCCGGAGGGCCCCAAGGAAAGCCACTTCGGTGGCCTGTGGCAGGCGTGTTTGCCACAAAGGAGTAGGAGGACGAGAGAGCAGCAGGAGTCGCGGAGTTGTCTGGTGTGATCCAGGTTTGGGTGAGGGCAAGGAACTGAAGGGACCGGAGGGAGGCATAGGCGGAAATAAAATCAGCCTTCCACGTAGCAGACCGGCAGTTCCATAGCCCCCATGTGACCGTGAAGTTCTCACAGGGGTCAGCAGGAGGTAGCAGAGGTTGGATAGGGTTCCGGCGTCGTGGGGGGCCACGTTTCTGGAAGCGCCTTCTGAGGGGGAGAGAGCAGACTGGTATGGTGCTGGCACATAAACTGAGAGGGAGTGCGTCGCTCAGAGTGCCCCTAATTAACAATAAAATAACCTGATTCAGATAACGCGCTGATTACACTAATTCACAGAGTACCTACTAATAATCACAATAAGACCAAGTAGCCAATCTACCAATTCTAAGCACCAGATAGCAACCGATAGTTACTTAACACAAGGAAAAATGAACACAAGGAAAAGTCTAATCTAACGCAGTACGCAATTACCAATGGGAACCAGATACTTTACCAACTCTAGGGGGACGAATTTCAGCAGCTCTATGCACCTGGTCGAAATATGCAGTTACTGTGTATACAAGTGTAGCCATTGTAAGAATCCGCTAATACAAACAATTTAAAGCCCTGTTTGGTGGGCTTGTCCTTGATGCATTGGTTCATCCCTACTTTGGCTGTTGTAGGCACCATCCTCTCATCAATTGGGAAGTTGTTGCCAGGTATGATAATAGGCCTTGCATGAGGTTTTCATGCTGTCCATCATAGGCCTGACCCTGGCGAGCCATATGCGGGAGTTCCCTTGTTGCAGGGCTTGAAATCTGTCTCTTGACATCATTTTCCGTATAAAAGGAATCTCCCAAACATCATCTGTCCTCCAATAGTCCTGGACCTTGGGACATCTTGTTATGCCCATAAATAAAACCATGCCACAAAAATTCAACAGGTCGTGGAAGGTAGCAGGCACCCAGGTGTATTTTTTTTCCTTTGTTTTTTTGGGCTTGGGTATATTTGTTAGTTATTGCAGAGGGTTGCAAGCACATCTCTGGACAGAGAAAGCAGGAACATTTCCATGAGTGTATTTAAATGGTATACCTAATTGGGAACTTGGCGTGTAGGCTGGAACAAATTTGTGCCTTATTGGTTCAGAGTCACTATCTTCCTCTTCTCTCCACCGGTCCTGCTGTACTGTGGCTGTGGGAGTGTATGACCTTGCAGGTAAAGGTGTAAATGGCTGTGTGCTGGATGTGGGGGTTGGGGTGGTTGCTCTTCTGGGGAAAGTTGAAGCAGCACTTTTTTTTTCTGATGGTGGGAGGACGGGAAGGTGGGGGTGTTGAGTCCTTTGTTTCTGAACTCTCTTCTTCGTCCTCTGATATACACCATAGTAAACTACTCAGAAAACAAAATTTTTACATTTTAGCAAAAAATAAACAACTTCCCCATGAAAATAATACAGAGGTACCTACCTTTCACTGGGAGTGCCTTCCATGGGGAGCTCCTGATTGCAATGAGGGGCATAGACTTTGCTGTCCTGGAGTGAAATGAAACCAAAAATCTATTATTCACATATTTATAGCACACTCGCATACATACTTTTTAGACACTAAAAATTACCCATTAGAACACCCTCACAACAAACACACAGGTCCATACAAAGAAATGTGTGACAAACGTATTATTCAGCCCCTTTGTTCAAACCGGTACAAAATAGTTACACATTTAGACTGACGCCTCGACAAAACACCACATTCAGCTGGAAAAAAATAACTTTATGGATGTAGTTCCTGTGGGTAATCCAAAGGCAGTATTTTGAAGTGCTGCTGGTTTTACCTATTTTTTTGGGACTTTGTGTGCCACACAGTCCACCGCTGTGCCAAAAACTATGGCCGTACAGGAACCTGTTAAAGGTGAATTCCTTGTGAGGTAGTGTAAGGGCTGGGAGACTGTGGGAACTGGACTTTGGGGTGCATAGTCCAAGGGGAAGGTGACCAGGAGCTCCCTCTCTTGGAACCGGAACAGAGGGGAGAAGCTGCAGGGCATCTAAGATGAGCCAGACATTCTTGCCTGCGTCTGGCCCTCAGCATGAACCACTAAAGTCCCTCAGGCAGGTTTCTCCTTTTTACTGGCCACTGGAGTGGTGAGGAAAGCCCATGAGGAGTAGGACTAGTGGCAATAGTTTTCTTTTGCTAGGACAAAGGGCTGAAGCTATTGTGTGAAGACTCATTTTAATTTAGTGCCATAGCAGCACTGAGCAGTTAATTGGTGTCAACATTGCTTTATTGGGCCATTTCTATTGACCCCTATAAAACTGACTAAGCTGTTTTCAGATCCTGGCAGAATAATAGTAGCAATGAAACATGAAAATATTTTAGTGTAGAATGCCAAAATTTACAAGTTTAGGCAAATGCAGTGAATTCATTTCAAAATTCAGACCTGTCTTGGAACAAATTTGTAAAATTGTAGAGACCTATACACATAGTTTAACTATTATCAACAATTATGGATAATACTTACGACAGTCCTAGTCAATGAGAAACCATAACAACCTCTATTCTGACATTTAGCATTACAGATTCTGGACAGAGTCAATATCAAAAGCTCAAAGATTATTTCTAAACCTCTTGGGTTTTGCAAGTCCACTCAAGTAAAATATATATAATGTTCTCATGGCTCTATTGGATAGTTTCAATGCGTTAAGGGTCCAATTATTAGTTCAGTGATATAAGAAGAGTTGAATGCTTTTCATTTGTCTTTCCAGGACATGAATGACAACACACCAACGTTTAAATCTTCCAGTTATGAGTTCTATGTCAGTGAAAGTGAGAAAGGTAAGCCTCAGGGCTGCTCTTGATCCATGATATTTTCTTATTATGTGTTGGTATTTCAGTTTTTTCTGAATTAAGAATCCTGGCCCTAGAGGTGAGATGAGTGTTGAGTTGGATGATATAACTGCATGATGAAAATGCATATTGAAGGTGTTAACACTACAGTATTGTGCAGTAAGATTTTTTTTAATTCTTAAAAAAAAAATAGTTGTATGACTATTCTTTCCAGTGGTCACAGTATTCAAATGATTCCATTCTTCATTTTCAGGCATATTTGTGGGCTCTGTGTTTGCCCATGACATGGATCAAACTGAGATGAACAACCGTATATCTTTCCGCATTGCTGATGGCAGCTTTGGGAACTTCCTCATAATTGCGTACTCTAAAGGAAAGGACCAGGGCTACATGGGCAACATCACAGTTGACCCTGACATTGCACTAGATTATGAGCAGCACAGGATGTCATATAACCTCAAAATTGAGGCCACCGACCTGGGTCAGAAAAGTGATGTTGTACTAGTGACTGTGAATGTCATGGACGTGAATGATGAATGTCCAACATTTCCACATGTGATGATAATGAATGTCAAGGAGAACACAACTGGCCTTGGTGAGGTGGGGAACATCGTAGGAGTTGATGTGGATACAAATCACTCTTTGATCTACAAGCTGCTCACTTCCAGTTGCAGGTGCAGTGGTATCATGGGACCTTGTGAAGAGGAATGGTTCAAACTGGAAACCACCGGGGCTGTGGTGGTAAATGAGAAATTTGTGATTGACTATGAAATGTGTGACCAGGTGCAAATGGAAGTCCAAGCAGTAGATGTCTTCACAGAGAAAGGAGAGAACCACAGTATTCCAGGTAGAGTTTTTGTCTACTGTAGCTGATCTGTGTGCTTACCACAAACATATTCCTTTCTTTTTAATATTGGATCAGAAATTTTGGGATTTTTTATTTTCCAATTCTTAAAATATTTCTTGTTTTTCCAGAAAAACTTACGATCTACATTGATGACATCAACGACAACATTCCTAGATTCATAATCTCAGAGACTTTGTTTGGTTGGTATATGTATATTTTCATGCTACTCATATTAAAAGAGTTGGCTGTCTGATTCGGGACTATGGTGGAACCAGTTCAGTCCTACCACTAATTTAATTGGTTGCATAGTCATTGTCAGAGCTGGTGTTTTTTCCATGTAATGCTTACTGGCTAACTAATGCTGTGTTTCAAAAGTGAACTTGTGTATATTCAAAACATAAACATGCCCCTCGGTGTACCAGCTTTCCTGTTCCACAATATTATATTTTATTTTCCCATATTGTAAAATAAATATTTTTCCTCATGGCTTAATGAACACTTTGGAAATTTGAAAATTGATTGTACATGGTCTTTAATATGAAATACAATGGCAAAGTTTGAACATCAGATTTTTTCCCCCCAACAGTTGTGGTGACCGAAGGAACTGAAAAAGGGACTGAGGTTGCAAGAGTTGCTGTAAGTTCCTGCTTAGTATTTTGCAAATTGTTCGCACAAATCTTAATTTTTTTCAGCTAAATTTGCTTGCCAGTGAATGATACAGAAAATGGATAGGGCCAGAACACTTTTTCTTTCCCCAGTATCCAAGACTTTAAAAAAACTTGTATTTCAGAGATTTCAAAGTTGTAGTGGTCCAGGTACTAGGCCAGGTCTGGGTATTGTATAATTATGTGATTGATTCCTTATTCCTAATTTTTGTCAAGGCAAATGACTTGGATTCTGGAAAGAATATGAAGATAAAGTTTGAAGTTCTTGCAGTTGAAATTATCTATGCCGATAATCGCAGGGAGTCTATGGGAAAAATATTTTATGCTGAAACCACTACACGGACAAATGACTACCTTGGAACTATCAGGTAAATTTAGTTGTGAAACCCCTCTACTGATACCTTTTTAGAATGAAACAACAGGCTTTAATATTAGTGGTGACTTACCCCCATAATTGTGTTTTTATAAAAAAATTAATAGGGGGAGCCACTGGATGGCTCATCTGTTAAGGCACTGTTCTAGTTTTTCTGTTGAGCTGCATATCAGGTGTCCCAGCTAATAAATACATTTTAAATTAAAAAAAAACAATTCTCACAATGTTGCTGCCATAATTTCAAGGTTATAACATTTATAAAACATTCCAGTAACATTGTGAGAACATTTTTTGTTGGCTAGGGTTTTCCTCCAACTCATTCCTGTGCAAGTTCAACTTAGGAACTTGTGGTGGAGCACATTCAAATGGGGATATAATAAGTATTTATCAGGTGCTGAATTTTTTTACCTGATCTGTAGCTTTAAATTGTTTGCCAGAATGTTCCTATACCTGCATATTTACCAAACAAAATTATTTTAGGTCCTTAGGCACCTTGGACAGTAATTTAAAAGGCCAGTACTTAGTAACAGTTCAGGCAAAAGACTGTGGAGAACCACCACTGGAAACGACTACAAAGCTTATGGTAAGCATTCGGGTGAATTTGCTCTGCCATCACAATTGTCTAATTGGAATTTAAACTGTCTTTGTAGTTTTCATTTTTTAGTTCACATGTAATCAAGCTCACTTTCTATCACAGGTAACATGAAGGGCAATGAATAAACAGTTTTCATGGTTTTGTCACAAATGTAAATAATAATAATAATAATAATAATAAACCGATACATCTTGTAATCAATATGATACAAACATAAAATATTTTTTTGTATATGCTTTTATTTAAGATTTATACTGTTGACAAATCATTCCGTGTTGGCCTTCGCTTTGAATCTCGAGTGGATGAGATCAACAGAAACATTAATTCAATTAGAGGGTAAGTGCCTGATTCTGTTATTTTCTGATTTTCTGTAAATTCCCATTTATATAACTCATCAGTTGGCACTCCCAAAATTGAATGTCTTATAATTACTGGTATGACAGGCAAAAAATATTATATAAATATGTTTTTGTTTTTAAACAAAATGGATAGCTAGACATAAGACAACAACGTGACAATCGGTACCAACTAGCGATTTTGAGTGGCAATTGTAGCACATTAATAGTTAGGGGTGCTAGGGACAAGGATCAGTAATCACTGGCCATAAAAAAATCTAAATGTTCAAAGTTATGAAAAAACAAATGACAAAATTGAGCTGATCATTCAAATTTGATCACTTTAAAGTCATGCATGGGTTTTAATCTGACACATTGTGTCCTTGTTGTAAAGACATGGACCACTATGCTGGAGAATAGATGCTTGTTGTCCAGATTAATTTAAAGTTACAGGTCAAGTTTGATCGTTTTAACTCATTTCATATTCAGTGGAAGAATATGAATGGATGGGCAGAACAAGGTGATAAATGATTTTACTCTTAAACTTAAAATTTAAGCAGTCACTTAAATTTGCATTTGAACTTTCAGAAGTATGTTGACTCTTAGCACCTATAATATTTAACATTCTATTGTCCTCTAGGGCTCTAATAGCAGCCACCAGAGCAACAGTTCATATTATAGAAATTGTCTCAGAAAGCCAGGAACAAAGGTATGTAATTTTAAGGTATTGAGACTTACAATTAAACAACTTAAATTATTACTGTAACAGTCCAAATCAAAATTCACTCTACAGCAATTCAGGTTAATTTCTGGAATATCTAGATATGTTTTTATCAATTCATCATTTTATTCACGGTCTACAACTATGTAAATGCATCAGTCATAATTCTGTGTAAATTTCAGCAACCTAATAATTTTTCAGGGCCTCCGGGGTGACTTTGTTGGGATCCTATTTTGTATACCCAAATGGGAGTGCAATCAATTCTGATGATGTTGAAAGGATTCTACAGGAGGACTTCTATCATGCCAACATCCTGCAAAAGTATGGACTAACATACATTGTAAGTATGTACAGGAAATGACTCTGCTTTTGCAAGAAAGAAAACAAAGGATACATTATTAACAGTATAAGAAAATGTTACATGCTCTTTATCATAGGGGCAGTATTCTACCTTTTCTTTACATTGGGCTGGTGGTCGGAGAATGGGCTCCTCCTCTGTAGCTGGGTTCCTTTCAAGATTTCTTCCCTTGGGGAGTTTTTCTTGACACTTTGGCACTGCTTGAGTGTGTTTTTTTTTTCTTCTTCTTTCTTTCTCCTGGGGAGTTTTTACCCCATTTGTTTTCTTTTTGGGGAGGTTCAGGTCTGGATTTCTTCCCAACTTTCCTTCTGCTCTCTGTAAAATGTCTTCGTGACATTTCATTGTAAAAAGCACTAGACAAAAATGGATTGATGTGAGTATCAATTTAGCTAATAATGAAAATTTTATTTTCTCTCCATTCTAGGTATCTACTGGGCCAGAAGTGAAAGAATTTGATCCTGTATTGCTAGCTTTGATTTGCTTGGTAGCAAGTCTCTTGATTGCACTGGTTGTCATGTTGATGTCATTTGTTTATACTCAGAGGAGGTATGTAATAAGAAAGTCAATAACCCTGGTGGTGTCATTTCCTGAAGGAGATTCACGTGTAGTTATGAGCTGCACTATAGCCTACATCCTCAAGAAGTCCTTGGCCAATTTATATACATTGGTCTACAATATCAGAGCCTTGACAGCAATATAGCCTTGGTAGTCTGAGACCAATCTTGGTTTTGCCTCCAAACAGCAGAATTCTATAGGAGATGCATTATGAGTTCATTGAGCTAGGTATTGCCCTGCCCCAAAGGGTAATGGCATACTCTGGTGTGAACATTTCATTTTCTGAGACCTGTTATCCATACACTGGTCAAGTGATATTTAAATTAACAGCACCGTAAAATGAATATAGCCTACAGTTTTTGCCCATTTACCCATAACTATAATTTCAGCTACAAGAGGAAATTAAAGGCAGCTAAAGCCATGAATTCAGCTGCAAAGGTGTCAACAGAGAATCACAAGCCAAGGGCTGTGGTGCCTGGGACCAACAGATACACAATTGAGGGGTGAGTCCCTACCTCCAGAACAAATGGAGAAAATCTAAGGGCCAAACACTGCTTTTGTTGCATGAAATTGACAACATTGTCTTAACCTTGAAATTATAGAAAACATGTAATTTATTTTCACAAAGTGAAATCTGTTGAAAAGCCAGTGTATAATGATTCTGTTGGTCCTTCCCCTCTCCCCATTCATGTTCACTCACCTGACTCTACATCTCCCACTTTATCTGGAAATCAACCCCTCTCCACTGAGTCTTGTGTGAAACTCTACATGATCCCCTCTTGGCTATTTTCAACAGTAGTACTCCTCCCCACACACGCAGTCTCACTTTCTTGATCTGCTCTCTGATTCACTCCGATCTCTGCTCCCTTAAAAATAAGGGCCAGAGGCTTGAACACTTGAACTAAAAAATTAAGACTTGCAAAGAATGGATGGAATTGGCAGATGATGCACAGAAGAAGTTACTGCTGTAATATTTTTAGTGACTGACAGTCTGTTATCCAGAACTATACCAAGATTTTTAGCATTATGGGATGTGGAAACATGTTTTTGAGGGTGATTGACAGCTCCTGGATGAGGGAGAATGTAGCTGGTAATTAGAGCACCTCAGTTTCAGAAACATAGAAAAGCCAACCGATCATCCAACCTGACCAATTAAAAGGTCTTTGTGTGAGGCAGTGTTCTTCTGTCACACACTAAATTATTATATTTCTCTTCTTTTTTTTTTTTTTACATTGTTTCAACAGTAAATGGCATGTAATCATTTGGTTTGTCCTGCAGAGCAAACCCTGTGCTGAATTTGAACTTTGAAATGACCACAGACCTGGGCTTCGATGAGGATGGAGACAGAATAAGGTAAGATCACATGCACATTCATTTATCACATATTTTAAAAAAGAAGGCCTTACTCCCATTATTGTACTTGCTTATCCTGGGCAGGGTCATGGGATGCTGGAGCCTATGCATGCATTTGGCAAGAGGCAGGAATAATCGCTATAGTCACTACCCATAAGCAGATGAGGGCTAACTGACACAGTTCATTTTAAGATAATAATGTTAGTACATGATGGGTATCGATGATACTGGATATAAACACTGAATCGGGTCGAATCATTGTATTTGTAATTATCTTTCCTGTATTCTATTGTAGACCCTGTATCAAGATGCATATTAAATCTAAGAGGGAAAGATTCATGCCTCTAGCTTGGATGCAATTATTTGGTTGTTTTCTTGTCACTTACCACTTCACTGCTATGTACAGCTTTGGTTTCTGGAGGACTGTTGGATGTCTGAACTTTTGTCCACAATAGCTCTGTATCCTGTTGTAGTTAGCCTTTTGTATCCACAGAAGTATTTACTGACATCTGTCCTCTTAATCTACTCTGCGTGAGTGCACTGAAATACTAAACTACTTCTTTTTGTTTTCAGTCTTAACTCATTTGACCTTGATTTGGACATGACTGAAAAAGACACAGTGCCCATGATGGTAAAGCCTACTTTTCCAGAAAAGATGCTACAAACATATAATCAGATAATCAAGTTCTGTCTGAAAAACCTTTATGCAACTACTTAAACTGTGTTCTTAAAATGATATGCTACTCCAAAACATTTGAAGGGAAACTATTGAGTTTCAAATGTGATCTTAACTTTTAAATTACCTTCGAGTGTTTGCAGTTGACACTGTGATCTGTGTGTGTTTGTACCCCATTAGATTATTCAAGAGGAGGAAGAGGAGAATGGCAATGAATTCCAGCATATTGAACCCCTGACAGCAGCCCTTGCCCAGCTAGAAATGGAGAAGGGATGCTGGGAAAATAACAGCTTTGTGAACCCTGCCCTCAGCACCACAGACCTTTGAATGTAGTCCTTTCTGTTTCTGTCCAGAGGGCAGGCAAACAGATCTCCTGTCCAAAATATCTTTAATATCCATTTAACTCTGGTTGCAGTCAGACTTTTGTATCCTTTAAGTGATCAGTTTCATATTATAACTAACATTTAATTCCTTTGGACAGAAAAGCTACATATTACTTTCCTGTGTAGTTTGCTGCAGACTCCATTGATTCAATAAAACTTCATTACCCAGCATGACATGAGGAAAAGCTGTTAGAAAATGCAGACTTTTATCTTCTAATCGAAAAAGGAAAGCCCATTACAAGCTGTTGGCCTCAGTGTAATACACAGGATGTTACTCATACATTTATATTTTAGTCACCGTATAACTGTTGAAGGTTACTCCCAATCAGCACACTCAAACCCCATGCAAAAGTGAAAAGGGGACCCACCCCTCTTAAATGTAACCGCATGGCCCGCCCCTGTTGAATCTCCCTTCATAGACATGTTGCCTAACCACAAATACTGGACTAAGACAGAAAAGTGGACATGAACCAATAACAGTTAATGTTTTCTTGTGAAGACTTAAAAATGAATTCCCTTCACAGACATGCAGGAATGTTTCCTTCAGTGGGGTGCTGGGAACAGTGCCATGGCCAGGATTTTATTTCTCAGTTGCAGAATGTGTATGCTGTATATCTGTAAAGTTTACATTACATCGCCAAAAAGAAAAATATATAATTACAACCACCTATAATGCAGCTATGATATGGCACAACATTTTTCATAATTTACAGTAAGGGTAATGTACTGTTCATGTCTCTGGTACTCAGACATCACTAACATATACTGGAATATATTTGACTAATCACCAGCAGTTTTAATCCACTTGCCGAGTGTACTTAGCTACCTGTAAACAAACTGTGGTTTTCTAATCAAACTTATGAAAGGTAAATTAAACAGATTAATTGTGGGTTACCTTTTTTTCATGCGGTCACAATTACATTTACATGTGTGTTGACTTTTCATAGTGGAGAGACCAGCATAACTGTATATATTTCACTGTATTGTCAAAACGGTGCTGTTCATCTTAAAAATGGCTTTGGAAGCGAGCCATCTGGTAATAAAATTAATTGGATGCAAATGGATTGTTTGCATATATATTTCCCAAGCCAGATTTTTTGTTGAGTTGTAAACTTTATTTTTCTGCATATATTCATATTTGGAAAACATACATTTTTGCATTAATGGCATTCCTCAAAATGGGAAAATAAATCTTCCAAAAAGAATTGAATTCAATACAATGACTTAAAAATGATAAAACAGTGCTTATGACAGAAAGTCACTTGGTGCCAATTTATTATTTTTCAGTTAATGGCATTGGTATCAGGTTTTTTACAAAAAGGGTAATAACAAAGCTACAAAATTTTTTGTAGTTAATTTAATTATTTAATATGACCCCTACCACTGGTCCAGGTTTTTTTTTATCAGCTCATTTTGGGCCCAGCTTCTGTCCGAAGTCTTTGATGGCATCTGTGGCTTTGTCTGCAGCTGTTCCTATGGTCGTCTGCATTTGTCTGTTGGCCTCATCCGTAGCTGCAAAAGGTGGCCCAGACAGTTTTGGAGTTATTAGTGGTCATAACACACTTGCTCTGCATACTGTTGAGTAGCTAATGCAATAGTTAAACCAGAAACTTGATGACTGGCACAATGATATTTCAACCTAAAGTGGAATTATTAGCTTGCTTATTCTGCTGACAAGAAAAATAGACCAAAACAATTGCATGGCATTAACAGACTGTGAATTCTATGAGGGTGTCATGTATTGATGAAGCTAAAAATCATTATTTTAAGTGGACTGCTTTATTATTGGCAGAGTATTTAAACAGCATTTGCAAAGGAATGATTCCATAGTATAGTTTTTCCATCAGTGCATCTAGGTTATTCCCACTTTTGAAATGCTAACAAGCAGGTTGCCCTTTGTGTGTTTAACGCAACTATTTAATCTGTCGTCTTAATCTATGATTTTCTGACACAATAAGTCTGGAGAGTGCTATTGACGTACCCAATTTGGAAGTTTCCTTTGAAGAATCAGCCACTTGCTGCACAGCTTCTTGAGCTGCTTGGACTACCAGAACGGGGAGGGGATGGGAGAGAGTGAGAGAGAAGAAAACATTTCATTGTATAAAATAACAGCTAAAGTCTAAATTGTAAAAATGTTTGTCCTCTGATGATTAACCAGACATAAGCATCACACATTTTCTAGGTGTTAAGTCAATATGCTTTTGTGTTCATTTCATGGTTTTAGTATGAAAATGAAGCATATTTACTTAAAGTGTTCTGTTCATATTAATGTACTTTATAGAAAAAAAACTAAAACTGGTTTTTGTTCATGTAAAATCCAAACAAGAGACTCCAGTGGATTTGTATCAAAAATAGTCATTTTTTAATACTTCTTGCTAAAACAAACTCAGATTGAAAGATGGTTTAACAGAATTGTTCATTCATTATGATTCAATAGTAATGAATATTTGAAACTTAATTTATTTATAAAAGATTATGTACAGCAAGTGAGCAATTATTTCAAGTAGTGATTGTAATTTTGGTTCATGGCCGTAGAAATATTTTGATATCTAAACTTTGGCATAATTGAGGAATTGTGCGGTAAATTTCTGGTTAGCTTATTGTAGTCCCGAATTAGCAATAATCATACTTTTTTGTATATAGCACTTTTGTACTTTTGTATAAGAGTGCTTTACACAGAAATATGCAAAGCAATTGTATTAGAAACACTAATTTATATTTGTTCTTATGATTGAGCAGATTTGGCAGCTTGTATTAGCAGTCTATATAATTATGAAATTTAGACATTTTACTCCGTTTGAAACAACATTAGTCCCATTTGTGTTTGTGAATTTAGGTTTGTTGGAATATGTTTGCTGACAGAACATCCTCCTTTTGACCAGAGAAGTACTATTATTGCTTTTACGTTAAAAAAAAAAAAAATTCTCAGAATCAAAATAACAGGTCTTCTGGATATGCTACAGTAATTTCATACTCAGGTGACAAAATAAGATAACTTTAATGTCTGAGTCAGTACATTTCAATGAAAACCAAATGCTGCATATCTTAAAATGCTTTCTTTCTTTTTGTTTGTTTTTTTCACTTATCTTTTTATAGGCTTATGTTTTATTTGTGTGTTATTTTGCTTTATGTCGTAATATTTAGCTTGGCAGCAAATAATTATTGATTTATTGTTTTGGGATCAAGTCATTTATTCTCATTAGTTTTTTAAAGATAATGTTTTGAATCAAGCAAATACTTCAATTGCACGGTTAAGGTTGATAAAGTGAAGGTGTCTTACCGGTAGAATCTGTCACACCTTTAGCAGCTGACTGGGTAGTGCCTTTGAGCCCCTCGAAAGATTTTTTGACTGAAGCCATGACTGTTCAGCAACCCCTCTGAAGCTCTGTTCAGGCATCAGGAATGCACTGTCTGTAATGCTAGTTTAATACCCTCTGCCTGAGGCAGCACAGCCAAGCCAACACAAGCCAAGCTGATTACATATGCAAAACTATCAAAGGACCCAGATTACTGAGGCATTTCAGATATTAGCTGGCCTGTTGATGTGTCACAGTGTGTGTGCAAAGACCAGCACTTTTTAAGCCCCTTCTCAGTTTTGCAGGGCTAGACATCCTGTTGTGACAGGATGGAGGAGTAGTGTTGAACTTTTTTTTTTTAGCTGTTTGTGACTACTAGTGTGGAAAGATCAGTTTAGGACTGGGTGGTATTTTATCTTAAATCTGTCTGCTTTGCTTGGGTTCAGACATGTTTGTCTTGCTTGACAGAGATGTTAAATGTTGCAAATTTAATGTATTTTTATTGCACACATTCAAACTTACATTCAAGATTCTTTTAAAGACACATTATGGCAGAAACATACATTTGACCATTTTAAAACAAATGCTCTACTGGAATGCATACATTCTAACTGGAAGCTAAATATTCATGCTTTACATATACATACACAAACATCGGTACAAAGACTTAAAGACCAGGCTCCTCTGCTATTTGGGAAGGAAATAAGGAAATGAGACTTGTATGAAGAGTTATTACAAAAAATTGGGGGAAAAAACAGTAATACAGAACAAACACAGCATATGCAGTACCACGCCATGACCATATAAATATTTATGAAGCAAAATAGGCTGTATAAAACACACAACACAGATAACATGCTGTATTTAAATGGGTAATCCACCACAAAACAACATTTAGCTCATTTAACAGATCAAGGTGGAACAGATTAATTCTGTGTGTGGCTGGCCAAAGCAATTCGTGTACAGAGATATCGGCATAATTAAGTACTATATTTATTTATTTTGAAGAACTAACATACGTGGGTATTTTGAATTTGGAGATACCTCAGTCATAGTTGAAGGTGGCGTTGACCGAACTCACGTCAAAGGGAGATTGGGGGTAACTGCTGTTCAAACTGTAAACAGAATTAGCTTGTGAGCTAGCATGTGTAATGGACTTGCTTGTCTGCGCTCCTTTTTTGAAGAGAATCCACTGCCCTTGGATGAGGTGGGGAACATGGACGGTATCTATAGTACAGATATAGGAGCATATTAACAGGCTAGACCAGAGACCACGGTGAAATCACTAATCACTTTTTTAAAAAGTGCTTCACAGAGAAAATGTCAGTCACGTTGTCCATATTTTTCTACAGTCTTTTCTACACATGGGCTTCACACCTTCGTCTCCTCTTCCCCATTCTCTGTCACTGCTGGTAATCTATAAAAATGTCTGTTCTTGCCAGATTTAGCCTATTTTGACATCCAAAGCTTTCTGAGTAAGCTGCATTTTCCCCACTGAATAAGCATTTTCTTTTCCATAGAACTTAAGCAGCAAAGAGAACTGCACTGAACCCATAAACCAAAAATTTTTCTTTCTTTAGTGACTAGTTTGCTAGCGAGTAACTTTACGCTCTCTCCAGGCTGCAAAAATAGCTGTTTCTCATCACCTATGGTCCTGCCAATGGATCCTCCTGGACACAGCACAGTACAGCTACGATAACAACTGCGGAGCAGAAATCTATCCAATAGTATTCCAGTACGCCTGCGCATTGGTAGAAATTTGGACATGTGACTAGACGAATCCGAAATACTTCCTTGTCCGCATTCGTTCACATTGGAATTACCGTATTTGTGTATAAACTAGAGATTCCGCGTAGTGTTTGTATGCGACGTGTTGGTTTATAGGGAATCTGCCGTAAGGAACAGTAGGTAACAGAACGTATAAACCAGACAAGCCGGTTATATAAATGAGTAACTATAGCCGGTTACAGAACTTGGATTTGGCCCGTTCAGAGTGGCCAAGTGGAGTGATTTGCAAGCTTGATTACAACTGCAGACTTGTAGCTGTTTACGTGTAACAAACTATACGTGTAGTAAATTTCTTGTGAAATTAGAAGTAGGCCAATTACGTTTAAAATTAGCGAGAGTGGTAGCTAATTACGGTAACCTTTTGTGGCTAAAAAGACTGGTAAACCAACCGGTGATCTATGCATTTTGCAAACTCATTTTGCAAATTAGTATATTTAGTCAGTCCCAGCCCTTATAAATGGTTACGCTGTCTGGATATCTTCTTTCATTGATTCTTAGTGTTCAGTCTCCTTAATATCCTAACCCATATGGAAGAACCTGCGTGTCAAACTTTGAAAGGACTGGGACATTGTGTCGTTAAAGATGTAAGATTTTTACTGTTAATGTTTTGTTAAACACTGAAATCTAATCGTATTATACAAATGTTGACAAATCTGTGGAACCTAAGTAACCCGGTCTAATGAGTTGTTTGTTTCTTCAAGAGGATTTTTTCTTAAAGAGCCCAGTGAATTATCTGGTTGAGCAGATCTTGAAAGTTTTATTTAAAATATCAGAAAATGGGGTGAGCACAGAAACAGCTTTAACAGCTAAACACAAGCAAACTATAGAGCGTTAGTTCTGTCAACTCAAGCTCATTTCTGACTGATAAAGTAAAATGAAATGATTTGTACACATAAAATAAGTTCAAAATGATTTTTTTAATGCTTTGACATATGAATGTGGACAGTTGGTGGCAGATTGCATGTGTGCTATAATTTAAAATGGGGAAGTATTGGCATCAATTATTGACGAGACAAATATCGGTTATTGATAACAGCACCAGAATTTGCCTGTTTCTCGTGGTTGTTAACGGTGTTGAGGGTTTTTTCTTGATTTGCCTTCATTTGGTACCCCCTCATCATTGTCACTGATAGGAACCTCGTGTTACTCACACCTTTGAGCAAAATAATTATTGTCTTTTCAGAGTACAGTATATTGAATTAAAAAACACACTTGATATTCACTTTTGATATTAAGTACAGTATTTACAGTTTACCTGTCATATCAGTTTTTCCCCTTTTCTTTCCTTTTTTCCGTGAAGGCTCCACCTTCTGTGTATTACTTTCCAGATTACATAACAGAGGCAGAGGAGGCATATCTTTTGCAACAGGTAAGGTTGTCGTTGATATGAACACCAGTCACACACATTAAATTACAAGTTAATGTTTCAAAGCATTTAATTTTTATTACAATTATAAACATTCAATTGTGTTTGTACAGTGCCTTGAAAGGATAGTGCCACCCCAGCCTTTCAGATATAGCAAAATACCTCACAAAAAAGTTAAGTCAGTAGTCAATATTTGAAACTTGAAAGGTGTCACACATGTCAGGTGTACAATAAACTTTCAGAGATAGCTGTAAGTGTAATACTTTAAAGGGGTTCCTGGATAATGCTTCCATCAGTGCAGTTGATTGGAGATGACCACAGAGTTGTGATTTCATATTCAAAATGGTCATTATTCCGGGGAGTGTTTTTGAAAAAGAAGCTTTTAGCTATTAGCCTTTTTGTCTTTTAAATTTCCTGTTTTACCTTTCACTGTTTAAGGTATACAAGGCTCCAAAGACCAAATGGACCCAACTGAAAGGCAGACGGCTCCAGAACTGGGGTACTGTACCATGTCAAATCATGCTTGTTTTTTGTTGTAATTTTTGCAGCGTGTTATCCATATTCTCTTCTACTGGAACTATGCATGTTCTCAGTGTGGTGACCTAGTTTTAAAGTTATAAGTTGATGTGAAAAAAATTGCTATTTCTCAATTGGTCAGTTTTTGCACACACATTAAATATGTTTGGCTTTGAAAGAATGCATCAAACATGGCCAGGTGTTGAGTGGTGTTCAGTGTCGGGTCCATTTAGTCAAATTAGGATTGTGTGTACTGTAGATTAAAATTTTTTCATTGTCCATATGCCCACACAGTCCCATTATTTTTATTTTCTCAGAATTTGAGAGCGTGGTAGAATTTTGGTCAAGAGTTTCTCCTTTACATTCAATCCCTTTAATGTCTTTGGCCACAAGCATCTGGAGCTGTTCCTTAGAAACATCTACTACTGACAACATCTGCCCAAGTCCTGACAAACTGACCTACCAAATTTCCATTTGTATGATTGAAATCTTGAAGAATGTTTGTGCAGGAATATAGCTACATCTATGCACCACTGTATTTTCATATTTTTCATAGGTGGGTTGCCCCATCCAAAAGGTATGCTTGCAGAAAAGCTACCTGAATGGCTACAGAAGTATGCTGAGAGAATCTCTGCCCTCGATATATTTGCTGGAAAAACGGCCAATCATGTCCTGGTGAATGAATACAATCCAGGACAGGGTATAATGGTATAATAAATAATTTGTCTTTGCTTTGTTTTCATATGAAATGTAGCTAGCAGAATTAAATGAAAATGCAAGCACAAGCACATACAACAAAAGTGTGTAATGTACTCTCACAATCATGCTGTTGCAACATTGTGCAAATAGTCAGTGTGCATTGGGAATGTATCCACGATGTTGCATTCACACAGCCATTTTCATACTTAGGCTTGATTTGTTGAATTAATTTTCAGCCACACGAGGATGGGCCACTCTACTACCCCACAGTTTCCACAATCAGCCTTGGGTCTCACACTGTCCTAGACTTCTATCATCCCATCAACAGTGCCCAGGTAAGTACAGGGAATGGGGAATGCCAGAAACCCATTACCCTCATTAGGTTGATATACCACACAACTAACCAACATAAATGGTTACTTTGTCGAGAACTTTACTTGAAAAGGTTATAACACATGCCAAAAATTAAATCTGTACCCTTATTTTAGGTTTTTTGAGATAAGGGATAGAGAGGTACTAGAAAAGACGAGTAAAAATAGTAATACAAAAATCTCTTTCAACAGCGATCTGGCCAAGACAGGCAGCAACAAACAAGCAAGCTAGGCTAGGAACCAATTCTGTGGTATTTACCATGCTAAGCAGGTGGGAAAACATTTTAAAATAAAGAAACTGTATATGCACAAGAGACTTTCACTGAAAGGATAATGCAGTCCAAACAAGTATAGTGAACACTGCAACCATGGAGTTAAAAAACTGTTTAACACAGCGGGCACAAAAGCACATTCCGTACCCAGTTAATCAATCATATACGTTCTGTTATATGTACATCTGCTTTGTGTAATCCTTAAGCTCTCAAATGGCCTTTCTGAAGCCAACCACATTTGTTTTGGTAGTATGTCTGAAGATGCACATAACGCCTCCTCGTTTCCCCAGACCGACGTCCCACAAACGGAAGAAAGCCGCTACTGCCTGTCCCTGCTGGTGCAGCCCCGGAGCCTGCTGGTCCTCCAGGATGAGATGTACAAGCACTACCTGCACGGCATCCAGGGAGTCGTCCAGGACACTCTCACAGACAGGGTGGCCAACCTGTCTCACGCTACCGCCTGCGCTGGAGACTGCCTGACCCGAGGCACCCGGGTTTCGCTCACTATACGCCATGTCCCCAAAATTCTTAGAGCCGCCTTGCTACTGGGGAAGAAGTGATGGGAAGACTGAGCAAGAGAAATAGTCAAATGGAAACGTGAGCCTGTTGAGAATTCTGGCCAGAATATCTCGCCCTTCACCATCTCTGTATGCCAGTAGCATCCTTTCATCATTGTCCTTATATCAAACTTTGCAAAAATGTATTTCAAGCCAAACGCCTGCAGATTATGGTTCCTCTACATCATTGTGGAACATTTGTGGAGCTTTGCCTCATAAATGTCCATTGTTCAACCACAGTAATAACTACGTTGTCATAACATTGAAAGGTTAATTCTTTCAGCAGTATAACCACAGAAAAAGACAAGTATCTGTAGCGGTTTCTGCAGAGGAAACACCTCTTATATGTTGTAGATGCTGTTCCAGCTCACTGGTTCTGTATGACATAAGCTAGTTTTAAAAAAAAAATTTTTTTTTAAAGCAGAACATTCATTGTGCTGTTGATTTGTTTACCTTGATAGCTAGCTCAAACATTCAAAATTTTGCTTTCAGTGCAAACTTTCATTTTTTGAACCAAGTTAGCCTGATTTTTATCCCTTTTCTCCCAATTTGCATTGTCCAGTCATATTTATCATTCTTTCTCATCAATACAGTGTTCTTCACCAAATAAAAAAAGTTCATGCATGCACTCATTCTATTCCAAATTGCATATTACATAGTATAGTTGCAGTACGAAATAAGCTGAACCTGTCAGTGCCTGATGTGGGTCTACAGCAGGCCCACCTAGGGAAAAAGTAAGTCCCAATAGGCTGATTCAAAATGATTGATAAACAGTAAGTCCATTCATGTTGTATGAATCCCATCTTGATACACCAATATGCAAGGCCATGTAATAGTATGCATACAGTAGTATAGAGGGAAGAAAAATCTTCATTCCTTCTCTCAACACTGATTGAATGTGGGTTAAAACACATAAGCTCTCTACATTAATAGAAATACCTTTGCTAACTTGCTGAGTTGTGTATCCTGAGAATGAAAGGAGTTAGGTTAGCTAAATTGTAGCCTCATTTGTGACGCTTATAATATCTGAGGCTGACAAACTTAACATAACTCCAACCAGTCGGGGGTGTGCTTTGCGAATAAACCAATGAACAGTACTTCAGGGAAATTACTTTGAAACTTGTGTAGGTGGCTCTCTAAATGGCATTTCTAAGTCTGAACATTCTCAGCTGGTGCTTATGTGCACAATGTCCACAATGGAATATGGAGTCAATTTTGTGCCAAAAGTATTGTCTGCGTAGGAAAAAACACGCACGTGTAGGAAAACAAATTGCTCGCGTAAAAAAACAAATCGTAGGCATAGATGTGGAAATGTTTCTCGTGATCATAAAAAATAAAATCAAACGCATTTTTCTGAAATGCAAAAAGGTTATGTTCACAAATGTAAAAAAATAAAATTGCAATTGTTTTTTCTCACTCGTGTTTACGATTTCATTTTTTTTTTTTGGCTGAACCTAACACACATCAGCCGGCCTACCAATGGTGTAATTTCATAACTCGGCCGACCAATGGTGTAACTTCATCACTCAGTCACAGACATTCACGTTTCTAGGGCTGGCCCCGCTGTTGTGGTCCAGCCAAAAAGGCGTCAGACACGTATTCCAATCCATTGCTCAGCTTAGCAGAGAATGCACATTTCAGAGCGCCTCAGAGACAGATAGAATAATAATACATATTTCAAATAATAAATACAAAATTGATAAAGACGAAATATCAACTCGCCATCCCTGCTACCTGCATGCTGTGAGCAGAGTACCATTATTTATTTATACATTGGCAGACTACAGCATAAATTGCGTCTTTTTTATATTCAATATTAGTAATTGCAGCGAGAAACTGCAGCTGTAGACACAAGAAAGTTTGTTATATTATGGTAGCAACAGAACGAAGCAGACTATATATTTACCGTCATTGTTTTATTATACCAGCGTGTTTTCTCGCGTTTGCAGAGAAACTGAAATACTATCAAGAAAAATGGTTTAGCTATTTCTCAGCATAATGACAGATTCAAAGACTAAACGAACTAACCCAATATTGTCTTCAAATGGATCCATGCCAAAGAAAAGTAATTATTCATCCTCTCAAAAAGCTTTTACTAACAAACTTTTAGTAGCATGCACTTTGACACTGTCTTCCATTGCTTCCCCGACCCTCCCCTAACCTAGTATATGGCTGGACCTAACACACGTGATCCGGCCGGCCAATGGTGTAACTTCATAACTCGGCCGACTAATGGTGTAACTTCATCACTCACTCAGTCAGTCAGTCAGTCACAGACATTCACGTTTGTAGGGCTGGCCCCGCTGTTCCGGTCCAGCCAAAAAAAGGTTTTGAGAGATCATGTGCCCCAGTATCTATGTGGGACACTGCGTGTGGCTCCTAGTCATGATTCAATATATTACAACAAACATTAAATAGATTAACATTACATTTACATTCAAAAATCAACTGAATGGAGAGCAGCAGAGGGAAATCATATGTTAGCAGGGCACAGGAGAGCTCATCCATCATTTGACCTAAGTATAAAAATTCCACTATAAAAAGTGGATGCCCCTAAATTACATGCATTTCTGAAAAAGCATTGCCAGACAATCCACTCCATGAAAGATCTTAAGCAGCATATGTGTGGGCTGCTGATGCACATGAACAGAATATAAATTTTGTGCAGGCAATAACTAGGTTTAATGTCCGCCGCTTGCCACAGATTAACAACAGTGAAATGCCTGTTGTCTCATTCTAACAGCCGTGATGAATGCAACGAGTGACAGAGTGGGAAGATTGCTGTCAATAATTAAGTGACAATAAACTTATTGTGGATGGCTGGAAGCGGAAAATAATATCAGTTTACAAATTCAGTGTAGTGGAATGAATACAGTTCCATTGTTGATACAATTTTGTATTACAATAGACTTTCATTTGTATAATATACTATTCCAATGGGTAGTTTGGGCAGAGAAATTTTGGCATAAGATTTGCTGTTCTCAATGTTATAGTACTTGAGTGAAGTATTACCTGCTAATTTCTTTAAATCAAAATCACTAGGTTTTTCGTATGAGAGTAATTCCGTGGAAATAAGTTTAGGTATGTAGCATATCAGTTCGTTCTTTAAATTTCATCTCCTATTAGACGCCAACGCAGTAGGTGGCGGTATGCACCTCTAAGTTGGTTTACAGGCCGGGAGTAAATCCATTAAAGAAGAATTGCACTTGCTTTTGGGTGGCATATCTTCCTTGTAATGATAAACAGTGGTCGCTGGATTGTGAATAAAGAATTTGACATAAGGTCTTTGCCGTTTTAGACTCCGATTTTATGAAGTTTGCGGATTTATGTGCCTACACATTCCCACGTTAATAAGGTAATGAAAGAGCTCTACCTGCATGCGTTTAAATGTGTAACAGTCATGAGTCGTACTATTCCACAGGTAAGGGCTGTTCCTTTTCGGAACAATATGCAAAGAAGCCAGCTAGCTGTTCCCGTTTACGCCATTAATTAACCCCCGACGAAATTAACCCTCCATCAAAATGACAGTCTTGAACTGGCAAAATGCAGGGTTATATTTTTTTAGTTATGCAATTTTATTATAAAGATATGTCTATATTTAATTTCAGTAGACTGCTGCGACTGTGGAAGGCGGACTGGCTTGGGCGGGCTGCAATGGTGTTATAATAGCTTACTAGTAGCCTAAGCATGGCTGTAACGATAGTTAGCGCGTTCACTGTAACAAAGAATCAGGGAGATTTGCTGAATGCACAAAAATGGTTATTAGATGTGATTAACTAACATATTTATCACTCAGTAAGTAACACACGTAAGTGTGTACCACAAATAACCATTAAAAAAATAACCATTACTATTACATTGCTATTTACTGGTGTTTGAATTATGTCGTTTTGTGCCTTGTGATCTGAAACAATAACTCCGAAGAAATGGCTACATGTGAAGAGCCACCTGTGTACTTGTGCAAAACCGGTAAAATTCATTGAGAACTTCGAAACAAGGAATTTCTCCTAGTTTTACATGTATCTAATCTAGTCTATTGTAGGGCAACGTACAGATAGAAAACCTAAAGTGTAAGATTATTCAATCGTAATGCAACACAAATCATTCGGATTTTTTATTTTATTTTTTACTTGTTATTGGTATTTTGAATCGTCTGCCCAAATGTGAATTTGTTCTGATTCTACCCCCTAGTTAACAGTAATTTATCAAGAAAAGTACATTTTGAAACAACATTTTAATACTACACGTTTCAAAAGGTAAACAGCTCTCAAGTGCATTTCAGCAAAATAGCAATAAAAAAGTCTGACTTTGCAGGAATTCTTTGCGTGTAGTTCAATTGCAGCCATCCAGTTGTGGAACCTTTCTGAATCCAGCTCATTACTGATATGCATGACCTTGAGTCAGTGGAGAACTACTCACAATGAGGAGGTAGTCTACAAATTTTAACAATGGGGCACCACCTAAGGGATTTGCCCAATACACCTGCTTCCTCTATCACCCTGTGACTGGGATTGCCTAAGGCTGCGTTTAACAGAGTTTTCTAGAGTAATTAACTAAATTACTGTTAAGATTTGTGATTAAATGTCTTAATCAAACAGTGGTATAGATAGTAATGTTGGCTGTTGCTAAAGCCAGGCAAACCAAGCAAAGTAAAAATTGCTCATGTAATTTGGTAACAGATGTGTAACAGTGAAAAGAATGAACAAGAGAAGGGAGTTACACTTTATTTGCAACTTTACAATCACTTCTTGGCGATTATATATGAACTTGTGACATGTTCCCTTTTTTAATTTGGTGTAGCAGTCAAATTATTCTGAGCTTCCCTCCCCCTCTGTGTCTATACCTGTGGGTCTACCTGGCCTACCTTCTCTCCAATTGTTGCTATTATTGGAGTGGGAAAAACGGCCACTTTCTGGACAAAATGTTTGTTTTCTTAATGCATTAATAACTTAGTTTAGCTACAAAGTAGTATCACTCCTGGTTAGTGTCGAAGAGGGAAGCGTAGCTTCAATTCATAAACGATATGTACAACTAAGCTGGTTATTCACCTACTACCGACTATTCTATGAGTGTGAAAAGATAGAGTTGAAAAGTTAGTCGGGGAGGAAAGAGCGAGACCACATGTGGTTGTACTCTATAGGTGGCTAACCAATTCAAACAGTTACACCACAAATGCAACTCCTTTGAAAGATCAGTAATGGAAGACAAATAGAAATGCACAGATTCACATTACTCTCAGTGAAGACTGAACTAAACTGTAGCTACTGCCTTGGATGTTTAGTGAGTCTTAATAAGATCCTTCCACATGCATTGTCTTCAGTGGTTGCAGTTGGGTCCTTGAAAGAACACGGTCGTGGCGTGGCAAATTTGTGTAGGTTTCTGGCAGCAGTACGTGCAAGCCGGGGTCCTTTTCCCGTATGCAGTGGCGATGTCCTGCGGTCGTTTGTAAGAAAGCGTGTCCCCCCTTTTTTTTATTTTTGAGATTATTCAAATTTCTCATGGTCAGTTAACTCAGCTTCCACGTGGGGTGAAGCACAAGGCGAGCTATGTTGGCAGCATGTAGGCTAGTTGCTGTGGAGAGCAGTTTAGATAAGCCTCTACAGTGAAAGCAGCAATGGTAGGTATCCTGCCAGCTGCATAATTCAGGAGAGCTTCACAGAGTTGTGGGAACTCTGGAGACGTGGAAGCTCCATGGA
The DNA here is from genome assembly GCF_013347855.1 of Anguilla anguilla. NCBI lineage: Eukaryota > Metazoa > Chordata > Actinopteri > Anguilliformes > Anguillidae > Anguilla > Anguilla anguilla. The sequence continues at coordinate 29,577,331 of NC_049209.1, forward strand.
CTGTGGATGCTCCCTGAACAGTGTCTGAGTGCCTGGGGTTAGAGGTGCAAGAAAGGAAATGTCGGACAAAAAGCAAGAAGAGAGCAAGCAATTATCATCCCTCACTTTTATTCACCTGGTGTAGGGGTGGGAACCTTCACACTTGTACTATGTGATGAGGATTAAGAATGGTGTGCACGTGATGTCTTCAGGCGCATGTCATCTTCTTAAAGAGACAGTCACTGTTTGTGTAAGGACTGTCAACTGGCTGTTGGCCTCTACATGGCTACACCTCCCACAGACGGAATGCGACAGAGCTTTGCATCAGTGTGTTGTCAGGGTAGTCTATTGAAAAGTATGTTTAAAATGGACAGTGTGATTCAAAATGCTGCCGAGAACAATCAAATGGTGCTATTATATATTCCAAGCTATTGAAGGCCAGGCAGCTTTAGAACTTTTCTTTGACATCTTGCAATGTAATGTTTCCTAAAAGGAGATCATTAAACAGAATATCACTGTCCCAGATTTTTATGCAGAACGTCCATTTTATCACCTTTATCTGGCTTTAGCCTTGCCCTTTGGCATGTGACAATATTGCCGCCACTGCAAAACCGTTTATTGTAGTGTTAATCGAGTCCACATGTTTGGGATGGTTCTTGATCACCCTCTCCCAGTCGCTATTCTATAACCGAGTGCTATGGCAATCAGTGGTGACGCGTTGTCACTTGCACTTGTAACCTGCATTGTCCTTATGATAAGTTTACTGAAACTATCTGGGCAGCAGGCATGGTTGATTTGCCAGTTGCATGGTTACACTTTCCTTTTTATTTTTAACATAGCTAAGTTTAAGACTTCTGTAAATCAGAAATAAGAAATCCTATGAATTATTATGAAGCTATTAATGTTGTTAGGACATGTCAAAGTCCACCTTTTAATTGCGCCTGAGAGTCCATGTATGGAACATTTTCTTTCTTGCCTCTTGAGGTTATTTTTATTCACACTCATAAAATCAATCAGTGGTTTTCCACAAAATAATGAGTTTGCTTATTTGGCGTCTACAGGCAGGTCAGCAGTGAGGAGGGATAGACAGCTTCGGCCACAAGATGTCTGCTTCCTCCTACAGCCCCAATAGTGGCATACGCTTCAAGAGGAGAAAGGCACGCTTCACATTCAGTGAGGTCCACATCCTGCTGGATGAAGTGAGGAAGAACCGTCACATCGTCGTCGGCAAGTGCTTTGCAACCCCTCCATATTCCGTATGGGGTATTATATGTTGTGCACAAATACTGCAAGAACATAGCTATATTATTTCACTGCCTTTTCACCCCAATTTGGAATGCCCAATTATATTTATTTGTGCCTATTGCTGCAACCTCCTTTGTGGATTTAGGACAGCAGACAAGCATGTTCTCTCTGAAGCATGTGATGTCAGCCACTGCTTCCTGCCACACTAAAATTTGCATGTCAGTCTTGCACTGCCATTGGTGGGAGACATTTTATGTGCAGCTTAACAGGTTTGCAGCACCTGACTAACCATTGGCTGCCAGCCACACTTGGCAATGGCATGGCCTGGATTCATTACCAGACTATGGGGCCCATCCATGCACTAGACCAGTGCCTTAACAGGATCAGCCATCCAGCACTCCCTCTCACAGCCAGATTTTAGAATTTTAGAAATTTCCTTAACAGGAGTCAATGAATTCATGAATGATAAATGATTACAGATTAATCCAACGGTATCTGTAATCATAATTTAACAAAATGCAAGCCACAAACAACACATAACACCCTGCTAAATTTTTTGTCTAGTTATAACCTAAAAGCTATATAGTGGATCTTCATCAAAAGTGAAGGCAAAAGTTCTCTGGGGCATGTAATGAACCCTGAAAAAATCCTTCTATGTATAAATATTTCTGTATACAGAATGGATAAAGAGAACAATAATTTCCAGACCACTCATTGGGCCTCATTGACAGAACTTTTCTTAAGTTCTTCTTGCTTTTGTTCTTAATAAAAAATTCCTATGAAAAGCATACACAAATTTTGTGTATATTTTTGGCGTATCAGATTATCAATGCCAAATTCGATGCATGTGCCCGTTCATGTTGAATAGCATAAGGGGACAGCCTAGCAATCCTATAAAAGGGATGCTGACTTTTGGGTAATGTGCAAATATCAGCCATTCCTCAATCTCAGCAAATTTATCCATGGGGACCCTAAAGGTGCGCTCTCTACCGAAGACATGTTACCTATGTAATCGAAAAGCAGCTAATACGCCAATGTCAAGTAGCCTACTGTGTTTGGCTTGATGCTTGTTGGTCTTTATATATTGCCTGATTGGTCAGTGTGGCAGAAGAGGCTTCAGGGTACACAGCCTTATGTTTTAGTGTGTGTGCTTTGTGCTCCTAGGTGGAGTGACATAGCCCAGTTTTTCTGCCCTTTCATACTGCAGCTACCATATTACTGCTACCTTTTAACTGCAACTGACAGGAGGCTTCTGTGAGCACAGCTCAAAGAAACATGATGACATCATCTTGAGTTTCACTCTTTGTGCCCATTTCATCTGGCAATGGTATTTTGGCATGCCCAGTAGCCTCTGGTACTGGAGAGTGCACTCCTCTGCAAGGATGCTACACCGTTTGAGGACTCAAGTCATCTTTCATATTCAAACAGTTTTTTGAGTTGGTGCTGAGGAAGGGGTGGATTCTCTGGATGCTGTACTTGAGTGTGCTAGACCAACATTTCACTGTGATGTTCCTGAAGAGGGACAGTGTATTGTCCAGTACCACTTTAAGTTTCCTAGCAGAAGAGGTTGACATTGAGGTACCACCCAGAGTGAAAGTTCAAGCGGGGCGAGCATCTCAGTTTTAGCTAAGTTGATCTTCAGGTGATGGTTTGCCGACAAGGTGAGATTCGAGCTGAAACAATGTATCGGAAGGAGGAAAGAGAATAGAAGTTTGTGTAGTGTGATAAGGCAGTTCCGTCATTTCCTGTCTTTGGCTAAGAGACTTAGTATAGAGAGGAAGGTGCAGCAGGACAAACTGAGTCAAAAATACGAGTTCAAGGCGGTGAATTCTTTCTGAAGGCCCTGTATCTCACTCATCTCCATTTACTACAGTTGCTTTGTCCATTCTTTCCTTTAATAATGTTAATATTGCTTTCCAACAACAACTGCCGCACAGATAACACACCTCAGAACCTTCTCCTTTGCTTTTCCAAGGTTCCTGAGTTTGTGCGTTTGTGTATTTCCCACAGGCAAGTTCAACCGAGGTGTACCAACAGAAGTAAAGAAGCACACTTGGGCAGCGATTACAGCCTGCATCAACGAGATTGGAGAATGCCAACGTGAGGTCATCGAGGTTATCAAGAAATGGTCTGATCTGAAGTGTGACACTAAACGTAAGGTAGCTGCTATTCGGGCTGGGGCAGTCCCTTACAGAGGTATGAACTCTTACCTCTCCCGTGAACTCTCTCCCATTGAGAACATCGTCCACCAGATCCTAGAGCTCGATGGCAAACGTGGCAGACTGCCAACATCTGACAGGAACGTCTACTCAGGAACGGGCTGTAGAGAAGAGGAAGAAGGAGATGAAGAAGAAGAAGAGGAGGCTGTGACCCTAGGCATACCCTCTTCATCTGTCGACAACTCAAACAATGGCGAGATAAATGTCCCCACAATACCACTTCCTCCCCATCCCCATGGAATGCCTGTGCCCTTGTCTGTACCGATGTCTGTGCCACCGTCAGTGTCTGTACCTTTGTCCGTACCCATGTCTGTACCTACGTCAGTGTCTTTACCCTTGCCTGTGCCCACTTCTGTGTCTGTGCCTATGTCCATACCTCTGTCTATACCCATGCCAGTGTCAATGTCTATGCCCCCTGTCTTATTATTACATAAAGAGGATCATGCTGTACCCTCTCCAGTGTACTGCATCAGATCTCGTGAGTCACTCTTCTGAGTGTCATTGTACTCTGTCTTCTGGTACAGTTGGGAACATATGAAACTGCTAGGAAATGGCAGCACGCAGTCTTATTCTGTAAAGTTTATTATACTAATAGGATCCCTTATTGGATGAAAGCTTGAAAGGTAGGCACAATGTTTTACTGTTTTATCAAGAGGACACACGAGGTACAGATTTCATTGATCATGTTGTCTGTGCTTTCAAATTTATCCTCATCAGAATGCGAGCTTTAATTTCCGTTCTTTCACAGATTTGGCATAAACAGTCCTATTATGGAGTTGAGACGCTTGCAAAAAATTTCACATTTTTTAATGTGTTATTTTTGATTAAACTATGAAGAGTTATCTGTTCTTGGTACCTACGTTCATAATATAAACTAACCAGTACAAATTGCACATTCATGCTGTCACGTGAAATCTCAATGTGTTTCCAAAACATGGACATGCTTCTGGTTTGACACCTGTATTGTATATTTAAGGAAAATTCAAAAATCAGTTTCTTTTTCATTTTTTTGCGAGTGAATACAAATACTCAGAACATGATACATTTATTGCCCCATTTTATGAGATGGCACCCCTGAAAATGAAAAGTTCCAAAAGCAGGCCTAGTTTGCACTCACATAGTCTTTAATTACAATATATGTATGATATGCAGTGTATGAAAACAAATCAAGCTTTAAGTAACAACATGTAATGAATGAAATGGGGTGAATTCTTTCTTTATTCAGCAAAAAAGGTTTGGAAATTTTACCTGCTTATTTTATGTATTGTTTTCTCTCTTACATTATATAAGCATAAGCAAATTTAGGAAATGTATCAATTTTATTAGTCTTAAACAACATTGAGTATAGATGTCTAATTTCAGTTTGTATATGTAATTTTTTCCATTTCCCTTTTATAATTAGGAGACACCTCCCATTCTCCTTTTGAGATGCAGTATGAAATAAGTTATGAAGGTAAGTCAAATTATATTATGTACATACACCTTTCATTAGTTTCTATATGCATACAATAATCCAAGTTTGGCAAGTTGTTTTAACTTTAATTACAGTCTTTACATGTTGTAATTCCATTTCTAGAGATTCAGTTCCAGTTCAGTATTTAATCATTTAATAATCGTAATTTTAATAAACTGATATCAGGAACTGCATTTTAATTTCAGAAGATTTCTAGGTTTACTGCTTTCACATCAGTAAGAGAAACAGGCATTCCATATATCAGAAATACATTTTTTACCACAAATATTTTTTATTCATGATCTCAGAAATGGGATTTTTACTTGCAATAATGAAAATTCATGATACCACTTCAGAAAGTCACCTTACTGGATTGAAAATACAGCAAAAATTTTCCTACATTAGTATTAAATAGCTAGTGGGGCTGTGGTGATTAAGTCTAATGTGTCTAAGCAAATTTGACAATTAATCTGCCTGTTTTTGAAGATCCAGTGTAGTGCCCAATGAGCTATATTGTATGCCTACAGAAATGGGAAAAATATTTTCTTTCTGCTATTCCAGTTGCATAAAGGAATATAAAACTTTGTAAAAACAAGTAATCATTTTATTTCACTCCTTCAGACCAGGAGCTGCAGCTGATGGACTCTGATGAGGAGTACCAGGAGAGAGCTCTGCCACCCCCGAACCTCCCAGAGGATGAGCATCACCCGGCCAGCCTAGGCCACGTCACCGCTTCAGCTACAACCAGCCATCCCGCGTCATCCTCCTCTTCATCATCTGGGGCCCGGAAGCAGTCGCAGCCAGCCCTGAGCGCTCAAGACAAAATAGCCCACTGTACAGCGCTCAGCATCCAGGAGCAACACAACACCAACGTTCTGCTGGAGACGGTGTCCCGCTCCCTGGAACTGCTCTCCGAGTCCGTGCAGCAGCTAGCGGAGACCCAGCAGGAGTTTGTGCACGACTCCCTGCAGCTGCAGAGGGAGACGGTGCACATCCTGCGCGACTTTGCCACCGGAGCCCTCGCCCTCATGCACGACAAGCTCAATGGGCGGCCTGCACTGTAACGACCACCAACAGGGCCTCAAGTCCCTGTTTATAGAGCTTTCCAACCACATATGCACTTGCTCCTGTGAAGCAAGGAGGCAGGACAGAGAGACATTTAAAGTATGAGAGGGGTTATATACATCTGGGTTTTAACACTGGTCAGCTTTTGTTCGTAAATTATGGATGGCACTCATTTCAATGGTGAGAACACCCAGTTCTTGCATAAGGGCCAGCTTTTACTGAAGTGCATGGCTCTTGGTTTTATTTTTTCCTTTTGATTGATGTATGTGGCCTGAAATGGCCTAATATTCCAGTTTTCCTGCTGCTTGAATGCTAGTCTGAGGTCATTAGACATTTGTAATATATTTTGTAATATATTTATGTTTGTAATATATTTTATAAAGCAAAGGCCGACGTAGAGGGCAGTGGTTTCGACAATCATTCCTTTGAAAATGTATTCACAACCCTTTTATGACAGCAGGCATTAACAAGAATTCCAGCAAACTGAAGATGCAGATTTATCTGGGACATTTCTTGTCCATATAATGGTCTACAGTATATCACAACTGCTGTATTTTAATATCTCCTGATGGTTTAAATGTGTTTGTGTAACAGGTAGGGTGAATTTCAGACTGATCAACCAGTCATTTTTCAGTTCTAGATCCAAGATGGAGATGGTGCTAGTAGTGGTTTCTTATATTTGTACAAACATTAAGATGTCCTGTTATGACATCTGTACTCATAAGTTCACCAAGAAACATGGAACAAAGTGATTCATGAATGTGTGTTCTGTAATAAATGTTGTCATTTAAAAAAATATCACCTGCTCGGATTATCGGATTATGCTTATGGCTCAATAAGAAGTGATAGTTTTATATTTATATTTATACAGTTTATATATATAGCGCAAACAGTTTTTCACATAACTGGTACCATTTTTCACTGAGCAACCACACAAGAAAGTCAGTGAGGGAATATTTGGTGAAAATGCTTATACATGTGTAATGTGTATTTATAAGGGTGTGTTCCTATTAAATCCACTTCAATTTTTGGATTTGAATTAAGAAAAAATTAATTTTTTGCTGTTTGTCTCAATCAATTCATCAACTCGTAAAAACTATGCAAGCATTATTGAATTATGGATTGTCCTGTGGAAAGCATTTTGAAAGTTGCACAAAACCTTTGCTCTGAAAGACCTTCTACAGATATTCTTCAGGCATTTTCTTTTGCGTGATGTTAAATTAAGAGGGTGAGCATAACATTTCACCCTGCCACAAGCATAAGTACATTTAACAACACACTATTACTAGCTGTCTGAAACAGTGAAGGATACGGTAAATTTAAAATGTATAACAAACAAGTAACCAACTATCAGGAATCAATACAAAAAGAAAGAATATAGGTCACCTGTTGATGGGAACCTCCAAAATGAGCAGACTGATTTTTTTTTTTAGTACTTGCGATTGGAATTCTCTCTTAATGAATTAGGTATTCATTCCTCCTCAGATGTTTCGCCCAGTTGCCTGTTAACCCCATACTGCTAGCGGATCTGAAAAAATGTCTCCTGAAACTGAATATTCAGTCCTCGAATGGACTCCCAAGTGCATCCTTCATTAAGTTCAGTTCCTTCAAAGTTTTTTTTTATTTTTATTTTTTACTGCATGGTAGAAGTTCAATACGCTCAGCTTCTTGACCAAGAGTTGCTCATATTTGCATCAGCCATCTCCTTGAAATGCTTTAACACTAAAGACCCATTGGCGTACAAGGCCTTGGCTACTGCGCAGCCAGGAAGGGTGGAGCAAGAACAGAGTAGTTGATTTTT